>NW_024543222.1:7520000-8070000 GCF_018167655.1 Microtus oregoni | reverse complement strand
TTTTAATTAATACAGTTTTTGTGTGGTTATTTTGGTTCTGGGCTGCCGGTACAAACAAGCAGCTCTTCTTGCAACAATTTCTTTAAGTACTTCTCCACCATTTGAGATTTTGTTGTTGTTGTTAAGAATTCCTTGTTTATGTCTGTACCCAGCTTTTTAAACTGAATTATTGGGGATTTTTAAATTTTTTTTAAATTTTTTGATGTCTAGTTTATTGAGTTCTTTATGTATTTTGGAGATTAGCCCTCTGTCAGGTATGGAGTTCATGAGAATCTTTTCCCATTTTAAGAACTGATTGTGTCATATTGATAGTGTCCTTTGCTTTACAGACGTTTCTCAGTTTCAGGAGGCTTATTTATTAATTGTTGTCTGTAAAACAACAGGGAGCTGTTTTCTGTGGCAACATGTTCAAGACTATTTCACAGTTTCTTTTATCAGATTCAGGATAACCGGATTTATGTTGAGGTTTTTTTTTTATCTACTTGAGCTTGAATTTTGAGCAGGGTGATAGATATGAATCTCTTTGCCGTCTTTTAAATGCTAGCATCCAGTTTCGTCCATATCATTAGTTGAAGAAGCTTTTTTTTTCCATTGTATAATTTTGGTTGCTTTGTCAAAAATCAGGTTTCCATTGGTGTATTGATTTGTGTCTGACTCTTCTTTGGAATTCCATTGCTCTTCCTGTCTGTTTTTATGTCAGTACCATGCTGCTTTTATTACTGGAGCTCTGTCGTGGAACTTGAGCTCAGGAATGGTGATACCTCAAAAGATTTTTTGTTGTACAGGATTGTTTTAGCTATTCTGTTTTTTTTTTTTGTTGTTGTTCATTTGTTTTGTTTTCCATATGAAGCTGAGTATTGTTCTTAAAGGGTCTGTAAAGAATTGTTTTGAAATTTTGAAGGGAATTGCAATGAATCTATAGATTACTTTTGAAAATGGCCATTTTTACTATGCATTCATGAGCATGGGAAATCTTTCCATCTTCTGGTATTCTCTCCAATTTCTTTCTTCAAAGATTTGTAAAGTTCGTGTCATACAGATCTTTCACTTGCTTGGTTATAGTTACCACAAGATAATGTATATTGTTTATGACTATTGTGGAAGGTGTGTTCCCCTGATTTCTTTTTCATCTCTTTTATGAATTGTATATAAGAGGACTTCTGATTTCTTTCTTTCTTTCTTTCTTTCTTTCTTTCTTTCTTTCTTTCTTTCTTTCTAGTTAATCTTATATCCAGGCAGTTCACTAAAGGTGTTTATCAGCTATAGGAGTTCCCTGGTAGAATTTTGGGAGTCATTTATATTTATGCATATATCTGCAAATAGTGATACTTGGACTTCTTTCTCCATTTCTAACCCCTTTTTTGGTTGTCTTTTTCTCTAGCTAGAATATTAGGTACTATATTGATTAGCTATGGAGAGAGTCTTGTTACTAATTTTAGAAGAATTGTTTTTAAGTTTCTCTCAGTCTAATTTGATGTTGTCTGTCGACTTGCTATATATTTCTTTTATTATATTTTAGAAGGATTGTAAAAACCACAGGGGTCAAGGACTTCACAAGAAAATCCACCTAAAAAACCAACCTGACTTATCAGAATTTACAGAGTTTGAAGCCACAACCAACCAGTCTGCATGAGACTGACCTAGACCCTCTACACATATGTATATGACAGTTGTGGAGCCTGTCCTACTGGTGAGTCTCCTAACAACGGGAGCAAGGGCTGTCCTAATGCTTTGGCTGGCTCTTAAGAACCTATTCCTCATACTGTATTGCCTTGCCCAATCTTAATGCAAGGGGAGGTACTTAGTTTTACTGCAACCTGATATGCCATGCTTTGTTGATAACCACGGGTGACCTGCCCCTTTCTGAACAATAAAGGATGACGAGTGGATTATGGGAGGGTAGATTAGAGGCAGGAGAGGGAATAGGATGAGAGGTGGAAGGGGAAACTCCAGTCTTGTTGAAAAATAAATAAATAAATTTAATTAAAACTTTTAAAAAGAGAGAGAGAAAGCAGAACAAAACAACAACAGCAGCAACAACAATAACAACAACAACAAAACAAAACCCTGCCGTTACCCAGAGGTCAACTCCATGGATAAAAAGCATACAAACCTGAAAATCTGTGCTTCACCATGATCAGCAAATGAAACGCAATGCCATTTTATCAAATACAATGATTTGTCTCTATGTAGTAAGCTGTATAATTAATGAAGAAAAGGAATGTAAATGCTACCTGCTAACTATTCCATTACAACATGATAAAACATAAGAAAAGAAAAGATAAAGAAATGGGGAAGATGAAATATCTTCCCTCTTTTTTCAGGGGTATAGACACTGGTAATTTGCCATGATCTAGTTAATAGTCCCCGCCTATGATCTATGCTTGTGTAAACAGTTCAGTGGGTCATTAAAAACAAAAGAAAGAAAGAAAAGACATGAAGTAAGGGATTTGATAGTGGAAAGAAAGAGTCAAGAGGAAGTGGAAGCGGAGATAGGTAGTGAATAATAAGAGTGGATGTAATACACACACACACACACACACACACACACCTACCCAAGCAAGAAAGGAAACACACAAGAGACCAAGGTCCCTTCATCCAACAGTCATTGACTCCTAGGGCCCTTGAGGATCTTGCAACTTTCAGCTTCCCAGGCTTTGAAGGTTTTGTTTAACCCTTGTGTTTCATGGGCATCCTCAACCTTCTGCCCATGCCTCTTAATCTCCTCCCCCATCCCTACTCTCTGGAAATGGCTCTGTTTGGAAGAAATTGTAGGCCAACACAGACTTGAGTGACAGCCTAGTTTACAAGCTTGCCAGTATCAATAGATCTCAGATCTCCACCTACCATCGCAAAACTTCCTCCTTAGCAGTAAGTTGTTCTCCAAAGTGAACTTCATTAGCCTTAAATATCCTTGCAACTGTTTGGTTGAAGCTTGGTTTTACTCCTCATGTTTTGAGATCAGTAAGCTGTTTTGATACAAGCAATTAAATCCCAGTAATGCTGCTATCAAAGTTCTCATTTTTACAGACATTCCTTCCTACCAAAATTATGGGATAATTTTATCCCGTAAGTATTGTATAATATGTGCATTGTACTTACGTATTATGGATGTAAGTTCGTACGTGTGAGTACGAGCGTGCAGATACCACAGTGCCTAAGTGAAAGTCAGAAGAAAACCTTTTTATATCTGTCCTCACCTTCCTTGTTGATTGAGACAGAGAGTCTTATTTGCTGTGGCATTCATCCATCTCTGCTTCTCTTCACATCTTGCTGGGAGTGACTAGGATTACGGATGTATATTGCTGCACCTGTCTGAATGAGCTCCAGGGATCTGAACTCTGGTCTCATTTCCTCTTCTGTAACACACCTGTCTCATCCTCGTTTCCTCAGTACAGGCACCTTGATAAAAGTTGATGTCCCAAATTAACACGATATAAACGAGACTATGAGGTGGTCATTGTTCCATGCACTTTGCACATTTAATATTGCTAAATACTTGGCTACATGTTTGGATAGGATGTGATACATATTTTGAAATGATGAACACATGATATCATTGTTATGTTTTCATACGTCCTAACCTGTTTACTTTGATTCTGTGTTTAAGACTTTTTCCACATTCATGACAGAGTTCTATTGATAGCATATCACTTGTTAAGTCAGAGTTCTGGGAAAATAATTTAACTCAATAATAATTCACTCTCTGATAAAAGAATACTAATAATTTTCACTAATACTAATACTAAATTTTTCATTAATATAGTAATACTAAATTATTTCATAATACTAAATACTAATGATTACTCATTCTCTGGTAAAAGAATACTGATAATTTTATTTAAAATTATGAATATTTTTAGTGAAAATTGTTACTATTCTTTTACTAGTGTGTGAATAATTTTCACTAAGTTATTAGTATTAAGTAGATTAAGCATATTAAAGTCTATTAAGGGTATTCAAAAGTCAGGTCATAAAATATGTATAAGTACAGAGTTTGAAAAGAATATAGAAGATTAATATTAATATTTGTATCAAACTCATAAATATTTATTTATAAACTCTTGGCTAATATATTTCAATCATGCTATAGAAAATTGACCCAGAAACAGCTTTGAAATGAAAAATTATTTAAAGGAATAAAAAGAATCAGAAGTAATCTGAATAAAGAAAAAACATGCAAATAATGTCTCTCTAGTTGCTATATTGTGTCCACTGCCTGCCGATCATTAATCTATTCCTTCTATATCTTTCTAGCTATCTTTATATATCTATATAAATTGATAACAATCTACCCAGATTTCTATAAGCATATATTCATTTAGAATTGGGATCATGATGCTGTATGTTAACACAAACGTATTATCTAATTAAGTCACAGGTCTTAGCTGCAGGAGCTTTATGATTATAAATGTAAAATGCAATAACAATCTTTACAAGTAAATAATAATAACTTTCAATAGAATTAGATTGATCTACATAAACTACAAAATGTGCATTCAATATTAAGTGCACACTTCAGTCATCTAAATCATGGATATAGCCATTCCTCATTTTTATGTGGGAATAACTTCAGAGAAGAATTTTTAACTTGGAAAGTGTTGTTTTCTCTAGAAAGCAGTCTTAGCACCCAGGGATCCCACGACCAGAACTCCTCCTGACTTTGACCACTTGGGTTTTTCTATGAGTATTCATTGTATGCTGCTCAGGAGTGGGAGAGACTGAGGATTAACACAGAGTATGATCCCCTTCGGAAGCATAAGAGTCTCAGTCCTTACTAGTTGGAAATATTGTGAGATAAGAAAGAGGAGAAAAAGAAATAGACTAACTCAAGCATAGAATGCCCCTTACACCCAGTTCCACTACATTTATATGAGGTTTATCTAATTTGAATGTCCTTACCATAAAAAAAAAAAAAAACTAAACACAGGAGCATTGAGAAACAATTGTAGCATGCTGTTTTCCCAAAAGTTCTGACAGCCTTGTCAAATTTCTTTTTGTGTTCATATGTATGATTGACAGAATATGAACCCCACTTTGGATGCCTCCTCTTTTGGTTTTCATTCTGTCTCTCAAAGTGTCACCTTAATTTCATCTGTATAAGTCACAGTTGACTCTGCACTGTCCCCACACAAAGAATAGCCTTGCAATTCCCTCCCAATTTCTCCTCCTGATAACCACTTCCCACCTCTCAGAGCTACACATAGGTAGACATATACAGACAGACTTGTAGCTCCTGACACTGGGGTTCCTGGAAAGGGAGTATCGACCTAGGACATGTGTCTTAGTGGAGACGTTTTCCTTTCTAGTTGACACATTTCAGACTTATCTTGCCCATCAGAAGCAAATGGTCTGTCTTATATTTTTGAATGAAAAGATAATGAAGGAGAATTTGAGTTAGTCAGTGTATATTATGCACATATTAAACATGACCAATTGATAGTTGTAAATATAAAAATACAATTTATATTTCTTAAATATTGATCAATGAAAATAGAAGAACATGGGAGGATGAGAAAGGAAGTGAGAAAAAGGAGGCTATGGGAAGGAAAAGAAGAGGAAGATAAAGTAGGAGGGGAGGGGAGAAAGGAGAGGGGAGAAGCAGAGGCAGAGAAAGGAAAAGGAGGGGAGAAGGAGGGAGGGAAGAAAGGGAGGGAAAGAGTAATAAGGAAAGGAGAGGAGGGGCGGGCTACAGAGGAAAGGAGGAGGGACAATGGAAAGAAGAGGCAAAGAAAAGACAAGCAGGGCTGGGTGGTGGCGGCACACGCCTTTAATCCCAGCACTGGGGAGGCAGAGGCAGGAGGATCTCTGTGAGTTCGAGGCCAGCCTGGTCTACAAGAACTAGTTCCAGGACAGGAACCAAAAGCTACGGAGAAACCCTGTCTCGAAATTCAAAAAAAAAAAAAAAAGAAAGAAAGAAAGAAAGAAAGAAAGAAAAGAAAAGACAGGAGGGGAAAGTGGAGGTAAAAAAACAGTAAAAGGAGATGGGGCAGCAGAAGGGAATAGGAGGGAAAACGAAAGATAGGGAAAAGGAGAGGAGAGGAGGGTGGCAATGGGAATGGAGCAGGAGCTGGAAAATATAAATAGGGATGGAATGGAAGAGAGGAAGATGGGGAGAGCAGAGAATAGGAGAGGGGAAAGGAAGTAGGGGAGTGGAAGGAGGAAAAAAGTAGAAGGATGGCAGGAGGCTAGGATTAGAAGGAGGACAGAGGGGAGAAAAGAGGAGGAAAGAAGAGAGGAGGAGAGGAGAGAGAAGAGGAGTAAAGAGAGGAGAAAATGGAGAGATGGGCAGGGAGGAGGAGAGAGAAAGAGGAGGAGGAAAAGGAGAAAGAAGAAACATGGAAGAAGAGGAACGGAAAAGAAGGGAGGAAATGAAATGAAATTGCATTTTTGTGCTAATTTTCCCAGTTTTATTTTCTCCCCCTTTTGAACTTTTAGTTCAATAATCCAACCATTTGCAAAGGGAGTTGTTGGTTGTTGTTTTTTTTTTCATGAATAGGAACCATTAATAGGACATCTAATTTGGAGCTACAGTTAAAGTTTCTTCTCCTCGTGCTGACTGAGATTAGAGATAATCTTAACTTCTTTCTCCTCTTTAATGCCCTATAACAAACATATCATAATATCCCATCTAACATCAGCATCTTAGATCGAGCATGTAGCTGTATCCATGACATCTGTCTCTTTGTTAAAGCATGAGGTCACATACAACACCACTTTAAAGGGACCAACTAGATCTGGTTTCACAAGTTTTCATAAGAACACCCACAGTAGTAATATGAGCTAAGTATGCATTCATTCATGCTATACATATACTTGCTCTGCAAAATACTGAAAGACTACCTGTTTTTAAACTAATCAAGTTATCCACCAAACAGAAAAGCAGGCAGATGGACCCATGTAACCTTCAGAGAAAGCATGATAACCAAATTGATTTAAACAGAGAAGTGTGCTATCTGTATAGCCAGAGGTAAAGCAGATATACAATAAACCAAGAATATGTCAATAGCCATCTTGGCATTGTAGGTCAGCATGTAGGCATAGATTTCATAAAGCTATTCCTGATTCATGGGTATATATCACACTGGATTGAAAATTCTCAGCATAGAAAGTCCATGCAAAGCACAGATCCAAATGAAAATCGGAGTCATAACTGTGCTATGAGTTTTCTGTAAAGAAGTAACTGTTTAAACATACAATCCCATAATTAGCCTGGATCTTTTCATTCAAGCACTGCAGGTCAAAACCACCGACTTTCCCAAGTCAATGGGGAAAAAAACCTTCCATTTCTCTTGTGTATTTGGATGTGTGTAATTAGACTTTTCCTATGCCAACAAAAACCCGTGAAGACTTTCTCCATACAAGTTTAGATTGTTCCAGCTCCAAAAAAATGGACCAGAACGTGCTGGTACACACCAGCGGCAACACGCTGGACGGGAACCACCAGCTGGCCACTTCAGCCAAGGGGTTACTGCTCTCTGCTAAGATAAATATCTGGGATACAAAATAAATTGAATCAGTGGTAGTGCAAAAGCGAATGCTATTAACCTAATGACTGCAATGGATTTGGTGTTGAATTTTGCCTGTTCATTTGCATGCATTTTCCAGGCTTGGTTGATGTTTTAGCTGGTTTTGTACATGGTGATCTATTCATAGGCTAAGGCTTGAGGTTCCTGGCCAATGCATCAGTTAAAATTTGTTCTGACTACACCTTAAATAAAATCAGAATATTAATAGTTTAAATAGGACAACTGGAATTTCTTCCCTGTCTCAATATAGATAAGCTTCTTTTATGACCACTATTTGAAATTCAAAACGCTAATGCCTATGTCTTCTTATACACATGGGCACACACATACACACACACATACACACACACACACACACACACACACACACACACACACACACGGGGGGGGGCAGGTAAGGGACGGTAAGTTCAAGGATTCGTTTGGCAAGTTGAGACAATATGGTAGCTTTATGGGCTATTAAGGGCTGACCTCTCTATCATTTTTTGTCCCATAAGTTCTCAGGCACAGTCACAAATTCTAACATCCTACCACGCATTTTGCAATATATGCCTACTGATGTCTAATGTCGAAGTGGAGAAAGTCCTGTGCTCTCTTAAACCTGAGCTAACCTCTATGATTTACATATCAAAAAGAGAATGGAGCAGAAGCCGTGCTGTATGACTTCCAGTATAAGATCATCAGAGGCTAAGTGGTTTTTGCTGGCTTTTCTTGGAATATTGTCTCCGAGAATCTATATCTATAACAAAATACCTGACAAAAGCCACTTAAAGAGGACAATGAGATTGCTCCAGAATCCTGACTGAAAGCTCCCTCCATGGTTAGACTCAATGCTGCTGCACTAAAATATTTTGAAGTCTGACACTTCCACTTTGGATACCAGCACTCAGTGCATCCAATCCATTATCTTGGGGGTGGTGGCTTAAAGATGGTTCTTGCAAGATGAAAGATGGTTGTCTGTCCATCAAAAGGACTGATTCCTATGGTCTGGGTATGAAATTGTCACTCTATTCTGTGTAAGAGGGTCCTGAAGAATCTGAAGATCTTTCATCGGAGTAATAATGCTTTAAAAGTATGATAGTAATTATAGGTAGTATTTAATGGTGATGAATATTTATCAGAACTAATTTGCATGTTTTCTGCTTGCGACTGAAGGAAGCCATTTCCACAAAGATCCTCTCTAGCGAGGACATGAAAATTCAATAACAAGACTGGGCTCTTGCAGAGCTGAGATTCAAATGCAGGCCGTTAGATGGGTGCCAAAGCAAATAAGGTGTTGCCATTACTGGCTCTTAAAGTCTCTTTTTCAGTCTCATGTTCTCTCTCATTAGACCTGCATCCTGTGACTGTATCGTGTTTAAGAGTTTGCATGGAACAAAGGCAATAAGCAAGACATTAGTATTTCTCCCACAAGCAGCCTCCCTCAGTAGACCTAAAAAGAGACGAAGACAGAAGACCATGGCCAGTGATGCTGCTTGGGTGGAGGTGCTTGCCACAAGGAAGGAGTTCGATTATTGGTTCCATGTCTATCTCCATTTGCACGTTTGTCAAGGCTCAGGGGTCTCATAGGGAAGTGCAGCTTAGAGCCAGCTTTGAGAGAAAGCCAAATGCCTCCTATGTTTTTTTTTTAAAGAAAGCCACCCCCTTCTCTGTCTCTCTCTTACACACACACACACACACACACACGCACGTATGTACGCACCAAAAATATCAGTCCTTTCATGGCTGCTAAAACGTAACGGGAGATGAATCTCAGCCTCAAATGTTTTTCTTTCAAATATGTTGACCGCCCTTTCCTCACATCACCTTACACAGTGAAGCACAAGTTGTTCCAGTGTCAAAGAAAAAGTTGTACCATCAGATCTGGAGAAGTCCTCTTTCATGTCAAACCTCCTCCCTTTCCATACCTTTAATTGTAGGCATCAGGGTAGGAACACCTCTGCAAAGACCCAGAGGGAAAAGGGTTAATTTGTATGGCTTGGAGCCAGGCTTCTCTTAACTAGGGAATTGGCAGCCAGCAGTTTGGAAAGCTGCCTCAATGTCTGACTGAAAGTTTTTATTATCCTTTTTGAGTAAAGGTGGCTTTTAGACACTCACAGCAGAACCCGGCTTTCTGATCGGGAATCGACAGACAGGAGCCAGAAAGCTGTCTGCCCCTTCTGCGATGACTGGGAAGCCCCACGAAGGAAATACCACCCAAACTCGCCCTTCAGACTACTTTCAGACCTACCAGAGAAGTTGCAATGTCAGCAGAGAGTTCTGGGAGTCTAGAGGGAAGCAGGGGTATGGAAAGAAAGACAGCATTGGGGAGTGAGGTAGACTCGGATATTTAAATAATACCTTAAAAGAGAAAAGCAAGTTGGAGGGCTAAACTCAGAAAGTGGCAATACAAAGACAGTGAGTCTAAAGGCAAAGTAGGATATGCAGACATTCGGAGTTATGAGAGACAGAGCCCAAAAGAAACTGCAAAAAAATGGGTTGAAAACATCCTTACAAACTTCTCCATTCTAATCGATTTTGCTCACCCCCAGCTGTGAATATAGCTAACCACATCATCTTTGGCCCAATTAATCCACAAAGTGAAATCTCGCCGCCGCTTGGAAGTGTGGCAAGTGTCCTAGTCAATCTCATCTTAGTTTGATTTTCTGATTTTCAGTAGAGTAGCCCCAGGTTTGGAAGAACCAGTAGCTGTGCTTATATGATATCACTGGTGGTCACCAGGATCAAAAGAGAAGTGTTTGGAGGAGGTGAATAACAAACAGATCATGCTGATCTCTGGAAAGCAGGGCATTGACTTTAGTACCTGCAAATGCCTTGAAGTCCCTGTGCATAGACATCCCAGCATAGAAACCCCCTAACACCAATTGATCTAGAAGCAGGCAGTCAGCATTCTTTGTGTGAGACTGAGGAAGAGGAGACTGGTGGCTCCTAGCTTGAGTCGTTTAGTCTCAGGAGCCATTCACGCCCACAGAGGTCCTCCAGGTGTCACAGCAGTGCGTCCCAGATCTGTAGCATCCTGCCATCGAGGAATGTCAGCTGTACATTTGACGCCCAATTTGCAAAGGATAGAAACAAAGATGTCTCCAACTGGGGTCCAGGGAACACACTGAAGCTGACATTGTTAAAAGGACACATTTCTGGGATCTGAAACATCCACAAACTAAACTGAACTCAGCAGGAAAAGCTGTTCTCTTCCTTGCACCACAATGATCTCAAGGATGCTAGGCTAGCAGAGAGAGAAGAGAACTGTGATTGACAAGTCTTGGACAAGAACGTGCTGATCTTCACTGATCCAGAGGACAGCAGAAAGTTCAAAAGGAGAAAAACACAGGGGCTGGAGAAAGGGCTCAGTGTATAGGAAGAACTTGTTACTCTTATTTTTTTGTTTCGTATTCTAATATTTAATACACTTTCAATAACTAAATAAATCTTGTTGCAATTTAATACACTTTTAATGTTGACCCAGATAATACATGTTTAGAGGAAAAGATTTGGCAAAGGGCTCCAGCCGGCCAGACCTTGGTAGGCACAGGCCCAAACACGGCAAACAGGTTTTGTCTTTTACCCTTCTCGCCTTTACTAAACTATTAGATTACATTCCTAAAGCTAGCCATCGAGGTCCATCCCTTCTTTGGTCAGTGATTCATTCCTGAGACTGATCACCAAGGTCCAACTATCAGAATATGAAGGCCCAGCAATTAAAGTGCATTATTATTTTTCCTTTTATTGTTTTTATTGCACTATATATTTTCCTCACTCTCCTCCCTTCCTCCCCCTTCCCTTCTACCCTCTCTCATAACCCCTGTGCTCCAATTTACTCAGGAGATCTTGTCTTTTTGTACTTCCCTTGTAGATTAGATCCATGTATGTATAAAAGAAGCAAAAAAGTATAAAATGTAAAAAAGAAAACATATTTAACAAATGGTGCTGGTGTAACTCAATATTGACATGTAGAAGAATTAAAATAGATCCATATCAATCGGCATGCAGAAAACTCAAGTTCAAATGCATCAAAGACCTCAACATAGAACCAACCACACTGAACTTTGTAGAAGGAAAAGTGGGAAGTACATTTGAATGCATTGGTACAAGAGACCACTTCCTAAATATAAGCACAGCAGCACAGACACTGAGAGCAACAATAAATGGAAGTTTCTGAAACTGAGAAGCTTCTGTAAAGCAAAGGACACGGTCAACAAGACAAAATGGCAGCATATGGAACAGGAAAAGATCTTCACCAACCTCACATTGGAGAGAGGGCTAATCTCCAAAATATATAAACAACTCAAGAAATTGATCATCAAAAGAACAAATAATCAAATAAAAAATGGAGTACATACCTAAACAAACAACTCTCAACAGAGGAATCTGAAATGGCTGAAAGACACTTAAGGAAATACTCAATATCTTTCGCCATCAAAGGAATACAAATCAAAACAATTCTCAGATTTCATCTTACACAATCAGAATGGCCAAGATCAAAAAAAAAAAAAACTGATGACAATTTATGCTGGAGATGATGTGTTGTAAGGGAAACACTCCTCCAATGCAGGTGGGAATGTAAACTGTACCCCTGCTTTGGAAATCAGTATGGCAATTTCTCAGAAAATTAGGAAACAACATTCCTCAGGATCCAGCAATATCACTTTTGGGTATTTACCCAAAGGATGTTCAATCATACCACAAGGACATGTACTCAACTATGTTCATAGCAAAATTATTTGACGTAGCTAGAATCTGGAAACAATCTAAATGTCCGTCAACTGAAGAATAGAAAAAGAAGATGTGGTACATTTACACAGCACATTTACACAATGGAGTACTACACAGAGGAACAAATAATGACATATTGAAATTGAAATGGATGGATCTAGAAAATATCATAATGAGTGAGGTAATGCAGACTCTGAAAGACAAATAAAATATGTCCTCACTCATAAGTGACTTTTAGACATAAAGTAAAGAAAACTAGACTACAATTCACAACCCAGAGAACCTAGACAGCACTTGTTACTCTTGCAGACCTGGGTTCAATTCCAAGAACTGAATGATATATAGTTAATGTATTGAATGCGATAAAATACATATGGTAGGCCATAACCATCCATAATTCCAGTTCTAATGGATCTGATGCCCTCTTCTGACCTCCGTGGGTGCCAGACACAAATGTGACATGCAAAAATACATTCAGTCAAAACACATACATAAATAAAATAAATTTTAAAAATGTTTTATTTAAAAAGTGAGGTTAAATGTAGTCAAAGCCAGTTCAATATCTACTATAAGTTTAGAAGAGTGATTAGAAATACATAAATAAATATAGGTAAGTGTGTAACTACAAATACTATCTAGACCCAACTTCTGGTATTCTTGGTTCTTTCAGTTTGGGCAGATAATGCCTATGACACAGCAGGAATTTGGCATTGTTTCTACAGCTTCATTATAGCTGTACTTCAAGAGAATAAGACTATGTGTGGATATACCCATAACCCACAGCAACCATCCTCTTTAGGAGACCATGGATGTCACTTGAAACCTAAGGGGGAAACATCTCCCTACTTAAACATGAAAATACTGAAATTCTGAACTAAAATGGTTAAGCCAGGATAATTGGAAAGATTATGTCAAAGCAGCTGATGTATATTGGAGACCTTGGTGTAATGTAGTTATGTGGTAACACCGCTCTCGGAACTACTCTGAACTCTGTATAAACTAAAATTAAACAGACAATTAAGTTCATTCATGTTTTCAAACCAAGCTTCTCCAATGGGTACCAGTCTCACTGGTGAAGACAGTGCTGCACGATGTAACTGGCCCAGATTTGCACAGCTCTCAGTATAGTGAGGTAATGCAGAAAGACTACTTAATAAGTTAGGAAATGTTTAAAATTGAATCATAATATATAAGTATGCATATATGTAAAAGTTATGCAACAAGAACACTTTATGAGTTTGCCATGGTTGATTTAAGAACACCACTCTTTAATATAAATGTGGCTTAATCTATAAAGTGTTTTTCTTCCTGGGCTCTGGGTAGCCAAGCCTTAACTAAATGTGATTGGTTGACAGAGTCTCCCCATTAAGAGAAAGAGAGAGAGAGAGAGAGAGAGAGAGAGAGAGAGAGAGAGAGAGAGACATACTCACCACCAGTCCTTACATCTTGTGTAGTTTCTATTTGCTCTGAACATAATGAACCACATTCCTCATGGCTGAAATCTTTGTTTCCCCAAGCTGTCTTTTGTTTTCTATCCAAGATGACTTACATGCAATTCAAATGGTGCAATTGTCTAGACAACTACTGAAGGGCTCTTTTCAGTCAAACGCACAAATACAAGTCATTATAAGAGTAAACAGTCCTCATTTATTTGTTTATTTTGTTTGATTTGCTAATATTTGCTCAATTTTTGAGAATAAAAATATAAGACATGTTTTATAAACTCAGATATTTATTTACCAAGCAGATATGGCGTTCATGGATATATTTTTATTTTGTCCAGTCTGTCTTCAAATACTGTGTACGTTTGATTCTCACAATGACTGGGGATGTTAAGTCAGCCTTTTCCTACTTCTTCCAAAAGGTACATAATTTTTTTTGCATGCACTACTACTTCAAGACCTATTTTATGTACCCTAAAAATTTATAAGCGCCTTAAGTCTGGGAACTAATTTTTTTTTCATGCACCAGAATCCTCCCTTGGACTAATGAGGAAAAACATGAACAACTAGCCAATAACTGAAGCCATAGAAAGACTAACTTGAAAATCTTTAAATGTAAAAGGGACTTTATGTGTCTTAAAACAAAATTTTACCCTACGTGTGAACCAAAATTCTCATTCATGATTCTTATGCTAAGGAAATAACCATAGACTTTATCAAAGGATATCATTCTAATGTCATCTAAATATACTGTTAAGTTAGGAAGTAAAATGCAATGGGAGAAACAAATAAAGTAGAATGCAATTCCCCAAAAGTAACATTTTAAGCAACATTTAAACACACTGAAAATGCTCAAAGTATGTGGTAGCATCCAACAAACAATTTAAATTCCCTTATGGGTTAGAATATATACATTCTTATGTTAAAAATAGCCATTGTTGAGAATTTATTTAGAAAAATGAGAAAAAGCAGAAAAAGTCAGTATAGATAAACACGAGGCACCTCGAGTTGGTAGCCAATGAACTGGATGTTAGATAAATCCAACTGTTTTCCTGGTAATTTTCCTGTTTCATATATGTTTAGGATCCCACAGAAAAAGATTTTTAAGAAGCTTGTGTATACACAGTGACACAGATAAAATAACTTCCGTTGGCTCCACGTTCCCTCATGTGACTCCCTCCCCCCCGCGGCCCCCCCCCCCCCCCCGCCATCCTTTTCCTCATTGTCACCAGTCTCTTCTGGTGGATGCCAAACTACAAGATGGTTTTCTGAAGAGCCACACTCTTGGTTTAATATTGCTAGGCCACTTCCCCCACAGGGTGGAGAGGACATTTTTAATACTTTCTGAATAGACGTAGCCCACCTCTATCTCATTCTCATTCCCCAAACGTATGTATGTGTGCCCAATAAAGAAGTAATCTTATCCTTTCATCCAAAATCCTGAAGTGTGACCTCTAATCTCTGGAATGTGTTCTCTATTCAGAGTGTCCTGATTTATGGGAGTATTTAGATTAGTCCAGATATCCATTGTAATGATGGTGTGAATGAGGGTGCCTAGGACCACATGTTCTTCCTTTGGTGGCATTTGAAACTAGGGTCACCCATGGACAGTCATTGCATCTAACTGACCAACCCTTAATAAGTTTCCCCAGTGGGCAATCTTCCTGAATATTTCTACTGGTCATCGCTAGTAGAAACAGACACTGCTCACAGGAAAGGTCTAGGAAAACTCATCAGGAAGCTGCATTGCTGTGCTTCTCTACTTTGCTGGATTTGACATATAGTTCTTGACTCTAATAAACCATAACCACGAATAAAATAGTTGTGTTCATTCTTAAAATGTGAGCAGAGTTTAGAGACAATCATCTTGGAGACTTTCCATCCTCACAGTACCCTTTATAGACTCCCATTTCCTCTAGCTTATGGATAGTCTTAGTGAATGATGATTCCCCTGTGGGGATGGAAATAGAGGGAGAGGTCCAAGTGTTTATTACCTAGATAGTTTCTTAGTAAATACCCAAAGCTGCTGTGTTTTTGCAAGGTAGAGTGCTGAACACACCTCATGAAATAATACAAGCAACTTTTCTTTCTCCTTGATTCTGTCGATATTCCCATCATCTGTTTATTGTTTTTATCACTAGCTGTAAGGTTTTGCATTGTGGATCTACATTCTTCCATAACTTTACAATGAAGTTTATTGAAAGTAAACCTTCTTGTGTCTTGGCTTCTTTCTTCTATTGTATCTTCTCTCTTCTCCCCCAACATAAACTACTCCTGCCAAATGGTGACCGCCCTTAGGGAAGGTAGGGACCACTCCCACAGGCTATTAACACTGCCCCCCAGAGAATGAACATGTGGTCTCTGGGTTTCCCATGGTCTCTCCTTCTTCTTCCCTTTCCCTCTCCATTAAACATGGACATCTTTTAATTCAGTTTAATTTAGTTTGATTGGAATTATTTGTGTTGGCGGAGTGGTTTGGCATCTTAAGAAAATAATTAACAATTAATTTGTTTATTGATAATATATTTTATTCAAATTTAGGTCCTGAAGACCATTTGGATAAAATAATAAATTCTGTCAATTCTAGTAATGGATAATAACATCCACTAGAATAATTTTAAAATACTGAAGAAAACTGCTCCATTCATAGAGGAAGCCACTAGCATCAAGTTAAGAAAAATAACTGTCAAAAACCAAAAACAGTCTACTACTCCAAAGAATATCTGAATAATGAAATTTCCTTGCATCAACTAGCCATATTTTCTACCTATATCATGCAGTTCAAAGTTATTAGATTTTTTATTGCTTCTTCATAAACCACACTAGAATCCAAGGATATGGTTGGAATCAAGTTGAGCTTGTGTTCTTCTGTGACCCTGAAATAAATCCCCAGACCAAAAAAAAAAATGTGTTTGGACAATTTCAGGTATGGTTTGGGCTCATTGTCACAGGGGCGTGTGAGGTTACAATTTCCTCACTTAGTAGACTGAGCCTTTGTTAAGATTATTTCTGTTAACTAATGTGTGTTAGAAGCTACTTGGTGAGTCAAAGATATTCCCCAGGCATTTTGCTAATATGAGCCTCTTTTCTCATCCCCTTAATAATAATATCTCTCAAACAGGGAACACTATCTTCTCATCTCTTCACAGCCCAAGTTATTAGCTAGCTGGTTTCTGACAAACCACGCAACAATACAATAACCAAAAGAAGAGAAGAGGTTTACTCTTCAAGGCAGTGGTTCCCAATCTTCTTAGTGCTATGACCCTTTAATATGATTCCCCCTGTTGTGGGACCCCAAATCATAAAATTACTTTCGTTGCTACTTCATAACTGTGATTTTCCATTGTTGTGAATGACAATGGAAATAATCTGATATGCAGAATATCTAATATGCCAACCAGACTCTGAGACTCTAGGCAAAGGAAACTGAAGAAGAGTGTGCAGTGTGATGTAGGAAACTTACATGCTTATGTTCCTATCCAATATCCTAATGTCACTATAAGAAAATGTGTACAGCAGCTGAGAGCACTGGCTGCTCTTCTTGTGGACCCAGGTTCAGTTCCCAGCATATACATGTTAACTCACAACCACCTGCAACTCTAATTTCAGGGGAGCCAAATCCCACTTCTGACCTCTGTAGACACAGCATGCATATGGTGCACATATACTTTATGGCCAAACACCAAAGAATAAGGAAATGCCTACAGACATCTTCAAAGAAACGTTCTCAACACTTGTGAATTTGAAACTGCCAATCCTCCCCACACTTCAAGTGTTGGTCCCCTCTTACAATACCTACAGATTCTCTTGGTTCTGTTTCTGCACCATTAATAGCTCTCTGTGTGGTGTGCTTTTGTGTTTAAGAGCTGGTTGGCGTCTGGGACTTTCTTCTTAAAGCATTTCTTGCCACTAGAGCATCTTTGTTCTGCAGCCCAAAGACAGAACTAGTTTCTATGAGCAGCTTCTATGTGAGGTTTTCCTATCAGGTGACTTTTAGCCAGTGATTGAGTGAAAGGCAGTAAAAGTTTACTCATCTCACCAGCCCCAGAGATTCCCTCTGAGAATCCCCTTGAGCTATGATTTCACCCAGAATCCCTCTTCCTCCCTTTGCTTAGCATCATCCTAGTCTCTGCTATGACAACTCCACCCTTTAAGGATCAATAGGGCAATTGCTTACAAATGATTTCCAGAGAATCAACTCTTGCCTAACTCAGGGGTAGGAGCATGGTCTGGTCTCAACTTGTGCCTTGCTTTGTTGACTCCCATGATCCTGCCCCTTTTTGAAGGGAGATAAAGGAAGAGTGAATGGGGGAGGTAGATGGGAGGTGGTAGGGAGGGAATGGGAGGAGAGGAGAGAGGGAAACTGTGGTTCATATGTAAAAAAAAAAAAAAAACAGAAAAAAAAAGTAAAAAAATAATCACGTTTGAACACGTATTTGGAACACCTGATCCAAGATGGTACCCAATCACAATCACTGCACACACACACACACACACGGGGGGGGGGGGGCAAACAAACAAATAAACAAATGAACACCTTGAGTTTCAATCCAGAATATAAATGCACACTAGGATGGCACATATTAGTGGGAAAACAAACAAAAAATTTCCAAGATAAAACCCTGAAGCTGAAATGTAAAATGCAAAACAAAGTTAAAAAACATACAGGGTAAAAATCTATGTCACACCCACTTCCTAGGAGGCTCAAACCTCTTCATGAAAGGACAGTAGTAGACATCTGTGGATATCTCTGATGAAACATTATTTGCTCAACTTAACAGGGCACTGCACATATTACTTTGGAGTGGCTGAGTCTGAATGCAAAAGACTTGCCCAGGATCAAGCCAGCCGAAATCCCAGCATGGATTGCTGAAGGGACTCATTAAGTCTGACCCCAATCTGAAAAGCTATTGGTAATTGATGCATGCTGCAGAGATGGAAAATAACAATTCTCTAGAGATGCAGCCCTTGAAAGGTTAACTAGATTCAGTAGCTAGCCCTACACCTGTGCACACACAGGAAGTAGTAAGTACATTGAAATGGCTTAAAAGCGAAGAGCACATAAAGTTGAGGGATGAGTCATAGGAGGAATAAGGGAGGTAAAAATTGAAGATGAAAAAATGAGGTATAAATTCTGAGGTCCACCTCTAAATGAATCAGAAACTCTCTAGATAGAGCCCAGGAGTCTGAGTTTAAGAAGTTCTGCATCTGATCCTCAACAAAGATCCTGTTGGTAACACACCAAAAGCACAGAATATTCTGTGAAAAGTTTTTTTGATACAAATGTATTAAGAGTTCAATAGTGGGAAAGTGTTTGTTGGTAGAAGGAACTGGAGATGTTCCCAAACAGAAGTCAAAGGATCACTCAAAACCATACTACCAACAGAGATTATCACCTCTGCTCATATCTTTTATAAGATTTGTGTGTGTGTGTGTGTGTGTGTGTGTGTGTGTGTGTGCGTGATACTTTGTGTGGGAGCATGTTTACAAGAATGACTATGTATAAGGAGGTCAGAGGCGTCAGGTCCCTAAGAGCTGTATTTACAGGCAGTTGTGAATTGCCTCTCATGGGTGTTGGGAATTGAACTTGCATCCTTTGTAAGAGTAGCTAATGTTCTATCGTGAGAATCCCCTAAGTATACTGCGAATATGTCTTATACCATTGGTTAATAAAGAAACTATTTTGGTCTATGGAAGGACAGAATATCATTAGGTGGAAAGATACAGGGGGGAGGAGAAGGTGGACTGAAGTGAGATGCCAGCCACTACCGAAGGAGCAACATGCCAGAGCACTGATAAGCCACGGGCCATGAGGCAATACACAAATTAATAGAAATGGGTTAATTTAAATGTAAGAGATAGCTACTAATAAGCCTGAGCCATTGGCCAAAGAATCATAATTAATATTAAGCCTTTGAATGGTTATTTCATAAGTGGCCACAGGGACCAGCAGGCGGGAGAGAAACCTCCAGTTACAGTACTCTTAACCAGTGAGCCATCTCAATAGCCACATCCTTCACTCAGTTCTGAATAAACAGGAATTAAGCAATTGTTATGACCCAGGCATAGTTCTAGAGCCCAAGGATATAACAGCAAGAAAAACATCAGTGTGTGTGAACTATGTGTTCTTTACTCTTAAAATCTACCTTAGAATGGAACTGTTGGGTCATGAGTAGGAGTGTGTTTAACTTTATTAGAAAATGCTAAAGTGTTTCCCATTGTGGTTGGTCCATTTGCACTCCCATGAGGAGTAATGAGAGTTCTAATCACTCTGCCTTGTGGACAATAGTCAGTATTGTCGGGTACTTAAATTTAGCTTCATGGTGGGTGTGTAGTAGAACCTCTTTGCGGTTTTAATTAGAATTTCCTTGATGACTAATGATACAGAGCACTTGCTCATATGCTTTTTGGGTATCAGGTGTCTCCTTATGAGAAATGCCTGCTCAAGTGCTTTTCCTGTGTTTTAATTGAGCTCTATATCTTTTTATTGAGTGGTAGAATTCATTACTATTTTGGATACAAGTCCTTCGTCAGGTCATGTTGTTGTAGGCAGCTACTAATACTGCTCCAGAAGACATCACTCTCTTGTATTCTTGTCCCTGAATGATTGTTCCCTTCCCTTGAGTGCAGTGGGACTTGTGATTTGGCTTTAATCAGTAGAGGGGAGCATGATAATGTCATTATGATCAACTGGTTTTGGGTAACAACATCAGAACTTTCCTGTGTCTCCGGAGTATAATGCACATGCAAGAACCTAGGGATGACTGAAGCCTCTAAATCAACAACTGTGGAGAAGCCCAGGTTTCTAAAATATCACATGAAAGCTAAGCTTTCAGTCAATCATCTAGCTTTGATGGAAATCCTGGTTTGCTCTTAGTAAGAGATCCTACAGCCACTCAAAGTCCTGTATCACAGAATAATGGGATGATAATTTTTGTCATCTTTCTTACAAACAATACACACAAAACATATGAAAGCAATATAAATATTCCCCTAAGATAAAAATGTCCCTTTTCATGTACATACACTAGCATCTCAAGATGGCATTAATGTGCCTGTCCTTTATGATACTTTTTGGCAACGATTAGGATATGGAATATCTTTAGAGTGAAGTATTTCTTTAAACCTTTTGCCCATATTTTTAATTAATGGATGTATCTTTTATTAAATCATGGGATACTTCAAATAAATTCTAATTACTGTTTTCTTTTTGAATTAGCACAATAAAATTGTTTGTCTCAGAAAATGATTGACATTTTCACCTTTTTGTGGTTATCTTTTTTTTTAACTATGTTTATATGCATGCAGGTGGTAGATAAGTAAATGTGAGTTCGGGTGCCTGCTGAGGCCAGAAGAGGCTGTCCAATTCTCTGGAACTGGAAGTACAAAAAGTTGTGAGCCACTCAGTTTGGATTCTGGGAACTGAATTCTAGTCTTCTGTTAGAGTAAGCTCTGTTAACTACTGAGGCATCTCTGCCACCCCTGAGGTTGTCTTTGTGCCAAAATAAAGCCTGAAAAGACCTAGACAACTCAAAGTGAGGTTAGAAAGAGGAGCTGGACGGAGACTGTCTGGTTTGGTTTGTTTGCCTGCGTGGTCATTTGTTTTCTGTTCTGTGAGACTTGCTCTCTTCTCTCCCAAGCCACCATGTCTGGCTGTTGGAACCCAGAGCTTCAGGTCTGCTAGACAAGCTCCTCACCGAGCTACATCCTCAGTTCCGCATTTTGGTTACATCTTGAAGAGAGTGTATTAGTTGCTCTTCTAGTCATTGTGACAGAATCAGTTTAAGGGAGGGCAGGTTTACTTTGGCCCAAAGCTTCATTGTAGTGAAGGTGTGGTGGCTGGGACCGGTTCCTGACCGTAGTGGTGGGAGCATGTTGCCTCCAGTTCTCCCATGGCATCGGCCAAGAGGAAAAGATGAGAATGGCAGCCAACAGGATGATGAGCTTCAACATTCACCTCCAACAACACATCGCTGCCATGCATGCCTCTCACCCCAAAGGTTGCAAAGCTTTCCGAAACAGCAACACTGGCTGGTGACTAAACGTTCAAATTGGGGATCCTGTGAGATCACTTCTTGTTAGAGCCATATAAGTGAGAGTCCAGGATTTGGCTGTAAAGTGAGAGGAAAAGGGAAACAACGTCCAAGTTGATTCCTAAATTCTGACTTTTGCAACCCAAGGTCTAGACTTTCCCCTCCTGAGAATTGCTAGTGCATCGGCTTTGTAATGACACATTTGCCACGGTCCCAGCATTCCTTATTGTTTCTGGAAGACAAAGCCAAATGCCAGTTGCTAATTTCTATCATTTCCACGATGCTTAAAAATGTGTCATTCATTTACTTTGCCAATCTCATGCCTAGGGACCTTTGATTTTGCAATTCTGGCTGCAGAGGAAAAGGACTCCTCCATTCTGAGGTACCAAGCACATTCTCTAACCTCAAGAAAATATAATGCTGGGTAAATTCCATTTATTTCTTAGACTTGGTTTTCCTGAGTCAAGTGCCAGTCTTGCAAGGGGTAGAAAGGACTGAATGAATACTAGGAATAACAGCTATTTAGCCACCTTCCCCTACCTGAGACAACTCTGTGATTCTACTGATGATTTTTATTCTCATGGGGTCATTTTGTTCCTGTCATCCATTCCTACTCAGTCTTTCTTCTAAGACCTATCCACGCATCTGCCTGGGTCACATGATAAAGTAAACAGGTTGTAGTTTCACTTTCCAAGGACATTTTGACTTGGTTCCACACTTGCCCAGAGCATCTCTCAGCCTATTGGGTGCTACAAATTTAGCATCCATTTGACAAATGCCCCTTTGTGTCTAACTACTCCTGATACTGTCTTGTGGCCGTTGCTGAGTGGAACTCTTGCAGGGCTAACTTGTCTAAGTGTCTTCTATAGCTCCAAACATCCTTTTGGTGTTTTTAAATAGTTACCTCCCCCTTTTTTTTTTAATAAACAATATTAACTTTCAGGGCAGAAGCTAGGCTACAATTGTTATGAACCCTACTACACACACACACACACACACACACACATTGCAGACATGGCAAACACAGAATCGACTCTCAGCATTTACTAATCTGAATTATAGAATTATTTGATGGCACTGTAAAACTGTTTCAGAAATGCTAAAGAAAGCCCTGGACACCATCCACTTGAGTCAAGGCAGCATCTCTACTTCTTACTCTTGTGGGGGAACAAAGTAAAATTGCATTCCTCTCCCAATTTCTTTGCAACATGAAGAGTATCTGTCAAGATGCTTGATAAGTGTCTAGTAACATCATAACTCTGGTAAATATCTGATCACTATTAGGCCCTTTGCTTTTTCATCAGATTCATTGAGATAAGATTTATGTTTAGCAAATATATAATATTATGTCAGTAAACCACTATTAAACTTTGGGAAATGTTACCATCACCACCACCACTTCCGCCATTACCACCACCATCACTACCACTATCCCTGATTTTGAGATGAAAAAATCCACCAGGTTTTTTACTTTGGCTGTCAGACTTTATCTCTGCGCCTAGCTTCAGAAAGTCACTAAGTTACTTTCTGCCTCTGTCAGGTTTTCTTTTTGGTGGTTATTTTCTATGGAAAAAAAAATATAGTGTATGGCCTTGGCAGGGAGTGGGGAACAGATTTAACATAACTTTCTCAAGGTCCACTTTTACGTTAACTTGTATTCGTAAGATTCGCCGAGAACCCTATCAGTGTTGAAGGTTTCTGTAGAAGTTAGGTGAGACTGGATCCAGTTGGATGCGTCCTGAAAATGACACCCTGTCATCGGTGCCGTGTCAACAGAACGCTTTTGTTTTCCATAGGAAGCCTCTACGCATTTCAAACTCATCCTGGCACACAGGAGGACGAGGAATTATTTCCAAACCAGACTGTGTTCAATCACTTAATATCATGGGAACAAAAGGACTGGGGAAACCAGTTCCTGTAAATTAAGATTTCCTTCAGAGCACACTCCCACGGGAAACCTTCCTTTGACCTGACGTATAATAACTGCAGGAGTACTACTTAAGTTTAACCAAAGTTACATTCATTTTTCTGGTGACAGAAATAGCAAAGAAAAAAATCTTTTAAGATGTATTTTTCTTATATAAGTATAATTCTTTTAAAAGAATATCATAGTTTTTTTTTTAATGTACGTGGAAGTGTGAGTGGGTGTGTGTATGGATTCGTATGATGTGTGCATGTTGTATGTGTGTGCATAAATGTTGGAGAGAGGCACGTTTATCGTGTACACGGAGGCCAGAGAATAGTCCAAATGTCAGTTTTTGCCTTCTGCCTTGAGGCAGGATCTCATTGTTCCCTAGTGTGTGTGTGCCAGGCTCCTCCCATCTCTCTATAGGAGTGCTGGAATTGCAGATATGTGTGCCAGGCTCCTCCCATCTCTCTATATAGGAGTGCTGGAATTAGATGTGTGTTACCCACCAAGAATTCTTGTGGGTCCTAGAGATCTAAACTCAGAACCTTATGCTTGAGCAACACTGAGTTCTTTACCTACTGAGCCTTCTCTCTAGTTCTGTATCATTTTAATTATCAGTCTACACTGGGAATGGTCTTTTTGACAAGGTATACCTCTTAATTTAATGGCAGTCAGTATAACACTAGAATGATGCATTTGAAAGAATTGATCAGGCTTGAAGCCTAAAGCAGGGGGAATGGTGGGAGTCACGGGGATCACAGAGCTCTGCTGGTGGGTGCCATTTAATTCTGCCGAGAGAGAATTTCCCATGTGTTACTATGAAAGCGCTAACATGCTCTGCAAATGCAGAATTTTATGTCGGGGAGGGAATGTTTGCAACAGGAATGGTGGGCCAGTCAGTTCGTTATTCAGCATTTTCTGAGAAGCATGCAACAGCATATCATTTTTAAGCTACACCCATTGGCAATGTGGATATCACTGTCATCTCCAAGATGTTTTGCAAATATTTATGTCTTTGGCCAAGCCACAAATTTAATTTGTGCCCAGTTAAATCCTCATAAAAATAGTGTCTTTGACAGACGATTGTTTTTTTCCTTCCCCAGCTTAGAGAAGTGCCAGACTAGGCTATTTTCACTTTGGGTAGGAAATGTTCCATTTAGAGTGACGCACAATGATGTGGCAAATACCCTACCCTGGTGTTCTATTCTTGTCACACCGCCGAACTTTGGAATTGCAAAGTGACGTGATCATGGAACAGAAGCAGCTAGTGATGTTTCAATATCACTCAGTATGTCACAGCAGACATCTTACTTAAAATAGTGCCTGCATTTGCTAGAGTAACGCTGAGTTGGGTTGGAAACTTGGTACTTGGGAAAGCTAAAGAATTAACCTATGAACTCTGAGAACGTCTTCCACTGGAAACAAACTCTGTGCTTCACCAGAATGCATCTACTTGAACACATTATAAAAAAGCAATGTAGTTTTAAATATGCGAATGCCTGTGTGTCTGTGTGGAGGTGTGCATGTACAGTGGCCTTGAAGGCCAGGAAGAGAACAAGATTGCCTTGGAGCTGGAGTTAAAGTCAGTTGTGAGCCAAATGACTTGGGTGTTGGGGAGCAAACCCTGACTCTTTGCAAGAGCCATAAAAGCTCTTAACTGCTGAACCATCTCTCAGTTTTAAATATTTTCTGAATTTTGGTCTTTATTTAGATCAAATAAATCTTTTGTATTTTTAAAAAATGATTTCTGGATTCTAAGCCACAAAATTAGTTTCTGCATTCTGTAGATTGTCTTTTGAATCTGCTACAGAGTTTGAGGAGAAAGACCACTTACAAAGGATGTTAATTTAAGATCTTGACTATCTAATGTGGATTAGGAAAGCAGTGCCTCTCACACCCATCTCAATGGTAGTCGAAGTGATATTCTATTGGACAATGAAGAACCAATGAACAAGAACAAATGGTAGTGTCTCAGAAGGATGATGGGCTGCTCTTCTCACACACTCCCTAACATGCTTTTGCATGTTAGGTCCCTCTTTACTCCAAATGTGCTGTATTAACCTTTGCTTTGAGCTCTAGACTCAAAAAACAAGATCTATGTGGCATCTTCATCATCATTGGTCTAACTCAAGCTTCCTACTGTAGAATATTGGAAAGCTGACTTTAATGCCACTCCTCCACCCTTCTTCCACCTAACGGGGAAACTAAGACAGAAAACCCCAGAGACATGATTTGGGAAACCATAGTACTCATTCTAGAAAAGAGAGAAGTTGACTACATCTGCCAAGTGCCAGGTGAAAAACACTGCTGTCAGGTGTGTGGGCTGTGACCTTCCTCTCACACACATTGTCTAGCGAAAGACCCACAACTAAGATATCTACAGACAGGTAGAAAAACTTCAAGAGCACGGATGGCTTGCCCCACTGGTATATAGCACACCTCCCTCAGCTTTAGAACGCATCACCTTTCTGTTCTTGGCAGAACCCACACTTCACCTTTGTGGTTCCCTTAAGGCATTGGCTTTGGTACCTCATGATGGCGATCCTCACAGAGCCCTGCATACTCTTCATTGCAGAGAATCTCCTCTCCTACATCATGACATCTGTTTCATGCTTTGCTCTCTCAGTCTAACCCTGATTGGCTATCAGATATGTTGGCTATATGTCTCCCTTGTGAATGCCTCTTTTTCAGGTCTCTGGATGAATGCTCCAGCTCTGGCTGATCACAACAGATGTAGTGAACAACGGTGAATGCAGGTTCTTCCACCACAGAGGCAATTCTGCTTCATTTTCAGTAGGGACATTGTCTTTAGTTGCTTGGGGTGGTCAAGCCATGTCAGACTTCACACATAGGCTTGTTGTCAGAGCGGCCAGTCTGTGGCTACATGATTTGTGTTTTTAATAGTTGGGTGGACTCCACCACACGGTTTGGATTTTTAAAAATTAAAGGCTTGCAATTGGGACTTTCAGAGGGTTTGTGTCATGGAAAAAGAGAACGAATGATTCAGATAGGAGACATATCCATCTTCTCCGCAGTCACTTGCTTGGCACAGTGCTTGAATACAACATTCTGCAAGAGACTAGCGATGGCCCAGCAAGCCATATGTCTACGTGACCAGAGGCTATGAACAACTACGTATCCACGGACTGTATCAACAGTTCCTGGTAAGTATAAGGCTTGTTCGGGGAGGGGTTCCTGGCAGAACTCCACAACCAAGCTTTTAGTGCAGCTCCCATTTCTCATCTTAAATCAGCCCACGGCACTCAGTCGTTTGCTGTAATAAGCACTAAACCCACATGCTGGGTTTCAAAAGAAAGAGAAAACCTACATTAACTGTTAAAACTTCCCTGAAGTCTACTCATGGGAGCTGCACACATATGGTGTTGTAATTTTTTTTTTAAAGTAAGACATTTGTAGTATTCAAGAAATCGCTAAAATGTGTTGGCTTTCAGAAACTTTTATAAACTGAACTCCAAAACAGATAAATTATTTTTATTAGTTTCAGGAAAAGGCAGGTCGGAAAGAAAATTTTAGATGGAAAACAACTTTTCAAAAGATCTTCGTCTCCCCTGCAAAAATATTCAAAAGTTGGGGCTTTGGGAAGAATTGGATCATAAGGGCAGCATCTTCAATAACAGGATTAAAGGATGTTTATTCCATATTATTACCTTTTTACCCTTTGATCTCTTGCCATTCAGTGACAAAGATGAAGGTCTTTGATAGACCCCAAAGGCTGACACTATCATCTTTGATTTATCTACATAATTCTGACCAACGATTGTCTATTCTTGGGATGGAGAGATGTCTGAATACTTAAAAGCATATTCTGCTCTTGCAGAGAACCCCAGTTTAGTTCCCAGAACCCACATATACTTCCATGGAATCCAGCACCCTCTTTAGGTCTCCACATACACCTGCATGCACATGCATATACCCATATGTGGACACACACAACACACAAACATACACACACACAAATCATTCTAAAACATAAAAATAAATATTAATCAATTAGCTGGGCAGCAGTGGCACACAGGTATAATCCCAGCACTCGGGAGGCAAAAACAGGCAGATCTCTGTGAGTTCAAGGCCAGCCTGGTCCACAGAGCAAGTTCCAGAACAGCCAAAGCTACACAAAGAAAGCCTGTCTCGAAAAAGCCAAAAAAAAAAAATCCACTCTAAATTCTGTATCACAACGATAATTGTTTTGTAGTAACAAACCATTAGCCGGGCGATGGTGGTGCACGCCTTTAACCCCAGCACTTGGGAGGCAGAGGCAGGCGGATCTCTGTGAGTTTGAGACCAGCCTGGTCTACAAGAGCAAGTTCCAGGACAGGCTCCAAAACCACAGAGAAACCCTGTCTCGAAAAACAAACAACAACAACAACAACAACAAAAAAAAAACATTAAAAAAATTCTTAATTTTGTTTGTTACTTTCTACACATTATTATCTAGTTTTGTGCCTCTATTCTAGGTTATCCTCTCCCCACCCTCCCTCAAAGGATGCAAATTGCTGTCATGTGCATGGGTCACAAATATCATATACACGGGTCACTTTTGGATAATTTAGAGAACTGTATAAAAAGGAAAAGGGTCAATCCTTTTCTCTGCACTACGGCTCAACATGTTCTTGTATCACCCAACTGAAGTAAAAAGAAACAAATCATTTTAATGACATTGTTGGAACAGCACACAGCCCATTTCCTTCTAAAATGTGCTAAGGATGAAATGAATGGACTTAAATTTCAGTAATCTGAATATCTACTCTGCCTGTTTATTTGAGTTTTACTAATTTTAAGAGGATATAATTTTAGAGCAATTCTAGGCTTCCTGCAAAATTGAGTGTAGAATCCCCTAGGTAGGCCTACCCCTCCATGCATGGCCTCTTCCATTTCCGACATTCCTCACTGGACTGTTTTGTTTGTTACAAGTAATGAACTCACTAATGCTTAATATAGAAATCCACAGTTTACATGCAAGTTCACTCTGGATGTTATGCATTCTATAGATCTGGACAAATATATAGCATCATGGCAAATACCCACTACTACAGTTCATAGGAGTGCTCATTCACTGGGCTTTCCCTGTTCCTTCCTAGGTCTTCCAAGGCCTTAGCAAAGCGAATCTTCCTTTTTGTTTTTCATTGTCCCCCTCATCCTGCTAAAGATTTGTTTCTTGTTCCTATTCTCCCTCTCTCTCTTCCTCTCACCTCTTCCCCCCTCCTTTCTCCTACCTCCCCTTTCTTCACTCTTCTTCTGTTGTGAGGAGGCTGCTTGTTGTTCCTGGCTATTCAGTCCCAAAAGAATCATACAGAAACTGTATTAATTAAATCATTGCTTGGCCCATTAGCTCTAGCTTATTATTGGCTATTTCTTACATATTAATTTAACTCATTTCTTGTAATCTGTATACTGCCACATAGCTGTGGCTTACCGGGTAAAGTTCCCAGTGTCTGTCTCTGGCTGCAGCTACATGGCTTCTTCTAACTCTGCTTCCTTTCTCCTAGCATTCACTCTAATTTTACCCACCTACCTAAGTTCTTCCCTATCAACAGGCCAAGGCAGTTTCTTTCTTCACTAGTGGTATTCACAGCGTACAGAGGGGAATGCCACGTCACTCATCTCCCTCCCCTCCCTTTCTCTCCCTCTCCCTCCCCTCCCTTTCCCTCCCTCTACTATCTCTTCCTCTCCTCCCTCTCTATCTTTAATCTACTTTCCCACCTTTATCCTCTTGCTTCTCCATCATAATGCAACTATTCCGAAGATCACCACTCCCCTGTTTACTGTCTCCAAACCACTCATCTGGCTCTTCGTTTGTTAACAGATCTGGATAGGTCATACATAACCCACTTGCCTATGACCACTGAACTCATCAAATGCATTTAATTCTCTCTTGCTCCTGATCTGCTGCCTAGGAAACTCTAAACATTAGAGTCAGACAGACTCCAATAGAATTTCTCCTGTTCACTAAAGACACTTTCCTCTGACTAATCTCTTCCAATCTCAGGGATTTAAAAAGCATCTGTCTGAAGATGAGTTTTAAATTTATAGGTCTCATCTTGAACCCTTCCTGAACTCCAGGCTCATAAATACAACTGTAAAACTTAGAACTCATCAAACAAAACAATTCATTCATAAATCTTCCTGTTCACACACTCCCATCCACACTCTTCCAGCAGTGCTCCACGGTCTCCCACTCTTCAGAAAAAGCCACCTCTCTCCATATGTTGGCTTTAGCTAAAGAGGTTCAGAGTCTATTTCTCTCTCTTCTCAACAGCCAAATCAACAGACACCTCTTACATCTCTCTCTTTAAAAGTTCCCTAATCTACTCCTTGCCATCTTCTTTCTGAGAAGTCATCGGATCTCACCTATGTTGCTACTGTTACCCACTGGGTTTCACTCCTTCTGCTGCACACCACGGACCCCCATTTGCGCTCTATGCACTAGAATCCAGTTTGCTAGCTTCGGGCAAGGGGCTGGAGGTTGAGGAAACACACGCAGAGACAGACCAACACACAGACTTCCAATCGCTGGTACAAAAGCTCTTCTTTAATAGCACCATGGAGACTTAAATACTCTGCAGTCAATGGCCAACAGGTGAAAATCCCATTCTCTGATCCTCTAAGCTAGGCACAGCTTCTAGTAACTTCAATCAGAAGGCTCTAGACAGGGAAGGGCAGCTGAAGGCCAGGACTTAATTGGTCCCAACATCCTTCCAATCCTTTTTCTCCTCACTGTATTTGTTACTGGGTAACTATTACCATCTTGTCTCGATGGAAAGACTTCAGCCAAGAGACACAGACAGTTTAAGCAGCACATAACTCAGCAAAGCAAACTACATACTGCAAAGAAAGAATAGAAAGATTGCAGCAGCCTGGCTTGAAGACAGTTACCAATATAATTGACTCTGCATTGTGGGTTTCAAATACTTTAATAAATATTTATGAGATTCTTTGCATATTCATGAGGTTAGGTCCCCCCCCCACACACACATCTCCTTCCAACTCATGGTGGTACAGATCTCCCTTCTACAGTACTTCCTCCCATGACCCTCTTAAGAAAGACACAAGTTGGAGAGGGGCAGTCTTGTTCTACTTCTTTTTTTTTTAAATTTATTTATTTATTAAGGATTTCTGCCTCGTCCCCACAACCGCTTCCCATTTCCCTCCCCCTCCCCCGATCAAGTCCCCCTCCCTCATCTGCTTGAAGAGCAATCAGGGTTCCCTGACCTGTGGGAAGCCCAAGGACTGCCCACCTCTATCCAGGTCTCGTAAGGTGTGCATGAGTGGTAGTTAGGAAAGAGCTAAGGTCTTAATGACAGATAGAGTGGGAAGAACCTAACTTGGTTCAAGGATGACTGACCACAAAGGAGCACTCTGATCTTCAGGAGACATGGTTACAGCAGACACATTTGCCTCACATCTAACTCCTTCCCTAGCGAGAAGACACGGAGGCTGGAGAGATGGCTCAGCCGTTAAAGGCTAGACTCACAACCAAAAATATAAGAAACACAGCTCCCTTGACTGACTCCTTAACTACCTGATTTCCCATTCTTTACACCGAGGCAGACGTCTCAGAACATTATGCAAGGAGCAGACTGTCCCTGCCTCAGTTTTGCCAAGGCATTAGTATCACAGAAACAAGTGAGTGTGAACAAACATTCATGTTCAGTTTTCAAAACAAATATGCATCCAGAAGTTCCAGATCACCTGAATTTTCCCTACACAGTTTGACCAAATGGCCACAAAAAGACTTGGGATAAGAAGCTGGGAAGAGTAATACTCTAATATGTATATATTCCATACTTTCTTCATCCATTCTTCCATTGAAGGGCATCTAGGTTGTTTCCAGATTCTGGCTATTACAAACAATGCTGCTATGAACATAGTTGAGCATATACTTTTATTGTATGATAGGGCATCTCTTGAGTATATTCCCAAGAGTGGTATTGCTGGGTCCAGGGGTAGGTTGATCCCGAATTTCCTGAGAAACTGCCACACTGCTTTCCAAAGTGGTTGCACAAGTTTGCATTCCCACCAGCAATGGATGAGTGTACCCCTTTCTCCACAACCTCTCCAGCAAAGGCTATCATTGGTGTTTTTTATTTTAGCCATTCTGACAGGTGTAAGATGGTATCTTAAAGTTGTCTTGATTTGCATTTCCCTGATCGCTAAGGAAGTTGAGCATGACCTTAAGTGTCTTTTGGCCATTTGAACTTCTGTTGAGAATTCTCTGATCAGCTCAGTGCCCCATTTTATAATTGGGTTGATTAGCCTTTTACGGTCTAGTTTCTTGAGTTCTTTATATATTTTGGAGATCAGACCTTTGTCAATGGGGATGTTCTATTGGGAACTCACCAAGGCCAGCTGGCCTGGGTCTGAAAAAGCCCGGGACAAAACCGGACTCGCTGAACATAGCGGACAATGAGGACTACTGAGAACTCAAGAACATTGGCAATGGGTTTGTGATCCTACTGCACGTACTGGCTTTGTGGGAGCCTAGGCAGTTTGGATGCTCACCTTACTAGACCTGAATGGAGGTGGGTGGTCCTTGCACTTCCCACAGGGCAGGGAACCCTGATTGCTCTTTGGGCTGATGAGGGAGAAGGAATTGCTTGGGGGAGGGGAAGGGAAATGGGAGGCGGTGGCAGGGAAGAGACAGAAATCTTTAATAAATAAATAAATAAAAAAGAAGCTGGAAAGAAAGAGGTCTTTCCCTCTTGTCATTTCAAATTTGCATGAAGACAAGATGCTTCTGCAGAAAAAACATGGGTAAGTAGTTCCGGATGCCCCCAGGCCTCGCGAGATATGCCTATAAAGACATACTATAAAGACATACAAAGGTAATTTGTGGAGGAGAGTTCCTGTTTAATTTTGCTTAAAACCCCCAAGGAGCCAGAGTCACCCACTTAGGCCTCATCACCTGCAGAGACAGTGTAGACGATAGTGGTATGGGAGGGCAAAGAAATACATTTGATGACTTCAAAATGTAAACAGGCTTCCTAGGTGGCACAGCTTCACTGGAGAAAAGTAAATCAATGTTGAGGTTAAGAACCAACTCTAGCTTGTTACTCTCTGACATTCACATGTACCCACACGCATATGTATGTTATATACATACAAGAACATATGAACGTTAAAAAATGAACATGAAATAAAGACCCAAGTAAATAAATAAAGTGTAAATCAAATTTGGGTTTGATGGTAAATGCCTGTGATCCTAGCATTAGGGAGGCTAAGCCAGGAGGATTGCAAAGTCTAGAACCATCTATGCTACATAACAAGATCTTGTCTCAAATTATGAAAATTAATAATAAAATAAATCCATAAAATTATGAATATGATCTCTTTTCTCCCCAAGCTCTCTAATATTTCTCAGTGAATTTAGAATCCAACATATTTTATGTCAATCAAAGTTCGTAACCATCAACTTCCTGCTTATTCTATTCACTCCTTTCATTTTCTTTTTTGCTGACTCCCACTAGTTAGCCTTCTTTCAGGTCTTAGCCTTGACCTTCGTGTTTTTCCTCTGTTTTTTTTTTTTTTTTTTTTCTCACTCTGGAGTCTTTTTCTTAGGTAGTTTCAATTCTGGACCTCTGTTTCTTTAAGAACACCTAACAGACTGGACTGGAGAGGGAGGGGGAAAGGAGTGGGGGGGAGGGGGAGAAGGGGGGGAGGAGGGGGCGTAGGGGGGGAGGAGGGGGAGGGAAATGGGAGGCTGGGAGGAGGTGGAAACTTGTTTTTTTTTTTTTCTCCTTTTCTCAATAAAAAAAGAAAAAGAAAAAAGAACACCTAACAGGTCTCCTTAGCCAGCACTATCTGATTACCTTTGACCCACTCACTATTCTTCTCTTAGCAGCATGACCCTTCATACTTCTTTCATTGCTACCTACAGTTCCATTCTTTATTATATTATTTGGTTGCCTACATGCCCTGTCTTTACCAAACAGTCCACCGGAGACTGTTTCCCTTTGTATTGTCTCCGGCTATGCGGCTTGTGTCTCAACGAGCAGTGTATGGTTATACTGCTCAGTGGCTCTGAATCCACAGCACTGAGACCAATGCTGATGACCTGCAGGACAGCACAAGGGCAGAAGCAGCAGGCCAGTCTGCTCAAGTGTCATGGCAACACATATCTTGCCTTATTCTTTCCTACGGTCCCAACACGTATAAAAAAATCTCTGGAACACAGTACACACTCAATAACTCTGTGAAAAAAACAAACTAACCACTATTAAGAACTGAATAATCAGATCAATATCTTAAGTAAAAGTTATAATCAAATAGCTTTTCTTATTCATATTCCTTACTTAATTGGACTTCCCCTAAAAAGAGGGTAGAATTGAAGTCCTAACTCCCCGATTTCCGTTTTTTATCGTCAGAATTATATGTCTTTAAATAGAGTCAACCTTGCTTCCTCATACATGCTGTCTTCTTGTTTAGCTTAACACCATTTACTCAAGTTTTGCCCACATTTCAGCATGTTTAAGGGCTCCATCTGTTGTTTAATGTTGACATATTCCATTATTTGTGCATAGCACACTTTGTTCATTCACTCACAGCCAATGGACATTTGAGGTGTTCCAGGGTTTCGGAATATTATGAATAATAGCACTATAGTGCTATGCAAATAAACCTCTTTATACAACCAGGAATGGGATTTCTGGCTACCGTGATGGATATATTTTGACTTTTTCTCATGAGTCAATTTGCTAGTTACATTTTACAACAAGTTGATTTTTAACCATCAATGCTAGTTGTATAAATAAATGTAGTCTGTTTTGTAACAGATCCTTCGTTTATTTGTCTCATTTGTATCACTTTTAATCCTCATGTAAAAAGGAGACTCAAATTATGGATAAGTCAGAGGATTGCTGTAAAGGAATGGTATAATAAATGTTACGGTTTGAATGTGGAATGTTCTCTGCAAATTCATATATAGTGATGCTCTTTATGAGACAGAATCCTAAACAGGTGGATTCTGTCTATAGAAAGCAGGTGATTTGTGGGCATGAACCTTACAGACATGCTCTAGTTCCAGCTCAAGAATTCTCTACTTTTTGGTTGGTGCCTTCTCATAAGCAATTGATACAATCGCGACAGACATAAACCTCCCCCATGACTTTCCACCCCGATGAACTATAGAGTCATAAGCAAAGATAAATACTTCCTCCTTGAAGCTGTTTCTATCATATATTTAGCCATAGTAATGAGAGAAATAACTTAGATGAGAATATAACACTGCAGTCTCTATCATTTGAGGTTATGAAGGACTAAATCGGAAAAGTAGTGACCAGTCAATTCTTATTTTCCCGGAGATACTTTTCTAGGCAAAACTCTTGATTAAGCTTTGTCCTTTACCTTTTAACTGCCAAATAAATCTAGGAACATCTGTGTGGTACAGTGTAATATACTAATATATGTAATAACACAGAATGAAATAAAACAAATTTACTTAAGTATATATCCCTCACTTTCTTGTGATCAGAATATTCACTTTTTTAAAAATTAAAAAACGCTTTATTTTAAAATGAATTTGAGGTCTGGAAAAATAATTTTGTGTTTAAGACTACTGGTTGTTCTTACAAAGGACCTAAGTTCAGTTCCTAGTAGTCACATGACAACTCACAACTGGCAGCCATTCCTGTTCCAAGTGAACCATCACCCTCTTCTGGGTTCTGTGGACACTGCATATTTATAGGCAAAATACCCATATACACAAAACAAGCATAAAATAAACTTTTAAAAATAAATAAATGAAAATGATTTTTATTTAAAGATTTCCTCCACTGGGTAAGCTAGCCTGGAGTAGAACGACAAGTTCACCCTCCCCACACTGGGTGTTCCAGCAGGTTGGATCCTGACCTCATCCATAAAATCAGCTCTGCTGGATATCCCACCTATGAGTTCACACTGCAAATTCAGGATAATCAGTTTCCATAATTGTGTGAGACAATTCCTTCTGGTAAGTCTCTAACACACATAGACACATGCACATTCAATGATTGCATTAGCTAATTACCTCCAGAGAACCTTAGCCAATTGTTTATTAAATTTAAACATAATAATCACTCTGTATATTGCTCATGTATTTTCATTCATTTATTTTATTATATGAAGCTCTATTTATATGCCAGATATGTTTGTGATAAAGAAACGAGAAAAATTTCATACAACATAATGAAAAGAGGTAATAATTACTGGCCTCAAGATCTATTCTTTTAGTTATTTCAAAATATACAATGTATTATTATTATTAGCAATGGCCACCACATCCTGCATTTAGAACAATGAAAAGATTTTCTCCATCTAGTTAAAGTGCTCATATCTTCTGATCGATCTCTCTTTTCTCCCCATCCTCCCCTCATGTCTTTTCTACTGAAAGACCGTCTTCTGGATGCTGTTCATAACAGAGTGGACGGGTTCTAAGAAAAGACAGGTGTTTTTCCTGAGAGAATTGCTGATGACCTAATATGTCAGCACACTCTGTGAAGAGATGGCAAAGAGCAAAGCACAAGAAACATAGGCAGCCTTACCAGGTAGCTGTGGATCAGATTATGCCATCATTCTTCTGAACGATTCCAATGTAAACTCTCCAACCAGAGTAATCACGATGAATGGATGAATCCCATTGACCCGAACAAGGTAGCCTTCCATATTTTAAACTGGGATCATTGCATCAAATTATATTGAGACTCAGACAATGTGCCAGTAATGAGCTGCCTAAGGAGGAAATCCCAGTTCATATGACTCACTGTTTTGAGCAAATATTAGCATTGGCTACCCAACATTTCTCTTGATACCACTTTTCCAGATCCCTGAAAAGTTACATAAGACTTTAAAGTAGCCAGGACATGCAGAATAAACTACCAATAGTGTTTGGATGGCTAGTCTCATTACCAAAAGCTTAGTCTACTAAATATTTCTCAGAACACAGAAGAAGAAAATATTTTTCACATGCTATAACTAGCAAGTTTTACTCTGAGAGTGCTGAGCTCAGGAATGGTCTACATATCATTGTTTTCCATCAACCATCTTGAAGGATGCTCAGGGTCCAGAGAAGGCAGGCTTTGAAAACAGAAAAAAAGAAAGAAAAGAAACCTCTTCTCTCTATATATACATGCATGTATCTTCAGAGATGATAAATACAAATAATAAAAATACGATTAAATTTACCTTTTTTTCTGAGAACTACAAAATAACAATGGCAATACAGTTCAAAAATGTAGATATAAGGCTTTCAGAAATACTGGTATATTAATTATTTGATGCGCTTCAGGAAGACAATGCATCCATTTATGTGTGCTGTTCATTGCAGGATGTGGCCACATAACCCTAGGATTTTGCCTTTTTTATCACTGTAGTATTATTCAGAAATTTCATCTGGTCATGAATGTTCTAAGCATAGACTGAAACTCTAGGACCTGCATTGACTGCCTCACCATAAGTAAGTAGGTACAGATGCCCATACATACAGGACAGAGGGTTTCTAGGGGATGGTGAAGAAGGGTGAGTTAACTGCAAGAGAGAACAGACGGCTAGGATTACATTCTTAGAACACACAGGCAAATGAGGAAGTCCTGAAAAAATACTTAGTAAAATAAATTACCAAAAGGAATGCACACAAAAGCCAAGGTGATAGAAAAGCAAGCACTTGTGGATATAGGCATACATGCAATAATATACAGAGTTAAGTAAGTCATTGTATGTTCTCACTGGTGTATGTTTGTGTATGTGGTAGACAACCCCAGGAGAATCCATTTGAGACAGATGTATGGAAGACATGCTTTTAAAGATGAAGTCAAAGTTTAGGAGAGAAAAAAATAGAGATTGACCAGGGTAAGCCCTAACTCTGCTTAGTTAATTGTGGATTCTTCTAGACTTCTTGCTCTAAAACATTGATTTGAGATCTCTCACTCTCTCTCTTCTCTCTTCCTTGTCGCCTTTCTTTCATGGTCAGTCCCTTCCTGAGACCCAAAGAGCTAATCAGTTACTACCTCCTCGACTTACTTATCTAGCCTTTCTAATTTCCTCCATTTGGAGATGTCTGCCTGGGTTTTGCTGAAATCTCCCCGTCTGGGAACATAAGGAGATTATCCTGAATCACTGAGTTTCCTTGATCTCTGCTTCCCCTTGTTGAAGGCATGCCTGTGTTCACTATGCCAGATAAGGGGTGCAGACAAGGCAAACACAGCTTCTTAGAGGCAGCAAAGGATTTGGAGGCTTCTGTTGTGTATATTGGAAGTGATAACAAAAAATTCCACCTGAGAAAATTATAACAGGCTCTTCCCCTGTAGTTCCTATTCCCTGCTTTGAAAGCTCAGAACTCTGATGTCTGAGGGTGTAACAAGATCCAAGTCCTTGTAAAGAGGGGTGATTGATTGAAGTGTTTCTGACAGCTAAATAAATAATTTCTAAATAAAAATATGCTGCCTGCCTCACAGGAATATCAGAACTGTTTTTAGAAAAGAGGATTGTTACTCTGAGATGACTTTGCCACCAACTCTTGTTCTTGGTAGAAGCTGCTATTTTACAGACAGTGGTCAAGTGGAAACACCACCACACAGAAATTGGCAACAATTTGGTTAAGTCAGGCAAGAACCAAAGCTTCCGGAAACGGTGGGCTAGCAAGCTAGCAAGCTACATGCTGTCAAAGGAGTATAATGTAATAATGTAATAGCTTTTAAAAGTTAAAAAAAAATCTCAAAGTTAGAGCTCACTGGGTAGTGTGAGAAGGTCATGGGGAGAGAAAGAGAGCCTTGGACAAAGAGGAAATGATCATCCAATCTCTCAAAGTTAGAGCTCTTCAGGTAATGATAGAAGGAAGGACAAGGGAAAGAGAGCAGAGCCTTGGACAAAGAGAAGATGATCATCCAGTCGCCAGCCTCGTTATGGTGAGTGACAGTGGAACAAATAACAACAAACCAGTGTGGCAGCATTTGCTATCCCTCACAGAATGGGACAGAAAGGGAGAGGGAGCAGGAAAAAGAGGCTATCCCCTAAAATAAGTGGAGAGTTGGGAAAAATTATTGCTCAAAATTAGAAAGAGCACTCATTGTCTGCATGAAGAATAGAGCAGAGAGGAGGAGGAGAGAGAAAGCATGCATTTTTGCAACTATACATTTATGATCTATTTATATGTGTATGAATATATACATATTTGTGTGTAAAGACATACATATATTATCCAGATGTTTAATAATAATCTCAGACTTCTAAAAATGTGAGGTGAAAAACAACATACCATTTGTGGGGAAGGGATGTCTGCATATGTGTGTGAAAATCCTCACTGGTGTGCTCCTGTGGAAAGAAAAGGAATTTTGGGATAGGATCCACACAGTAGGCTTAAATCTCTCTAGAAGATCCTATCATTGTTGAGATAACCATAGAAAGAACACAAAGAAACGTTCAGACTTTCAGTGCATGTTCTTTCTAAAGTAGGTAGGTTTTTTTTATTGGATCCTTTATTTACTAATTAAAAATATTTATTTAAAAAGACTTCATTTATGTTCTACCAGTAATGCAAATTCAAATAATTACAAACCTCTTTGTTCATCTGAACTGTAGCCATTTATTCTATTTATGCCTTGCCATTGACACATAAGACTAAGCCTTTGTACGAGGTACACTATGAAACTGGTTTTTACCAAGTACATCTTCACCGTGGGGGATTCTGAACATATTTCAATGCTGCAGTTGTGAATGGAAAATAATTGCAGTAATAATAGAAATAAGGCTCACTAAGAAGCATCCAGTGGCTTTTAATAACCCTGTGGACAGCCTAGATTTGAGGTCATGCTTTAACGAGTGGTTTTATTTTTCCCTTGAGAAAATGAGTAATGTCTCTTGTGCTAGAAAGTACTTTCCCGCAACTACTAGTTACAGAAAATGTAACAGCACTCGGGAGTGGTTAATGAAACAAAAGGCTGGTGGTGGCTAAATAGAAAGAAAGGAGGAGCAATAATGAGAAAGTAAAATCCAGAAGCTTCCTTTTCTGAGGCTCTTAAGACCCCATGGAGAACACCTCCTTATGTCTCCATTCCTCAGGCTCATTAGATATCTCTGTGAGCTGTTTTGTTTCCGAGCAACATGCACGAAAGCACACAATTTTTCAAGGAATATATGTGCATGTGTATTCGTGTCTGTGTGTATATCATACATATATATGCGTACATGTGTATATATGTATATAAGGCACAGCAACAAACCAATGGGTATGATTCTGCCCTCAACTCCATCTTTCAAATGCAAAGATATGTCTTTATTTCTCGGAATGGGTATGTGTTGCGTACTAATGAACCTTTAAAGTTTATAGTCATTGGACAAAATGTTTATTATACATCTGTTGGATTATAATTCTACAAACCAAAAAATTATTCTCAAAGTATCCCCCCCACAAACAAAGAGAAAAATTCAGTTGAGAACCGTGACTACTATACCGGACCAAATTGTTAAGTATTCTACATGTCTTCCTATCAATCAACTCAGGGAGGATTAATTGATCAATAAGATGCACCAGTTATTAAAAGTGACTTGTAAGTATCAACAAAATATATCCGGCCTGTTCCAAAATGCAATTAACTCTGAAAAACAGTGTATTCATTATCTCTCAGGCCTCAATGTACAAAACAATACTTTAAGTTTTACATCAGGTTTAATGACAAACCCAAAATTTCTCTGAACTCCAAAACATGTGAGAATCACTGTTCTAAGAATTCTTTCAAGTGGTCATCATATAGGACCTGAAACATTTTCACGGCAATTACTCATTTTAGTGTTACAGGGACCTCCATGAAACCAAATCAAATGATTGTATCCATTTGCCTTCCTTTAGTGAGGGCTTCAGCCCATTTTTGTACTCTGCTGTTTGAAACTGTGCCTTTACTTGATTTCCATAATGTTGCCTCCTACTTTTTGTTTCCTTGTTTGTTTATGAATGTGTGTGCAGTGCATGTCCACATGTGTAGGTAGATTCCAGAAGAAGATGTGTTTATCACGCTCCATCACTTTCTGTCTTATTCCCTTGAGACAGGATCTCCCACTGAAGCCGGAGGGATGCTGTCAGTCAGCTAGTCGCCCCAGCAATCCTCGTATTGTTGACCCCTACCCAGTGCTGATGTTACAGATGTGTCAATCCGTGTTAAGTGGGTGCTTAGGATTGGAACTCAGATCTTTGCGCTTGGGCAGCAAGTAGTCTTAACCATAGCGTCATCCACCAGTTCCCTCATGCTGCTTAATATTACTTTGCCTTCCATACTTAGCATTGCTTCTTCTGTTGACTCTACTCTAATATTTATGCTTTCTTTTCTTAACACACTTCCCAAATAAGCAGGCCATTTTAATAGAACATGAATGCCATTGATTCCGTAACTGATCGATTAAAATAACCCCAGTCCTGACTTCTGCATGGAATTTCACCATCTTCTCAATAGTTTTAGTGATTATATACCTATCTAAGTTTCTACCTAAGTCAATCAAACTGTGTGTATGTTCCTGTATGCTCTACCATTCCAAAGTTTTAAATTATCTACTAAAATGCAAAAAGGTACTCAAATACTGAAAATCATCCCTCAGACTCTCTTTGACTTATCTCTTCTTTACCGATCTATCTAGTTATTTGTCTACCTTCCAAATGCAGACAAACATGTATCAGTTTTCTCTATATGTTTTTTATTATTTTTCTGTATGTATCTGCATACATGTTTATATATACATGCTCATGTGTGGGGGCATATACATGTTTGCAGGTATGTATACAGGTGCAGAATCCTCTGATCTGTCTCCCAAGCAGTAGAATTAAAAACAGCCACTGTGCCTGCCCAGCTTTGATGTGGGTTGGGGCATGTGAACTCTGATCCTTATACTTTTGTGGCAAGAGTTTTATCAACTGAGCCATCTCTCAAGCCCCAATAGATCTTTATTACTATAGCCATAGCCTGAGGCTTTCTTTCACCTCTCCTTTTGTGGCTGACTATCTACTCCATATATAAGCATGGCAGCCACAAAACCTTTTACATACAAAGTGGATCATTTGAGTACTGTTTTTAAAATTATACAAGCATCTTCCTCAACTGGTAAACCAAACAAACGTCTCCCCTTCACATCACCCAACAGAGTTGCCACTCTATCTTATCTTGCACCAGTCTTGTCTTTCCCTGGGAAGGGAAAAACACCTCTCTCCCTATTGCCCCTCTATAGTGTAGCACTTTGTCCTGGGGTGTATATTCCAAACAAAAGGTCAAATGCTTAAGGCTTAGGCCATTCCTAAAAGAGTTGAAACATCCCAAACTGCAGAGAAGCTCTTAAAACTCAGGAAACACACAACTCAGAGGCTTCAGGAAGTCACTGAAACTGACCAGATGTACTAGGCACTCCTTCCCCAAGAAACAGTAGTAACTGCTGAGAGACACTCTCAGGCAAGCCACGGTGTGTTAAAGAGGCAGATCTGCCAAGTTGCCAAAAAGACAAGGAGATAGATCAACCAAGTTACCTGACAGGCAGAGACCAGTTGGGCTGCCTGGAAGAGGCTCAGACCAGCTCAGCCATCAGAGACACTTTTCACCCTGTTGCTGTGAGCTGAATTCTGGGTTTCCAGCTTTTGTACGCAGTCACACATGCAGAGGTGGATTTTTCGCAATACTCTCTTTGAGTCATTCCTTCTTCTGTGAGTGGCCCCTCCCCCATACTCCTATAAGCAAACCCAATAAAACTAATTATTAGTTCACCAAGGTAGACACAAGTGGTATTGTTACTTTGGTCTATCATTAGCTCCACATTCCAGGTGAGTAGACATTTGTTCATATCTCGCCAGGAATAGTGTCGCACTGCAGTCTTCAACATAGTAATTGTACAATTTAGAATGACAGTGTAGTGTCTAGAGCTACGACATTGTTGCGTAGATACTCTCTGTATATTCAGATTGAGGATACACTATCTCCCTAGATATACTTTTAGAACACTTGTAAGCTCTGGTACCTATACAGTCATCCTAAATAGATTACCAGTGCATCTTCCATTTATGTTTGTCTGGCTTATTTGCATAATTTCCGTAGAAAGGAAAAACATCCCGAGAAATCTTCCCAGTGTGTTTCTCTCTCTTTATATACCCACAGACCTATAAGCTGTCTATTAATGCTTATTTGTGTGGGTTCAGACACAGTTTCAATCAAGAAGGATGAGGAAAGGCAGCATCCCCAGAGTTCTGCTTACAACAGACTGGGAATAGTTAGGAGATATGGCAGTGGAGATGACCAGGTTTGAGGTGTGCTAAATTCATTGCGTGGTGATCTACTCCTTTGCCAAGCATCATGTATTGTTGAGAAGGTTCCATTAGGAATTTATAAAGTTTGTAGTTATGGGGGAGAGGGCAGAGAAGAAAAGGCAAGGGAGAGCAAAAGAGGGCACACAGGCAGGAAGGAGAGAAAGAAGACAAGAAAGAGAGGGTGAAAGAAGGGATGGAGAGGAAAGAAATGGGTAAGCCCTGAAAACACACATATATGAGTAAATTATATAGACTGGGCAGGCCATATTTAGGAATTTATATGTATATACATATGCATATATGCACACATAACAATTAGTATAAAAGTGGCCACAAATTTGAAGGAGAGCCGTGAGAAGACTATGGGAGGGTTTGGAGGTAGGAAAGAAAAGGGAGAAATTCTGTAATTAAATTACTATAATGTTAACAATAAAAATTTATGTATTAATTTTTAAAGGAAAAGCTATGCATTCTCTTAAGTGAAGATGTGTAGAGGAATGACTTACAAACTTAGTTTCAGCTTTCAAACGTTTGCCTCAAATTTTTACCTTTCTCTTCTCAGCTTATAGTCAAAAAAGATTATCAATAGTTTGTTTGTAAGTACACCAACAATTCTAAATTCTTCACCAGAGAACAATGTCTCGAGATTGAATTGAGAGCAAGTGGCAGAGTATTTGAGAGGGCTTGCTCGCCTGGTCCACAGTGATGCTAATATAATCCCCATTCTTTTGGACCAATACCTTCATTCACAGCATCCCAGACTTCCTAAGGGTTAATATATAAAGTAAGGCACAAACTTATGAATAGAGAGGTCAAGTCTTGTTGACCTTGGGGATACCGAGAAACCCTGACCAGGTTCTTGCCCAAAGATTTTTCTCCCTCCGGCCCATCCCACAGTCATAAAATTATGTATTTTTTTCAGAGCTTTTCAGGTTTCAGAACTACCTATTAACATGCCGAAGCTTCTGTCCTGGTTCCATGGGGAGTCAGAATGCTTTAAGCCATTATCAAGAACAACCAAGGGGAAGTAGTTGAAAAATGAGAGCAAGATTAAAACCTGATGGAGTGAAGAATGAAAAGTCCAGGGAGGGGAAGGAGAGGTAGAGAAAGAGGAGGAAGTGTGCCAAGACAAATCCTACCTCCCAGCCAAATGTCTCTAAGGTACCAAATGAGGTGAGAGACGCTTCTACTTATATGGAGCATGCTTAAACCCAATACTTCCCATGGGACCATAAAGAAAAAAGGAGGATGTGATGCTACCGCTGACGTGCTCATATATATTCACCCAAGTATAATGAAAACCTTCCCATCCCAATTTGGAAACCAGTTCAGGTTTCTGCAGTTGCCAGTGGCAGCCTAGACTGTATTTGAGTTTGTTTATGCTGGTAAACTCCCTAGTGATAGAGCTGAGTCCTCTGGGGTCACGAGGGAGTGTCCACTCTGAGATCTTTTCTCATAGTTTCTGATGCAACCAGGCGTAACAATGTTGTGCCCTGGAAAACACGGGAATGGGGCAAGGGAAACATAGTACTGCCTATTTCAGGGAATGATGCCGACAGTGGGTTGGGCACTTAGGTTTAAAGTCAGGAACCTGCTTGAAGTCTTCGTTTTGTATCAGAAATCTTGTGTTTGCACACATTCGCACACACATACATTTTCAGGACAGGAACTTGTTATGTAAAAGCCATTATGTATTCAGTTGCATAGATTGGAGAGTGGACAGGTGCCAAAACAGAGTGAAAACATATCTGATCTTTGGTCATTCCAAATGCCCTTCCTATGCAGGGAAGACTGAATTTGATCCCTCTCTATGCAAATGTCTTTCCTTTCAAGCTGATTTTCTGGCTCTATAGCGGGGGGGGGGGGCTTTTTTCTTATTACAGAATGAGATCCAATGTCTGGGGTCTAGGAGTGTTGTTTAGAAGCAGGGTGCGTGCCTAGCATGTTTTCTGTCCTGGGGATCCATCCCCAAGGCCTCAAAAATATTTAAAGTCTCTAATAACTGTACACATCTATTTATGCATAGAATACGCTTCTATGGCAGGATGGACAAACCTTATGGTTTTGAGATGTTAAAAAAATAAGAACTGCTGGGTGGTGGTGGCACACACCTTTAATTCCAGCACTTGGGGGCAGAGGCAGGTAGATATTCGTGAGTTCGAGGCCAGCCTGGTCTACAAGAGCTAGTTCTAGGACAGTTAGGACTGTTATACAGAGAAACCCTGTCTTGTAAGAAGAAAGAAAGAAAAAAGAAAGAAAGAAAGAAAGAAAGAAAGAACTGAAATTGTGACTGAGCAAGATGATGACTATTTGCTACCTTGTTCACCAACACATATTAAGCCATGGATATAATTTTAACCATCAATGAAATTGTTAGCTCAGTGTCTCCAATAATGAGAAATAAAGACCATGATTTAGATACGGGTTCCTACTTTGAATCAAAGCTGAAGTAAATGATTGATAAATACGGCACCGTTTACATAGCCAGGGTTTCAGATGCAAAACTAAGGGGTTGAAAAGCTATTTTCATTTTGTTGTTTTGTTGCTTGAGCAGAGGCTTAGGTAACCTAGGCGCCCATTCCCTCAAACCCATTCCGCAGCTGAAGTTCATTGGAGACACTTCTCTCTCCTCATCTTGAGTGGTTATATTACAGAAATGCAATATGGAAGTCTTAAGCAAAGGAAGCTGTCTCCAGAGGCAAGGCAAGCCTATGCTGAGTGCTTGCTTTCCGGCTTTCTCTCCTCCCAGAACCACTTCCTCCCTACTTCCTTCTTTCCTGTCTCTTTCTCTTCCTTTCCTTCTCTTATTCTCTATTTCATTCTGTCTCTATTGACCTTTCTTTCCTTTTTTCTTCCACTTCTCTCAATTATTCACCCATTCATTTTTCTCTTTCCTTTCTTCCTTCATTTCTTCCCTCTCCCTCCTTCCTCCTTCTTTTGTTCCCTCCTTCCCTTTCTTCTCTCCCTTCTCACTTTTTCTCCCTTGCCACAGACTCTCTCTCTCTCCAGTGCCAAGAATTGGACTCTAAATCTTGTACCTGCTGTTCAGATAAATCACCAACCGAGCTACAACCCTTGCCTCGCACTGGTATCTCTCATCACTGCTGTTTTCTATTCCACGTTTCATCATGCCGCCACGCTGTGGTGTTTACATGCTGCCCTAATGTACAAAATTGCAATGTTCTTGCTCCTGTTGAAATGAAACCTTTCCAGGTAACAAGTAAGCTACAGACACGAAAGATAACAATCACTTTCATTTTGCAAAGATTTTTGGAATATCCCGATATCATCATTAGGAGACATTTAGAAATAACACATTAGATTAGAAGGATTTTCTGGGTTGCACTACGTCGAGAAAGTGTAGTTGATTAGTGCCTCCCTCGTGCATCTGTGCTTACTCAGAGCAGTTTGGAGAAGATTCAGGTGGGAATAGGAAGAAGGATTTTACATGTCAGTGTTAAGAATCGACACCCATGAACTTAATGTTCTCGGCCAAACATGCTACTCAGTCTAGACCTATGCTTAAGGTAGACTTTTTGAACTAAAGCCCTCTTGAAGAACACTCTGCGGCTTAAGCCAATATGTGATGATTAAATGCCTTGGTGTTTTTAAGTATTTTACTAAACACGGGAGCTTAGGAGAAGAAGGCATCATAAATCTCTCACCCTCTGGCCCACATATGGTCCAATAATAGAATTTAGAATTTGAAACATCTTAATCCTTTCAGCTGGAGGAAGATGAGCTCATGTCACCAGCTGACATCCTTCTTCAATCAGACTCCACAGCTCTGCACTTTCTCTGACCGAAATGATGGATACTCTTAGGCGGCCCCAAGCAGCCCTACACAGTCTAGAAGTGAAACAGTCTAGTGACTAATCTGTGGGCAAGAGAGAGGGAGGCTATCATGTGATTGCCTGTGAGTGAGACAGGAAGCACAATAGAAGTTTGGGGTGTGTGTGTGTGTGTGTGTGTGTGTGTGTAAAATTGGCATTATTTATTACCCAGTGTTATCCTATATATAAAGAGAATATTTTTCAGTGTTTTTGGAAACAATGTTAGTAATAGTATTGGGATCCACCGAGGTGTTCTTGTTTTTAATCTTATTTTATGGTATGTGTATTCCATAGAACGTGTGTGGAGACCAGAGGACCACTTTCAAGAGCTGCTTTTTGTCTTCTACCTTGTTGAGGCAGAGTCTACCTTATTTCTTTTTGTGTATTGAACTAGCCCAGGAGTTTCCAGACCATTCTTCCATCTCTGCTTCCTTTCTCTCTGAATGAATGCTGGGGTTACAGTCGCATATCACCACCACCACATTGGGCTTTATGCATAGCTTCCCTGGCATTGAACTCAGGGCATCAGACTTATAAGGAAAAGGCTTCGACCTGCTGAGACTTCTCCCTACTTTCCACTGAATTTGATCTGCTTGTTGGCATAAGCATGATTAAGCACTGGGGGAGAGGGGTATTGACTCGAACATCTGAAACTTTCCAGTGGCTATATTCCTGACAAAAATGACACCTTTCCCCAAGCAGCCCTTAACTGCTCATAGTCTCTCAGTAAGACATGGAATCTCACAAGTCCCATCGGCCGTAGCTGGTAAGCTTTTGTCAACTTGTGGCAAACTAGAGACACCCAGGATGACGGAACCTCAACTGAGAAATTGCGCCCTGCATATTTGGCTGGTGGATATGTTGTGGGTACCATTTTCCTGATTGCTAGCTTTTGGAGAAGAGCTCAAGCATCTGCCTTGGGTTCCTGTTGTGACTTCTTATCAATGGACTGCAGCCACTAAGCCAAATAAACCCCTTTCCCCCAAAATTCTTTTGATCATTGTGTTGATCACATCAACAGAAAGTAACTTAGGACACTCTGATGTAACTATAACAGGCCTAATTTTGTAGGGTACTTGTGAAGGTGAACATGTCTACAATGAGATATTGTTTAATTTTAAATTAAATCCTACAACTACTGCTTTTTTAAATCCAATGTGGTGAAATTCAGGTGTGTTGTTCCACTGGTTAGAGTTAATCTGTGTCAAGGTATTGGTCTATGATGTGAATGGATTCAGCCCATCAGGGCAATAGTTTGTCAAATTGCACTTTGTCCATTGCAATCTCATTGTCCAATTAGTATGAACACAGCAGTGCACCCTCTCTGGCCTGCACTACCTTCCTGCATACTTCTGCCTTTCATATTCTATTCCATAGCACAATAATATGGGACTTGTGTTCCATGCTCATTGTGTACCTAGCATTTCTCTTAAAAAAACAGATTTCCAAAAATATATAAAATTGAGAAACACCATGTACTTTATTTTGACAGTTTGAGGATGAAATGTACAGCCCTCTTTCTTTTGGTGGAAGAAGAAAAAAACAACTGCCATAAGAAAGGGTAGAAAATAATTTGGGGCCTCCAAAGATGTAATGCAGTTGGTGGAATGTTTATCTGATGCAATAAAGCTCTAGTTTTGATCTCAAGCACTCATACAATGAGCATAGTACTACAAGCACGCTGCCCTAGTAGGCAGGAGGAAAAATCAGGAGGATCAGGAGTTCAAGGCTATTCTCAGCCAGTTGGTGAGTTCAAAGCTAATCTATGATACTTGAGACTCAGTGAGACCCGATTGAAAATCTGTGTGTGTGTGAGTGTGTGTGTATGTGTGTGTGTGTGTGTGTGTGTGTGTGTGTGTAGGGGGAGTAGGACACAAAGACAGGAAAAGAGAGAAAAAGACAAGAGAGAGACAAAAAGAGAGGGGGAGGCTGGGATAGAGGGAGAGGAAGAGAAAGAGATTGAGTTTGAGGCTAGCCTGTCATAGGGAAAACGAAGCAGAAGTGGTAACGACATAGTCTATAGACTTCTGGTTCAAATTAATTAATCATCCTTATTGCACATATTTCTTGTGTTAAGATTTTAGTTAAAGTGATAGCTATCTAACCACACCTCCATGCACTTACCCTTATATATTTTCATGAAGCAGTGAATGCCAAACCTCGCTGGTTGGAATTATTTCTACTAAGCCTCAAATATAGCCCCAGAGAGGCTGGCTTCAGAGGCAACAAAAATAGCACTCCAGTCTACCGCAAAATAGAATGTTTCTGCTACTCGTCTGGTCCTTTCTGACCAACGTGATTTGTTTTGTGGGTATTCCAACTGGCATTTAAAAGGTGGAGAAAGAGGTGGGAGGATCATTCCAGAAAATAGATTGCTTCTCCCTGCCTGTGCAAAGCAGCTGAAGAAACAGAGCGCCGCATCTGTGTTGTGGAGAACTGTCTTGACTCGGCGACCATGGTGCATCTGAGGCAATGCCCTGTCTTCAAAATTCCCCAGTGATCTGCTGGACTTAGGGGTTATTCAGACGAATTCAAATAACAACAGCAAAAGAAAAGAAGAAACAGAGGGAAAAGTCTGTGCTTATGACTTTCCGTTTGTGATCCATTACCAAATCACTTCGTACCTTGGAGCCAGGACAATGCTTGAGGCAAAGAGAACGGTCTGTTGAGACAGGATTCTTCTGACTGCGGCTCTCTTGTGTGACAGAAGAGCCTCCTTTCCTTTTAATGACTTTGACAAGAGCAGGGAGGAAAGCCTCGCACCTCACAAAGGATCCATTGACATAGTTTATGACTTTTGTTCGAAAGCACTTCCTACCATGGAACAAGTCTTTGAAGTCCTTTCTTTGTTCAATCATGCTTGTTATGCTTTCTTAAAGATGATGGCGAAAAAAAAATTACCTACTGCTTTTATGGCCAACTTTCTACGCAGAACAAAAATAAAAATACTTCCGCTTCAGGGTTCACGAGTAAAAGATTAAATTCTCAGAGCTGTTTCCATCACTCTCCTGGTTGCTACAGCATAAAGTAGCTTCAATGTTTTCCCACTGTCCCACTGTGTACGGCTTATTCAGATCACGTGTTACACATAACTGTGTGCGTGTGTGGGAATGTGATTTAGTCTATATATTATTCATTTCCTGTCATCATGTGTGATTGTGTGTGCACACAGGGGTGTGCTGTGCAATATTTACAGCTTATTAATTTAATGCCTCATGTGTGGTTGTTTGTGGAGGGGTGTGCTATTCACCACATATAGTTAGCTCATTTCCTGTCGTCATGTGCAAGTGTCTGTGTGTGTGAGAGAAAGAGTGAGGATATGGTATTTAGCTGTAAAACATTGGTGTAGTCACAAGGCTGCCTTCATTTTATGTTCTTACAAATTTAAAAAAAGACCTAAAATAACCTCTGCTCTGATTTTACACACATATGTACACACACACACACACACACACACATCATTTTTTTCCCGCCATTATATTATTTGGGACACCATATCATCCCTCCAACTATCTAAATCTGTTTTAAACTTAACTAAGGCAAAAGTGTCAGTTTAGATTACTGATTTCTGGAAAAAGCTTTTCCTCTCTTTCTGTCTCTGTCTTTCTGCCTCTCTCTCTCTCTCTCTCTCTCTCTATCTATCTCTATCTCTATCTCTCTCCCTTCCTCCCTTTCTCCCTCCCTTTTGTATTACCAACAAATATTTTCCACATGTCTAGCTATGGTCCTCTCATAGATGTCTGTCTTTCTTTCTTCCTTCCTTCCTTTCTTTCTTTCTTTCTTTTTTCTTTTTCCTTTCTTTCTGTTGCTGAGTCCCAGTGGCCTAACAATTTCTTGAGCTGTTGCATCCACCTGGCTCCCAGCTGTCCAGCAGATCCATAAAACCATGCTGAAAGCTCATAGTGTAGGATACAAACACCAGCAGAGGAACGGAAAGTGTCAGCAAAGGTGTCTCGAGGAAGGAACACAAATACTGCTTATGTCCTCCTGCGGCTGGAGCTGGATGGGCTGTGCAAGAGCGAACACTCTGCAGGTGATTTGACTTCAGATCACAAACACTGACAAATCATAAATAAGATGTCCTGTAGCTCACATTTTATCTGCTCAACCTGATGCTTCAGATGTGTTTCGCTTCTTCGGAACTCTTCTTTTGTATCAAACCTCAGATGGGAAATGTCCTTCGTCCATTGTTGCCCACCAAGAGGTTCTTTGGCATTCCCTGAGGATGGAACATGGCCCCAAACATGCTTTGACACAATGTAATAATTAAAACTGATAAACTGAGTCAGAGTGGTGCAGAGAGAATAGGGTAATTCCCGTCACATCTCTCTTGACACTTTCAGAGCAAGTCATGGGGGTTTTTATGCACTCTACCTTGGGAATGGATTGAGATCTGAAATTAGCCCTCTGGTTGTTAGACTCTAGTGTTGCTCATGATCAGGTGTTTTGTAACTTTTCTTTTGCCTTGAAATAAATTCTGTCTAAATTGATTATTTCTTTCAATTTGTTCTTTTGTATTTATTTCATTTGCTGTGGTTTGAAAATAAAGATTGCAAGAATTGGTGCTTCAAAAATAGTTTGTAATAAGGATATAAGTGAACCAAAATCACACTTTTTTTTTGTTTGTCGAGACAGGGGACAGGGTTTCTCTGTAGCTTTGGAGCCTGTCCTGAACTCACAGAGATCTGCCTGCCTCTACCTCCCAAGTGCTGGGATTAAAGGCCTGTGCCACCATCCCCTGGCTGAAAACTCACATTTAAGGACCTAATGTCTGTACAGCTCATGGACTGGTTAGGTTTTGCCATTTGACACTAACCTAGACATACCTGGGGAGGAAGATTCTCTGGAGACAAGTTGTTGTCATCAGACTGGACTTTGGGTATCTCTATGGGGGTATAGATTACATCATCTATCAATTTCTTAACCAATGATTAATGTAGGAGAAGCCCACAATACTGAGTGAGGTGTGATCCCCATGCAGATAGACCCTGGCCACATAAGGAAGGCAACTGAGTAACCTGAATGAGTAAGGCAGTAAGGTGTGGTTCTCTTTGAGGTTCCTGCCTTGAGTTCCTGCCTTAACTTCACTTAATGAAAGGCTTGAATGTGTAAACGAAATTTAACCTTCCTTCTCCAGCTTGCTTTTTGTCAGTGTTTTATCACAGCCAGAAGAGCAAACTAGAAGACCATGGTACTTTGCAAAACATAAAATGCTATTGAATGTGGCTTAATAATTTAAGTATTAAGAAAGGGTAGATAGGAAATTTCAAGTATTTTGTGCCCCTAAATAATAGCAGTAAGGAGAAATCCATCTCACTGGGCAGGACTTTTGCCAAAGTACTTGGAAATCCATGTTGTATAAATTTTAAAATGACATGAAACTCAAGTCTGTATGATTCCATGCACTGTGGCAGGTGGGTTGGTACTGGATAATTATCTGGCAAGGCTAGAAGGTTAGTAGTGGGGATATTAGGGGAGAAGCAGCGAATGTTCTCAAATGGGTTTCCAGAATGAGAATTCTTGTAATTCACATGAATGTCACACATAGAACACCCCACTACAGAAGACACAGCCCAACCAATGATGGAACAGCTAGCCTCTACCTTCCTACTGTCCAGTGTTGATACAGGAGCCATTTCTTAAGAAAATACTCCTATGCTTGTCTACAGAGGCAATTGGATGTGGACATTTTGTCAGTTGATATTCCCCTCTTCTTAGATAACTTGAGCTTATGTCAAATTTTCTTAAAGTTATCTAGGACAGAAGATGAGATGCTGAAGTATGGTTAATTAACTGATGTGTCAAACACGATGGACTCCAAATTGCATATAAGAACTAATGTTTCTGGGTATCTTCAGTCTTTAAGAATCTTTTTTTAAAATTTATTTATTTATTATGTATACAACATTCTTTCCATGTATGTTTGCCAGAAGAGGACACCAAATCTCATTATAGATGGCTCTGAGCCACCATGTGGTTGCTGGGAATTGAACTCAAGACCTCTGGAAAAGCAGTCAGTGCTCTTAACCTCTGAGCCATCTTATGAATCTTAGTCAGGAAATGGTGCTTTATACCTTTAATGCCAGTCTTTAGCTGGCAGAGGTAGGTAGATCTCAGAGGGTGCAAGACCAGCCTGATCTATAGAGTGAATTTCAGGACAGACAGGACTACACAGAGAAACCCTGTCTTGAAAAATCACACACACACACACACACACACACACTCACACACTCACACACTCAAAAGAATCACACATCTTTTATGTGATGAAAAATAGGGACAAAAGGTCTAAATCATTCTATCCAAATACAGGAGGTCATCTTAATTTCAACTTTCCCTCGTGACATATTTTAGGAGCATTTTTAAAAAGACTTTATTTTGAAGTGGTGTGTGTATGTATATGTATGTGTTTTTCAGTCTGTCTGTCTGTCTGTCTGTTTCTCTGTCTCTGTCTGTCTTGTGTATGTATGTATACTCACAGATCAGAAGAGGGCACCGGATCCCCTGGAGCTAGAGCTAGAGATAACTGTGAGCCACCCAACCTGGGACCCAAACCTGGGTCACCTGAAAGAAGAGTCCAAGCTCTTAATCCCTGACCTATCTCCCCAACCTCCGAATATATGTTGGAAAAAAAAAATCTCTCTGATAAATGTTTCTACATATTAAAATTCTATCAGCCAGCTTGCTGGACTTGCCAGCCCTCTGAAGTCAGGAAGCACTTTCAAAGATGCATCTTACTATATCATGCAGAACTTCAGTCTTATTACTACCACTCCCTGTGGAAGTTGGATGTCTTAAGACTCTTCAAGATCTAAGTCACAGAAAATTCATTTCAAATTCAGCTTACACAATAAGGAGAATTTGCTAGATTACATAACAGGAAATCTCTATAGAAAGGACCTCAGTGTGTGACGAAGAACCAAAAGTCACAAATCGTCACCAAGAACATACATGAATGATTTAGCTCTGTCTTTATGACATTAGCTGCATCACAACTCTGAAAGCCCTCCATTCCTCACCCTGCCATCCCAGGTCATGGGAATTCTGCCAATGACAATAAGTTTGTATGTTTCCTCATTCTTGTTAAACAGAAAATGGTATGTAGCTGACCTAACATTTCAATGAAGAGTGTATGCCAAGACTTGCTCGAACCAGTTGACTTCAACGACACTTAGTGATGATGTTCAAAAGCTAATCATTTCTGATTGGTTGATCAATCAGGACCCAGTTCCAAGCTAGGGAATGTACCCTGTCACCTAAGGCTTTCCAGAGGGAGCATGAGCAGAAATGAAGGTCAATTGAATGGACATAACCAACCATGTTTATTTAAAGCATTTTTATTTTCTGAGCATGGATAAAGTCTGCTTTCATTGCCGCTAGAGCTGAAGACTACAAACTTGACAAATTATATAACATTCCCATACAAAGCAAAACTAAAATCCCTAAAAAATGAGGTCTAAATAATAATTTCATGAACCTCACAGACCAATCCCTACCACATAACATGGCTTTGTGTTATTCCTTTCCAACATCATGGGGCATCTACATCTTTGCCCATTAATGAAAGTCTTGATTTGTGGATTGAGGTGCAATATAGGGGTAGACTATGCTTTCATTTCCTGACCGCCCAGACCCGAATAATCACACAGAAACTATATTAATTACAACACTGCTTGATCAATGGTTCAAGTGCATTCCTTGCTAGCTCATACATCTTAAATTTTTATCCATTTCTATTAATCTATGTATCTCCAAGAGGCTGTGGCTTACCAGCAGTGTGTTGGAATCTTTCTCCTTTGGTAGCTACATGGAGTCTCCTTGACTCCACCTATTCACTCTATATCTCTATTCAGCTTTTCTGCCTGCTTTTACTCTGCTAGGTCATTGGCCAAAACAACTTTATTCATCAACCAATAAAAGCAACAAATATACAGAAGGATATCCCATGTCAATGTGGCATACTGTAATCCTAACACAGTCCTAGATGACTCTGAGAATGCTGGCCTGGGATATCATATTAACAGATTCACTGTCTTCTTGTTCATCCCCAAAATGCTTACCTCAAAAAAAAAAGTGTCCTTGAGAGGGTCCTTTCTTGTAAAAAGTCCAAAACAAAAACTTAACTTAATGTAGTAAATGAATATTTTATTATGTGATATTCAAACAGTCCTTCAATAGCAACATGCTGTACAGGTAAGAGTGTAATTCGCTGCATTCTGATTGGAAATGAGACCTGAGCTACAGAAGGACCTCATATCTAGTACTTTAAATCTGCTCAAAAGTCTATGACTAAGGATATCATAGGCCCTAAATGGAACATAGTGGTGGCATTTTGCTAAATTCTCATGCTATCAAACTACTTTCTCAATATTTATTTTTGTAATCATAAATTTGTTCTACTGCCAACTGTGATCAGAGGAGCTTCATCTGCAATGCATAGCAGTTAATGCAGAAACTCATAATTGCTCAAAGGGCCAAGACTAAATGATTGTGAGTGCCCAGCTGTAGATTAATCATCTATAGCTGCCTAACACATTCAAGACTTGGAAACTGGTGGAAGTGTGGGAAGGAAGAATACAAGAGCAAGACATGGAGTAAGGGGAAGAGAACTGTAAAATATTGTATTCTGGGCATAACATGGCTGACACACACGTCAACACATAGCCACTATATTATTTGCACAAAGTCAACTCAGTTAAAATTTCAGCGTAGATGGAGAAGGGTTACCATGGCCTTGCTTGTAACTGAGGAGCTATTGGCAATCTTTTGGTTACTAAGGGAAGGAGAGTCACTTTTCTTTAGAGATGTGACCACTAGGTGGTCACCATGCCCCAGTGGATAGTCACACACCAATGTACATATTGTCAGCACTATTGGGATGCAGAGGTCTATTAATAATAATGATGCTAAAAACAGGGTAGGAAATAGGGAAAGAGGCCGGTTGGTGAGTGTAGGAGGTGCAGTTGGAGGGGGGTAAATAGGCTAATGTTTGAGATGAAAAGTACCTTGCATACCTTATTTTAAAAATTCATACTGCCTCAATAATTAATTCCAACTTTTTGTGATGAAATAAACAAACAAATCTGCTACCAAGTATAAAAACTGCATATGTGAATAAGTTGCCAGGTAGGTGCAGGACCCTGGGTTCAATTCCTGCCGTGTATTAAACAAACAAATAAAAACACCACACAAAACTTTCAAATGCCATTCATCATTCATATCCTTAAGATTTTAAGTTATAGAAACCCAATGATGATAAATTATATGTGTGCATAGATATGCATATGTATGAATCTGTGTATATATAGTCACATACTCACTAGAACATTCAATATATCATGGCATGATTTTTGTCTCTTTATCTGCTCCTTTGGCCCATTTCCTTTTCTTCTGTTCTTCCTTCCTTTTCACCTCCCTTTCCTCCCCCTGCTCCTCTTCCCTTCTTCCCTCTGTTCCCTTCCGTTCCCTCCCCTCCTCTTTCCTTTCTTCCCTCCATTTTTCTTCCTTTCTTCTTTCCTTCCTTCCTTCCTTCCTTCTTTCCTTCCTTCCTTATTTCTTTCCTTCCCTCCCTCCCCCCCATCCTCCCTCCTGCTCTCCCTTCCTTCCACTTTGTAGTTTACTGGCCTGAGAATCTAAATTTTTATGGGATCCTACACTTTGATTCCAACTAACTAACCAACTAATTAAACAGATTTATCTGGCATGAGGTCAGCACACAGGAAGGGAAATGTATTCTAGACACAAGGCAGCACAAATTCCTCAAGGACGCAGGCAAACAACTGAAGTAAAATACAGAAGCAACAGCCACATACAAACTGTGTTGGTAATGACTATTAGAGCATCATTCGCAGTACTGGTTCATGGTCATGGACATGCTGTTTCCACCACTTATTTAACACAGATTTTCTTTTTCTAATGGGTTCTCTTTAGCTTCAGATATTGTTTAATCTGGAAAACTATCTAGGACAGAAGCCTCCTGAATCTGGAGCCTACAGAAATGCCTTCTCAAGTGTGGGCGGTGTTTCTGTATTCATGAGCCGCTTTTGGTGGTTTCACCTTTATCTGTAATTAAAGGGCCAGAAGCTAGTTTTATATATAACTCTAGGCAATTGTAAAATATAAGTATACTTCCCCTCCGTTTAAATAATGGAATAATTTGTCCCATAATCACATTGGTCTCAGTGAGCTCTTCAAGTTTTATTAAGGTGTAGCCTCTGAGTCACACAATTGCTTAGTTATTAAGTTTGACTCTCATAATGCGTAATAGAATATGAATCCTGACTTTGTGTGCCTGGAAATAATGGAAGGATGTGCAGATGGATGATAGTGGCCATCATTATGTCCTGGAATACTCTCAGTCGTTCAACCCATGTGTCTGGTAAAGGGACCAGAAGCAAGAGCAGAAAAAAAAAAACAAATGCTTTAAGAAACTGATGAAGCTGGGAGATGGTGGCGCACGACTTTAACCCCAGCACTTGGGAGGCAGAGGCAGGAGGATCTCTGTGAGTTTGAGGTTAGCCTGGTCTACAGAGCTAGTTCCAGGACAGCCAAGGCTACAGAGAAAATCTGCCTCAAACAGTTAATTAATTAATTGCTTTTAAAAAGAAGCTGATGGAAGGAAGTCTTTGCAAGCACCTAACTTTGTGTCTCCAGAATCCATGGAAAAGCCAAACACCTCTATAGTCACAGAGGTCTTATAGCAAGGTGGAAGTCTAGAAATACCTTGATCATCAGCCTGGTGCATCTAACAAAGAAGGGACCCTGTCTCAGACAAGGTAGAAGGGAAGGACTGACACCCAAGGTTGACCTCTGACTAGCACAAGTACAAGGTTGTGTGAGCATGCCCACATGCACACTCATGAATTCACACACACACACACACACACACACACACACACACACACACACACGGGGTGGGGGGATGATGTGCCAAAACCCATAGTCTGTTCCCTGTTAGCTATGTGCTTGGTTAAACTTGGTAAAATATTTAGAGTTCAGTTTCTCCCATTGTAAAACAAAGGAGATAAAGTGCCTTTTGGTGTTATGTTTGAGGAGGAAATATGTTGGTGGGTGTAAGGTTTTTGGGGGCGAAGCTCACACATAGTATGCCTTCAATAAATGCCCTAAATCATTAGTCATGTGCTTCAGTGAATCTCACCTGGGACCATCTTGTCCTAAGGCTCAGTAGATTTGATAAGACCAGGGATGGGTGCTACTACTGACCTCTAGTGGTTGGCGGCATGTTAATACCACATACCCTTCAGCCCCCTCCTCAAGAGTCAACCATAGAGATAAGAGATTGTTGTCCAGTTACAAATACCAGGAGTATCCCAGCAGAGCTAGCATGCCACAGCAGAGAACATCTGTGGTGTGTCTGGTATCCATCTCTAGAAGAAGTCATAAGAAGGGGTTAAGAATTAGAACAACTTCTCTACGCCTTCTTTATCTTACTTTCTGTGTGGTAGGAAGCACACACACGCACGCATACACACACACACTATGTGTGTATATATGATTGTGAGTGTGTGTAAGTGTATCATGTATCATTTTCATCTCAAAGTTTACAAGCACACCCATAAAACTCTAAGACCCAGATCAACAACCGGAAAGATGACAGGACCCTAGTTATTCTCTTCCCTAAACGTAGCCAATTCTCCCAGATTTCTCACTATTTGTATCTTACACACATGAAATCACACATTAACGTGTTTAAAGCTCATGCTACTTCTACTCAAATATTATCACTTTGAGAAACCCTGACACTTATGCCAGTGTTGACAGCTTATTCCTTTTCTTTCTGGAGTGGCAGTCCATTGGATCAGTATACAGGAGACTTTGAGCCCCCTGTTCTCTTCAAAGGCGTCCTTGCAGCTTTGTACTTGAGGCATTTCGAGCAGTCTGCTGTGTGAATAATAATGATGTATTTTGAGATGAACAACCACCTGGATTTCTGCATAACATTTTGAGCATACAAGGAATCAAGTTGAGCCGTGACTTCTCATCAAGGTTTCAGAAAAAAAAAAAACTAAAGCCCTCTATGTGGCTACAGCTACTTTGCCAGAGTAGATTCTAGTGGTGCCTGTTTGTGCTAATATCTACCTCGCCCCACGAAGTGTCTAACAATAGCTGCTTCCTGGGGCGGGCTTGTCACTCTAGTATGCTAAGACCTGACTTTGGATCTATAATACCGCTGGAAAAGCTGGACGTGTTGGCAGAGCAAACATCTGGAACCCTAGCACCGGAGACAGGGTGGGGTTGGAGACAGGCAGAACCTAGGGGCTCATGTGTCATGAACCAAAGAGAAACAGAGAACTCCAGGTTCAGTGAGAGTCCCTGTCTCAAAAATTACTATAGCAAGCAAGAGAGTAAGACAGCCTAAGTCCACCTGACTTCCATGTGTGCACATCCCTGCAAGCACTCCTACACACATCTATGTGTATGCACAACAGACAGACACTTTTTAAAATTATGTCTATCATTTTCTAACACTTTGCTTAACTTATCCCACATATTTCTCAACTCATGCAACTGGAAAATAATCTATTTTTGCCTACTTTGCACCAACCACATAGCTCTGTTTATACTTTCCCAAGTCTGTTGTACAATGTTTATGATTCTATACCTGCTTCATGGGTTCATTCCAGTACAGTAGGTATATCTGGCATCTCTGCACACTCCAGGATCCTAGGTTTACAGGTCACCTCCATGTAGGAGCACGGCCTTGTCAGAGTACATGTCCTTCCTAAATCTGAGAGAGAGAGAGACTCCAGCATTATCGGCAAATGCCAGACAGAAATCAAAGACCCCACAAATGCCTCTCATCTGATTTCACGTTGAGCTAAAGCACTTCTATTTAGTGGCCTAACTTTTGCTGAGGTGCTGCTGCTTTTCTTTCCTTTTTAGGACTTTGACCTTTGTTCCATTTAAAGGCAGCACCCGTGGTTCTCTCTGGACACACCTAAATTTCCAGCAACGTGACTCATGAGCTTTGAGACCATCGTGGCAAACAGTAACCGGGATACGGTGAGATTTGATTTGGTGAGACAGCTAGCAAAAGACTGACCGGCATGTAGCATATACAATGTACAATTCCTGTCTGGGGAAGAGGAAAGTGTGAGTTGTAGGCACAGCACTCAGTTATGTGCAGGATTCAAAACCTATACACTATTTTTGTTCTGGAATTTTTCACTCGAAGGTTTTTTACAGCCAGTGAAGTTTCAGGTGTTTGTAATGACAGAGAGTAAGCAAATGAATAAAGAGGAAGTTCCTGCATATACTGTCTCTGCTGCCATATTTGCTGTGTGGACATAGTCCATCTTTCCTGGAACTACCATTTTACACTGTGACCATTCAAGTGTGGATAATTCTTTCTCCAAACCCACCAACCACGCCGCGAACTCAGTCAGCCTACAGATTATGTTTCCACACCACTGAGTAGCCAAAGAATACTTCTACTGAGTGTACTTAAGACAAAGCTAGGCAAATAAAAGAAGGCAAAAACTGTCTCCCTTGCTTTTTATTTGGTCTTTTAATGCAGGTTATTTTGCAACAATTATATACACAGTAAACAATCAATGAACATTGTTCTAGGTTTCATATGTATAGATTTTTAAAATTCAATATACCTGAATTGGTGAGCTCTAGGCTCAATGAGAGAGTCTCCCTCAAAAAATAAAATAAGGAGTGATTGAGAAGATGCAACACGCTGTATTCTTCTCAACAGGCATGCAATTATATTTTTCTGAACTTCCATGTGCCCATATGCACACAAATACATATACTATATACACAACACACACAACAATAGTAATAACCACTGCTCCTATTGACCAGCCATTTACTGAAGGTGTGGACAAACTTTCAGTGGCCTGTCTCCTTTAAGACCATGCCCATCGTCACCATGCCACCAACAACTCATTTCCCTAACTTTCTGTTTCACCCACCATCATAATCCCCCTCTTCAGTTACTCTCGTGCCCGCATGACATCAGCCATTCTTTCTCTAGGAATCTACACTTCATGAAACAAGAAGCCTCCCTTTCCCCGATGTTTCCACTTCTATTCTGCACTTACGTTCTCTTTTGCACAGAGATAAGCAGAGACTAGCCCCAGCCATGTGGAGTGTCTGCACCTCACTCAGCAGGTTAGCACTTCTAACACTGCTCGGTTCCAGAAGTTCGAGTTTGAATTCTACGAGTCTATGAAGCGTCTATGATAAATGTCACTTTATCCGTTTTCCATAACACCGAGTCTCAACGTCTGCCACGAGACAAAAGTGGTGAGAACAGGATACCTAACACCTCCCCCCCCCCCTTTTCCCTTACTTCAGAGAAAGCAGGCAGGCAGTGCCTTGAACTCCCCGGTCACAATAAATATAAAAATGAAGAGAATTTGAAGGGAACAGAGCAGATAGAGCCCAGAATTCCCAGTATAAGAGGTGCTCGCTTTCAGAAAGAGCTTTGAATTTATCTCCATTTTAATGTCTTTCCACATTTTAAAATATTAGTTGAAAGGGGGATTTGGGAGGGCAGCCTGGCCAAAGTAAACATTCAACACACTGTTATACTAGAATTTTATTATACTCGAGTTCGCGGGCGTCCCTGCTGCTGCTGCTGTGACCATTGCCTGTCCGGAGACTGGTGAATCAGTGGTTGTGTCTGAAAAGGAGGCGAACGGGAATGGAAAAGAAAGAAAGTCCACGTCTTTCTCTTGTGTGTATATCAAAGCATCACGTACGTGCGGTAACACAGCGGCAAGAAGACTTGAGAACCTGCTCTAGGTATTGAATTAGCCTCACTTTTTTATGCTACCGGGATGGTGGTGTTTTCTTTTGCTCTCTTTAATGCTGTAGACATTTATATTTTCACGTTGTCATGGAGACCAGATGTGATTCCAGTGATTTTGTTCATGATTGTGGAATCATCTGTCTCCTTAAGTCATCCTGTGATATACGCTATGGACAGAAAAGATTAAAGAAACAAACTGGCAAGGGCGTATTTATGCAACGTGACAAGAACATACACAAGGAAGGATGATGTCATAATGTAAGTAATTTGGAGGTTCTGGCAAGGAGATGGGTGGTAAACCATGGCTGCAGTCAGCGAAGAAAAAAAAATTGGTCTACGTGCTCTTTGGGAAAGATCTTTATAATATTTTTCAAGAAATATAAGGCTAAGATAGGCTAGTAGCCCTTGATCTTGTTCAGCAAAAATGACGCAGGCTCTTCTTTAATGTCCCTATATACTAATTGGCATTCATTGATGAAAAGCCAGTCTACTGAGCTGTAAAGAGAGACTGACGTCCCGTGGGGAAACCAAGTCAGCCCCTCCTTGAAGTCAGCCTGAAAGGAATCTCAGATGGCCTAGAGGAGAAAAAAGCAGGAGGTTGTGCAAAGGATGCCTGGTGAGTCTCCCCCTCCAGCTCCTGTGTCTTCTATTCCTCCTTTTGCTGCTTCCCCAGCCCAAGCAGCCTGATGCCTGCTGCTGGTTCTGTCCCTGCTCCCACCTCTTGCCAGCTTGGTTCCCTCTCTCAGAAGGATGCAGCAGACACTGCAAACTCACAAAAACCCAAACAGAACTGGTGCTCTCCCAGTATGGAGCTGTTTTCCTTAGCTCCTGGCATAAATCAGAGAGGGGGTGGGGCGGGAGGGCGGGAGAGAGGAAGAGAGAGAGGGGGTTAACACAGGGCTCTGGACTGTTTATTTTTTTGCCAGCTGCAACATGCTACCCTCACAGGGGATCACCTAAAACCAGTTATGGTTTAGGTTGGAGGGGGACGTCAAACTTAAGCTGCAGGCTTGGCCCCTCTCAATGAATTACAACCTTGTCAAGAACCTATTTTTTTTTTTAAATCAATGCAGGTTTTCTATCAAATCAAATACCTGCACACTAAATTATATTTTTGGTGCCAGCCTGGCTCTCTCTCTTAAAAAAAAAAATTTCCCCTTTGCTAGTTTTTTCCAGCCTCCTCCCCCTTTTTACTGTGATACAGGCAGTTTTTGTTCATAAGAAGCAATTGCCAAGCAAGTCCTGTGGAACCTACATTGAATAATCATCTTTACCATCCTGTGTGCTGGTAATGCTGCTGTCTACCACCTTTCTCGAGGCTTGATTGTTAGAAGTGCCCCAAAGAGATTGACAAAGGGTCTCCCTGGGTCTTCAACCCAGTCTCAGTGGATATGCGCTTGCTTTCTGGGGAGAGAAGTTCCTTTTCCAAACGTAAAGACATCTTTGCCAAGTGTGATGGTGGTAGCTGTTGTAAGTTTCTAACTCAGGCGATGGGTTAGGAGTTGAACACTTAGATAATATTTTCCAACTACAGTTTTGGAGATACCCCCTCCTGTCATCAGGTTTGATAGACTTAAATAGATTTTGAAGAAAACAGAATCGTAACTCCCACCCTTGTTCCATCTTTCTCCTTAGCCCTCTTTTCCTTTTTGTTCCTTCCCTTTATTTCTTCCTCCTCTCCTTTCTCCAGTCTTTTTTATTTCAACAAGAAAGGAAGATTGAACCCATGCCCAAGTCAGTCAAACACCCAAGTTGATAAAGGCAATGTTAATAAGACTCAATTGTGTGTGTGCGTGTGTGTGTGTGTGTGTGTGTGTGTGTGTGTTATAAAGGAGAAGAAACATTTGGAAGGGAGATCTGGGGAGGCCTAGAGAGGGAGGGAGGAGTAGATACAATGAAAATATATTACTCATGTATGAAATTCTCAAAAAACCAATTACTTTTTAAAGGAAGGGAACTTAGGCTAGGAGATGACTCAGTTGGTAATGTGCTTTTTTTTTTTCTTGCGTGAGAAGACCTGAGTTCCACTTCCAGAAAATATCTGTATGAAAAGAAAGCTGGGTATGATGGTAAGTCCTTGTTATCCCAGCACTAAGTTGGCAGAGATATGCAGATCCCTGGGGTTTGCTGGCCAGATAGCCTGACCTCTGTGGAAGGTTCCAGACCAGTAACAAATCCAGTTCCATAAAGAAGATACCGGTGCCTGAGGAGTGTCAGTTGAGGAGATGTCCTCTGGCCTTTACAAACACACACACATACATACACACATACACAATCATGCACACACATGTATGCACTCACCAACATGAATACACACACACAGAGAAATATAAGAAAAGTTTTTGTGTCACCCAGCTCTTCATCCCTGGTACCTTCTGGTGAGCTGGATAGTTAAGCTGGATAGTTAATGCTTTAGATTACTTGGTTTCCTAAACTCGTTAGCCAGAACTGCCCACCCTTAACACTCCCAGGCCAGTCAGTCAGGGTTGCTTGCCGAGAAATGTGACAAAAGTGGACTTTTAGTAAGGAGCATCTGTGTATCAACATTTGTACAAGGCAAAGCCACAGAGGTCAGCTGCTTGATGTTGGCACCGAGGTGGTCGCTCAGATGGCCCAGAAGCATTTACTTGATGGTTTTTCAATTAAATGCTACATATACTTCAGGGGATATATAAAGAATCCTCAGATGAATTGCAAACTGTTTTCAGTAGCAACTGGGTAGGTAAAACACTGACAGCAAAATCCCAAACAGCTGTGTCTGAGTCTTATGAATGCAAATAAAGTAGTGTCTGGTGGGACTCAAATGTTGTTTGATAGGCTGTCATAATATCAGTGTGGTCTTCCCTGCGAGCTACCTGGCAGGGCCTCCTATATGCGTTAGCTCTGTCCCCCTGATCCAGCAGGAAGCTCTTGTTCATTCATCACTGTTCATGGCAAAGGCATGCTTTAGAGGGAGCTGGGATAATCCTGGGATGGAAAAAGGGGGAAGGATAATTTATAATATAAAGTTGAAAAACTCAAGATACACAGGTGTATCTGATGAAGCACAGTTATACTAGAAGCTAGATTCCTCCTTAGGTCAGTCCTAAAGGCTCTAATCCAATTGGAGAAATCCTTCACTCAGTTCTCACCACAGGAAAGTTCCTGGGACTAGCTGGCTGTTTACAGGACACTCCTGTGAGTAGGATCATGGTTCCTAAGCAAAGAAAGCCACTAAGTTAACAGGAAAAAAGGCGAACAAAGAGAAAGAAGATACAGGGTACACTGAGTCGCAAGATGGGGATGACAGGTCTAGAGTTACATGCCTTACCCAAGCAGGTCTGGAGAAATGTTACCTCTGTGAAATCTGCCTCATCTGCTTGGAGTAAACCTGACCTTGGTCTCAATTTCAGAGATAGACTCTCATTATTTAAGCTAATTCATCAATCTCATCCTCCCGGCTTCAGTGACTTGACCAGGGATGACATTGAGACCTAATCCTCACTAATAAGAACACTGAACAGAGAATAAGACTAGAGTTCCATCCAAGAGGGAGAAGCCTAGAGTTCATGTCAGATGAGTCAAAGATCAAGACTTGTGCAAAGCAGTCAGTGACAAGGAATGTGGGAGATTAAGTGAAAGCCAGGACCAACTTCCAAGGCAGAAGAAGCAGCCTCTCACTGGGGATAAATCTTTAAGACCATAACACTGACCCTTGCATCCCAGTAGGGACTGGGGACTAGATCTTAGTGATGCTATGTGTGAATGAAGTGGTGTGCCTCCCTTGAGCTCCAGTAACTGCACTGGCACACAGCCTCTCATCTCTGCTTCCCCTCAGCAGCCTGAAGCTGTATGGCCATAACAGACCCAAAGAGGTAGAGCCTGAATGCCGAGCCTCGAAGTTGGTCATGGAAAGCCATCATCCAGCAGACACTCTGATGTGAGATAAGGGAGCATCAGAGTTCCACAGCACTCAGCAGTGCACATACTATGATTTATCAAAGTGTGTGTCTTCGCCTCCTGGACACAATGTAGGAGCTGGAAACACAGGGATGGGCACTAAGGATGGCGTGATAGTTGGCGGGAGATTTGTAGGGGAAAAAGGAGAATGAAAAAGTGTTAGTCGAGATGACTCGATGTATAAAATGTCCAAACAGCCGAGCAAAATAAATAGAAAAACAGTGGACAAGCGAACTCCACGGTGAAATCATTCCATCCCAAATAAACACCTACAAGAATTAATTTATAGAAAAATGGGCACGCTCAACATGTCTGTGATGTATGTCATTAACAAAGCCATTTGGCATAGTAGAAATAAACTTTGAAAGTCATAAAAGGAGCCATAACAGATAAACATGGAGAAAGCAGCAGATCTGAGAGCCGGGACTCGGGTTTTGAAATCACTGGAGCCTGAAGCTAACTTTGGTATCAGACTGTTTCAATTCGAATCCCATGCTAATCTAAATAGAAACACTCACATGAAGTCACTGCCATGACTTCAGAACCATCACCGTAGGCACGCCCCCTCTGCTGCCAGGCACACTCAAAACAGTTTACACCTGGCTTTCTCTCTGGCTACCACCATCTTGAAAGTCATAACAGATTCTCCACATGACCCCAACATTTTCATTTTACATTTAATTCTAAAAATTATACATTTATGCCTTGTTAGTGGAACTAATAAAAGTGAGACTGTGAGTCGGAGATGACTCAGTTGATAAATATGCTTGCGGAAGAATGAGGGCTTGAGTTTTTATTTTAGACCCTGCCATCTGTATCAAAAACTGCCATGGTGGCACTTGTCTGTGCTCTCTGAGGGGACTGATAGCTGTGGGGTACATGGCCAGCCTGCCTAACCAAATCAGCAGGCTCAGGATGTAGTTTGTAAGGTGGAGATAGACTGGGGAAGACACTAGGTGCTGGTCTCTGCTTCCATGTGTGCATGTGTGGACGCTTGCGATGCCACATGTCCATATCACATGTGCAAGAAAGGAAAACGAATATGCAAGACAGAAAGGAAATGCTTTAACATACCGAGACATTGAAAGAAGATAATAATAATAATAATAACAATGAAGAGTGAGAGCTGTCTAGGCTAAGAAAAAATAATTTTTTAAAGCATACAGAATGTCACTGGGATAATGTCAAGCTATACATCTGCCAGGCTTGTAATCACCCAGTGAATATAATTGTGGAGAGAAAATATAGACGAACAGATCAGATCACTTCTGGACTTGAAGGGTTTTTTTTCTTTTTATTTGAGGTTGTTAAATGATCTAATAATCTCTAAGGTTTATGTCTACAAATCCTAAGAAACAACTACCATTTCTTCTGTTTATGTTTTTCTCATCTATCTATACTATTCATATTTTGTATTGTGTATATGATATTTACAGTAAATTTTTATGTATCCACATACATTTTATTCATTTATTATTTCACAAAACATAAGAATGGCAAAATGATCATTTCCAAGTTATTGTGACTGCTGTTCAGTGGGCAGCAAGATCTGAATGCAAACAGGAAAGAAGCCTATTCAGAAGAACTTTTGTATGTAGAAAATGGCTATATATAAATGGTCTAGTTACATTAGGTGTAAATGGCTGTATATAAATGTATTAGTTACATTAGGTGTAATTAATATAACTAATAGAATTAGTTACATTAGTTTTAGGTGGATGGTAAGAACTTGATGAATATTCACCAGGGTCTCTCTCTTTCTCTCTCTCTTTCCTTTTTTTCTTCCTTCATCCTTTCTTTCTTTTTTATCACTAGAAAAATCAACAGGATTTGGAGATTTGGTTTGATTAGAGAAGACAGGGTGGAAAACATAGAAGTAAATCTTGGGAATATTTGTTGTTGTTTTCAGTTTTGTTTTTGTTTTCTTAAGCTAATTGAATCATGTTCTACCCAGGCGTCTACGGCAGAAAAACACAAGCCTACATTCATCACACAACTACTCCAAATTCTTTCGCTAATAAAGGAAGACGTTGTATTCCATCCATCCCCTTGCATTGGTGGGGACATTCAACCCTGGATATTGAATTCTCTCATTTTATGTTTTTTTGCCTCAAGTCCCCTTCACGCCACGCAGAAGCATGAACCTGCCAGTTAAGCAGTCTTCAAACTAAACCCACTTCATAATCGCTTCTAGCTTTTGAATTTAAACTAGGGGACTTGGGGGGTGACAGAGAATGTTTCTTTGGAAATTACCTACCAAGGAAGACAATATTCTGAAACATGCCCTTCCTTCTGCAGGACTTCTACAGCCTGCATATGAGAGGCACTAGGAGGCAAGGCTCGCCTTAGTGGTGAAAATGGCCTCAGTCTGCTGATAATTATCCACTTTCAAATAGTGTTACCATGTGGGAATTAAAACTTTCAGATCACAGGAGTATAACCATCCCATAGTCATGTGCTCTTTCTATTCTGGAACTTTTACTGAAAAAAGAATCTTGAAAAAAAAAAAAAAAAAAAAACTAGGTTGCTGATTTTAGCTGCTTGGCACCAAGGCAAGGCAGTGGAGATAAACTTAATTTTATTATGATCATTATTAAATAAAGATTTGGGAGAACAGCAAGGGTATATTTGTGATAGAAATTATGAGAAATTTATGTAAATAACCATGTAGATTTCATATATCCCTTAGGCTCCAACAAATATTTCAAATCACTACTGCCTCTTGGGAAATTGATTTTTTTTTCTTCCTCTATTTGAGGACTTATCGTCCTTGGAGTTCCCACTAAATTGGGTCCAAATTGAAAAGGTATTTTCAAGATGAGAATATGGATTTCAAAATCAAAACACTTTCTTATTAAGACATGGCTTTCCCTTTTAAGAACTGGGCATTTTCATATCCGGGATTGTAATTTTCTTTTGATTGCAGCTCCTCTCTACCTGAATTCTTATTTTCTTCCCTCTCTGGTAGCTGTAGTGTGTTTACTGTAGACCTGGCAGTGCGGGGGGGGGGGGGGGGGGGGAGAATGTACTGATACCCCTGAGTTTCAGATCAAATCCTTCAGCTCCTATCTCAATGAGGTGTAAATACAGTGCCTTACTTCTCTGAGAATCAATGACCCTCTGGGAAGTGGGGATTTTTGTAATACATTAAAACTATCTCAGAGGTCTTAGAGCATATCGAATGAGAAACTGCCCAAGAAAGTGAATTGTCGACCTCAAACTATCACAGACTATTGTATGGTTTGTGCAAACAGAGCCTTGAATAAGGGCCAGATCTTCAAGGCACTGTGATAATAGGTTAAATTGCAGTGTTGAATAGCTGGAGGGATGGCTCAGCAGTGAAGAGCATTTGCCACTCTTCCAGAAGATCCAAGTTCAGTTCCCATCACACACACTGAGTAGCTCGCAGGTGCTGTAGGAATTCCCACGGACAGTTACCTGCCCACTTGGGTGTGGCCTCTTGTACTATTTATGCCGATGTAAAGCGCACATCCGACCTCTTTTCCGGCTGTGAGATTTGGTTGCTGTTTCCCGTTCCAGCAGAAGATTGTGATCTGTGAGTCTACCCCTAAATAAATAAATAAATAGGTAACCCTCTATTATACTCAATTCTGAGCTAGTGTGGGATTTCTATTAAGTGTCCTTCTTCATACAGTTGTTTATAATTCTGTAGTTCCAGCTATAGGGTATCTGAAATTCTGTTCTGGCTTCCCAGGTGAGCACATACATAGTACACACACACACACACACACACACACACACACACACTAAAATAAGCAAGTTTTAAATTGCTGAGCTAAGCATGGTGTGCCAGTCACTCGTGTAACCCAAGCATTTGAAAATGTTAAGACAGGAGAATTATCATGAATTTAAGGCCAACCTGGACTGAAAATGGAAATGCTGTTTATATTAAATAGAGGAATGAATAAATAAATGTTAAATACAATAAAAAAGAAAAAGAAAAGACTAAATTTAGTCTGAGAGGCAGATAAACGTATCTGTAAAAGGTGATCATACGTAGGAGAGAGGGAAGAGAATGTTGTAGAAAAACATAGGTGAAACATGAAAGGCATATTGGAAGGAGGTGGCAAGGAAGGAGAAGTGCTGTGAGAGCTGAAAGCTGAACCATGTCAATACCTCATTAAAAATTAAATTAAATTAAAGTGCAGAAATTAAAGTGCAGCTGACCAGCGGCGGACAACTCCATTGCCTCTTTCTCCTAGCACAAAAGCCGAAAAAGCTTCATCAGTTCCTCAGATAGATTGTCCACTCAGGCAAACCCACTACCCTTCTTCCCACACCAGTGAAAAATGGAGGTGTTTATCCCATGCCATGGGGAAGATTTCTTCAGAGGAGGAAAATTGACAGAATATAATCTGAAACCCAACTGAAGTGGGGGGGGTGATAATTTCCCTTCTTTTGTAAATAAGTTTGTTCTCTAATCTATCCCTGTTTTCCATGAGAGTTCAGATTCTCGGGGACTAATAGTGACTTAACTAGGCCTCTACAGATTCTGAGGCTTTTCACGTGGAGACGTCAAAGTTGCTGGCTACCTCTCTTGCTCTCTGCTTTGCCCTCCAGGAGGACAGATAAATAGGGAAAAATCAGTGCACTTACATTAAAAGAAAGACAAAAGGGAATCATGACCCATGAGCTCATCTATGCAGATCGAGCTGCTGAGATCCACTGTGCAGAAGGGAGCATCCATGGACGAATGACTCCAGGCCTGGTGAGAGCCTGGAGTTTTGTTTGCAATAACAGAATCATCGGGTGATTAGCCCTTCTCCACCCAGTCTGCTGTGTGAGCTAGTTTATAACACACTCCAAGGACCAAGGAAAGGAGGGGAAAGGAACCCCCACCCAGGTTGCAAAGACCACTGGTTTATTTTACCTGTTGCTAATATCAACTTTGTGACACATTTTTGTCTGCTTAAAGAAATTAAAAAAAAAAATGAACTGCAGTCTGCATGAAGTCTATCCAGTGTGTTATTTATAGTGTTGTGGCCACAGATCTTTATGACAAAAATTTCCTGTAAAAATTTTGTATTTTCAGTGAAATTGCCCTTTTATTCCATAGTTTTGTTCTGTAGCCCCCATACTGTGAAAGCTTCACTCTCAGAAAAAATGGGCCTTCAATGTGTATTTTAGGATCATGCTTTCAATCCACATTTTGATTGCAAAGTAACTTCTCCCACTTCAGCTATTTACTGCATATAACCAGAGCCCTCTAACTCTATGGAAGTAAATGCCTACTCCGAGGAGTTCCCCAGTGAGGAAGTGTGACCAAGCAACAACTTTAAGTGGACTTGATTTCTCTTTAAAAATCTTCACTCTCTGGGATTAAAATCTTGAGATAAAACATCTGGATTTCAGAGGTGTCCCTGGGGATTGAAGGTAACAGTTCCATAGAATACATATTGTGCATAATATGGCCTTGTTATTTCTATATTAGCACTACCCCAGCCAGTGCCTGCACTTAGCATGTCAGTCTCCTGACACGTCATTAATAAACAGGTAATTTCATAACTGATTTCCAGGGAGTGTCATGTTGAAAACCACCTGGGTCTAGTTCTCGCTAACATTAAAGGGACAAGCTAGAGGGAGGTCCTTATTACTAAACTGGGACTAATTTAACTGAATAATGATTCGAATCAGCAAAAAATAAATACATATGCAGAAGGATAAAAGAAGTTTCCAGGCCAACGGATAGGTCTGGATCCACTAATAAAAAAATGGGCCTATGCCTTTCCCTTTCCCCACAAATGGACCACATTTGGAGTTACTCTGAAATGGTGCCCACTGCCTCTGGGAAAGTTCCAGAAACACCAAGGAAGTAATCATTGAGGGATTTAAAAAAAAAATGAAACCTATGGGTTTTAAATTGTGACATATGAAATTAGGTCATGTGGATTTCAAATGAATATTGCATGGAAAATGCCATTAAAGATGAAAAACACACACCAAGGTCAGCCATTGACAGTGGTGCCTTTGGGTCTAAGTAAGTCTGTAGTGACAGAAGACAATAGATTCCTTGTCAGACATGCCTCCAGTAGAATCTGTTTTGGCCTGGGCTAAAACTTATTTTATTTATTTTTTTAAGTCTTGATTTTCTGTGTTACTTTTCTTGTTGCTATGATCAAATACATAACAAGAAGCAACTTAAGAAAGAGCTTGCTTGAGAGCTATAGGTTTAGGGATACAGTCCATCATGGTGGTGAATGCACAGCAAGAGAGGCAGGAGGATGCTAGTCACATAGCATCTGCAACCAGGAACTGACGTGATAACAGGAGGTAGGTGAAGGCTACAAAATCTCAGGGTGCTCCACCTGAACAACTTCCTCCAAAGGGACTCCACCCACTACCCATTCTACAGCCTTCCCAAACACAGCCACCAGCTCTGAGCCAGGCGTTAAATACATGAAACTATGGGGGCACTTCAAATTCCAAGCACAACAGTGCTAGACTGTATGCATCATTTCTATTACACTGGAAAATAGCTGAGCAAAGCTGCAGCCACTTCCACAGCATCAGAGAGCAGTTAACCTTGCTTTCTCGGGGCTCTCAGTCTTGCAGTGTATTTCTGGAGGGAATTTTCACAGCCCAAGGCTAATCCATACCTCAGTATCTTAGCCTTTGCCTTCTGCTCACAAGAGTAGCATCGTAGATGGGAGTAACTGTAGAAATTTGCTGCTCTGCATAGAAGAGACTCACACGCTACTCATTTTTCTGTGACTTCTTCACCCCGTTTCCACCCCACACTGACCTGCTTTCCTTATTCTCACAAAGTTTATAAGAGTATCCTAGCATAAAATCTCCTAGGCAATGGGCATGTTGCAGGAATGCTGATCAAAACCAAACAACCTTACTCCATAGTCTAAGCCCTAGATGGTACTTACTCTAGAACTGAGGATTCCTGATGGTGTAGTACAGTTTCCTGTGAGCTGAAACATTCCCTGCCTATGAGGAGTCAAGGAGACTCATTAGACTCAGAAAGTAAACAACTCCCAAGTCTCGGGAAGGGCCTAAAAACTGTCAAGGCTCATAAGGTCCCTTCCCAAGGTTACTGAAGCAGCAGTGACTTCTGGGGAGACTCCTCCTCCGGTCCAGCCAAGCTACCTTGAAGTTGTGCAGGAAGCCCCAAAGAAAGAGTCTTCCTGAACTGTCACACATTCTAAAGATAGCCTTTCCAGTGAGGCACGCACTGCCTCTGAGTCACTCATGTTCCTATAAGTAACCAGTCAGCCACATCTCTATAAGTAATGCCAGGGAAGAGTCACACAGGATAGCATAATACTAAAAAGCAACCAGTAAGGGAATCATTTCCCTATTCCAAGAGTCCCTCTTCATGTTCACATAAGAGGGACAGAGGCTTTCCTGTCAGTTCTTTGAGAACTATCATGGACATTTTTACATACCTTAAATCTTGTATTTACAATCTATACAGTGGGTATAGATGGAGCTAAGCAATAACAAAACAATAACCATGTATTTTCAAATTTATACTTTTCAAATATCAGAGATTGACCATTTTTACGAGGATGCTAAATTAGCATCATTGCTCTCTACTTAAGGAACAAGAATTCTTCTGTTGTGACATTTTTCCCTGGGGTAAGGTCCAAAAATTAGTACATTTCCATAGTGCCAGTTGCAACATGTTTCTTGCGTAGAATTTTTATCTGACTGCTGAAATGTGCCTATCCTCATCCACCATGGTTCTTTCTCATTCATTCACTATAAAACAATTTGTACCACATAGAGAAGTCAAAATAAACATGTATAGCATATAAAAATAGAACTTAACGTGAAGAGTTTAATTTAATATATACATATATAGCCAAATATAAATCTAGCAATCAAGAATTAAGAAAACACCCTAAGGATAAGCCTAAAACAAATGCAATTTCCTCTGCAAGTTTTGCCTTTATGTCCTCAACAAACACGTGCTTATAACCTGTTTGAGTGCCTCTCTTCTGCTCACTTCTATGCAGTCGCCTGCACATGTTTCTCTCAATATGATACAAGATAGTACATGGAAAAACAATAAAAGAAAACGCGGGAGACATTGTGTGTGGCAAATAACTTACTTAATCCTGCATGGGGTTGTCATGCAGGTGTGATGTTGAAAATTGTAATTTGAAATTGAAATTCTGCCCCCCAACCATAAGTTCCTATGTTTCAACAGAGGGTGCCTGGTAGGTGTTGGTGTTTGGGAAGGTGGTAGAACCTTTGGGAGGTGGGAACTATGCCGGAGGAAGTTTGCCACTCTGGTAGGCATTGAGGTTGCATAGCATTGTCCCATTGTCTGCTTCCTGTGTGTAGTGATCAGCCTGCTTCTTGACTGTCAAACTTGCCTTATCCTCCTGTTGATGTCTTCCTGGCCATAATGGACTATATATCTACTCTGAAAAATAAAAACCAAACAAGCTTTTCTTCCCTAAATTGTCAGGGCATTCCATCACAGCAGCAGAAAAGTAACTAATACACAGTCGTGCTGTGATTATGGTTATACTTAGGTTAGAACCAGTGGGACACACGTAGATATTTAAGAAGACATTAAATGGGGTAACCAGACATGGTCAGAAGAGCCAAGAAGGTCCCAGGTTTATTGACAAAATCTTGAGAGCCAGGAGAGTCACTGGGTTGAATCACCTTGAGTCTGAGAACTGGAGGTAGATGAATAGATGCTAAGGTCTGAAAACCTGCCTTTCTATTCTATTCATGCCAACACTAATGAGGAAACATTCTCTTACGTTCCATTACTTCTGATGAGGCACGGTAAAGATATACCCAGAAATACTCTCTTACCAGCCCTGAGGGCATCCTTTATCCCAGTTACACTGAGGTCTTCGATTAATCATCGCAGCTCCCACCCAAATATGTCTGGTCACATATTTGACTGTTGCAACTGGGAGGGTGGAGGTTGTTGCTGTCGTGATTTCTACTTGGCCCATCTACCAGTAGGTGAATGTTGCTAGAAGGCATCCCCCCCCCCAAGAATCATCTAGCTCCCAATGACAGTAGCCCCCAAATTCACAAATCTTCCTTTGGACTCTTCCATAGAGGCACTGACGAAGCCAGCAGCTCACAGCACTTCATCTGCCAGACAGTTTCTATAGGGCCTGTATAGTTCTCATCTAAGCCCCACATTGTTCCATTCCCAAAGCAAAATGTTACGCTCCCAGGAATCTCCGGGGAAGCTCGAAACATACAGCTTTGGGTGAAACGTAAATTTCTTAAAATATTTATCCATCCATAAGTGGCTACATTTTTGACATTATTATAGGGTTTCTCAGTGTTCCGTTTTATTAAAAAATATTTATTTGGTTTCTAAGATTACTGCTTTTCTGACCACAGAAAATTCAATTACTGAAACCTGCAGCTATCAAATTGGTTGAAAATAAATAGTCTTTTATCCAAAGCCGGCAAAGACTAGTTCACTTTTAATACATAGCTATTTAAAAAAAATAAAATAAAAATAAGAAAACAAGCCCACTGCAAGCTGACGGACTGCAGAGCGAGAAGCAAAGTAACATTTTACATCATTGGGTTTTATTTGAAGTAGGATAAGAAAGGAGTCGGGCAACGTGGGCATAATTTCCAATTATTTTTTTTCCTTCTCCTTTGTTTTCCAGTACAGAAGAAACATGAAACTTCTTGCCAGTGGAATCACTTTCCCCTGCTTTCCCTCCATCTTGGCTTGAAATGTTTAGTAACACACAGGAAATGTGCTAAGTGAGACCCACAAACGTGGGCTTCCAAGATCCAAGCTAATTACGTGCTAAGCAATCTGTGGCGGCGGCAGCATTGCCAAGGAGTCAGAAAGGATGTTGAAGTAGGATGCCTTTCAGGGTCTCCCTTTTCCTCTCCTATTTACTTCTTAATCTCTCCTACCGAACACAGATTTTCCTCTCTCTAGAAAGAACACGTATCCACGTATCCAGGTTTCCTTAGCAAAAGCCAATAAACAAGAAGAGGTGACGAAAACACCAGGACCACGTCTTGAAGGAAACCATTGAGAGTGATAAATTGCTGTCACCCCCACTAGGTCCACATGCCTGGGCTTTCTTCTAGTTGAGTGTCATGGAGCTGCAAGTGATTCAACTCCATTGTCAACCTTGGCCAAAACAAAGCGTTATAAGGCAGACGGTGCTATTGCAGAGTTTAATGGCTGATGTGTTTGTGAACTGCCAGGGTGCTGCCCATCCAGGTTAGGTCAGTTTTCTGAGGATGATTGAAGCTAAACATTAAAGGATGCCCATAAGAAGGGTGGAGAGAGACCCAGACTGATTTACTTTTTGTACTTCATTTACTGGGTGAATGTGTGCAAGCCATGGAACTTCGAGAAATAGAGTTCCTTACTATAGAATAAAGTAGTGAGGGAAGAAATATAGAAGGTCATTTGAATGGCAATAATCCAAGGCTGATCATAGTAGCTTAAAATTTTCCCAAATGGTTCTTCCCAAGCACTGCTTTCAGCATGGTATTTTAAAAGATGATGGATAGGTTAATGACAGGCTTGAAAACCAAGATGGTCACGTGATTTGTGTGCTTAACTGGGATCATTATACCCATTGCCCAGAAGGTCTCTCTCTCTCTCTCTCTCTCTCTCTCTCTCTCTCTCTCTCTCTCTCTCTCTCCCTCACACACACACACACACACACACACACACACACACACATACACACACTGATCTTTTAAGAGAGTGAGAAGAGAGAAGAGGTTGACAAAGGCAGCTTAATCACAACTGAGTACAACTCTGACAAAGCCTTTGACCTCTAAAGAAGCCAGATCAATTGCTATGTGGCAGTCAGAAACCAGATTAAGCAGGAAAAACACTGACTGCCTAAAAATAAACAAAAAATGGGAAAATGCAATTTTCCTGGTTTCTTTCTTGTTTCTTTCTTTCTCTCTCTTTCTCTTTCTTTCTTTCTTTCTTTCTTTCTTTCTATTTTTGTTTGTTTGTTTGTTTGTTGCCTATCTTGCCTAGAAAAGAGCCGAGCCTCTTGGTTTTCACCACCTGGTTTTGTGGTCTTATAGACAGGAAATGTGAAGGCAGGCAAATCGATTCCAGGCGTCCCATTTTACATCTTGACTAGATTTCTTGCTGCCCTTTACCACGTTTTGCTGGTGGTGTGTGAAAGATCCTGATCTCGTTTTTTTTTTTTTTTCATTCTTGAAGAAACCATCCCAAAAAAGCAGTACTTTGTTGTTGTTGATGATGTTATTGTTTGATAAGTCAGAAAGACGACCAGGGAACCACAAATTTTGGAAATTTGGTGCAGGCATAGAGAATATCACTTTTACAGAATTTTTAACTAGCCAAATTATGCATTCAAAAGATATCGCCTTCAAGGTTTCAGAACAGGGTCTGATAGCATTCTACCAAATGGCATCAAGGGACGGAATTTAAAACATCTTTAGAGATCACAGGGTCAGCAGATCTTTGTTAACAGATTCTTTTAGCAGACCTGCCCATGTGCACATCAGGCTACTGGCAAAGAACCCTTGACTGATGATTGACAGGTCTGTGTTGATGGAGCCTGACAGTGGAGCCTTCCAATCGAGGTGGGACAACAATGAGGAGGAAGGTGGGAGATAATCCACCTTTGCAGTCACTTTAGCTTCCAACACAGTTCCTGATTGGTGATCATGATTGCGTTAACTCCCATGGCAAGGTTTTTAAATTAACATCTAAAGTAGAAAAAATGTATTATAACATTTGACCCACTTTACAAAGCTACAAATCCCTAGGTAGATTAGCAAATCAGGAGGAAGGAAGGTCAAGTATTGTGTCAAAACTAAAAAAGCAGTAACTATAAAGAAAGACTTTGATTATACCTTGGTCTTTATTCACAAGGTAGCAAAATTATTAATAAGGTTATAATAAATGATAGATAAATCAACAAAATAGGAACAAAGAAAACAATATAAAGAATCAATGAAACAAAGAGTTGGTTCTTCGAGAAAATCAACAAAATAGACAAACCTTTATCCAAATTAACCAAAAGGCAGTGAGAGAATATCCAAATTAACAAAATCAGGAATGAAAAAGGGGACATAACAACAGACACGGAAGAAATACAGAGAATCATCAGGTCATATTTCAAAAACCTGTACTCCACAAAATTGGAAAACTTAAAGGAAATGGACAACTTTTTGTGTAAATATCACTTACCAAAATTATATCAAGACCAGATAGGCAAGATAGATAGATAGATAGATAGATAGATAGATAGATAGATAGACAGGCAGACAGACAGAAGATATTTAATTAACTGGGGAATGGGCTAAATGCACAATCAAATTTAACAGGGATATCTAATTGTATAATGTATTGCTTAGACAAAACCCAGATAAGGAAGAGATACTAGGATCGCCTTTGTTGCCTACATCTTTAATATGCACCACCAAATCAAAGGAGGAAGTTGTCAGTGAAACCAGACTGAGTGTTGGTAACAGACAGGGAAGGATGATGTAAACTAAGGTACTTGTAAAGCAGTAACCCAATTATTTCTCAGACTGAGCCTCAATGGACGCTATTTTGTGCTAACAAAGGGAAGTTTCTTTTATTTTAAGCATGCTGTTTAAAAGTCCGGCTCCATTTAACAACATAGTTGGTCACCCACTAGTTATCAAGAATGAGGTATGAGCGAACAAGACTCTTCAGACAGGGCTTCACATAATGTGAGCTCCAGGTGTGTGGTTCTGATGATGCCTTTATTCATGTCTTTCCTTTCAAATAGTCCAATTGAGTAGGAGAAACAAGCAACCCAATTGCACTTCTCTTCCTCCTCCCTCTTCAAGAACAGAAAATTTAGAGCTACAGAGGGGAAAATATAAAACCGTATTTTCATCTGTTTTATTGCCTCTAGAAATATCTGTGCCTTTGTTGAAAAAGTTTAAGCACGGTATAAAGAAGACTAGAAAAAAAATGGGTGCAGTCAGCTGCTAAATATGTGTGGCAAGAACCACAGGACTTCCAAGATAGACAAATATATTGTCTGAGCATACATGGCAGGCAGAAAGGTTGAAAACTCCAAGTCTAATCTGCTGTCGATATGATTTCCTAGTTCTTCTTGGTGCCTGGCTAAGAAACCCAACCGCTGCACATTTGAGACATAATTACTTGGAAAAAGAAAGAAAGTTGGTAATTTATATCGGTGCCTACCCTGTGTTACTTTCCAGGAGATCTGACCCTTTCTCCAACCTCTCTTTGACCAAGCCCACTCCACTCACTCCCCAGCCAGAATGGAAGCTGCAGGTTGCGCTGGAAACATGGTTTATGGGTAATGTGTCTGTAATGGACTCTCCACTCAAAACCAATATAGCAGTAGCCTAGCCATCAGCAATCAGTCCATAAAATCTGCAGTTGCCTCCTTTTTTTTTTCTTAAAAGGGCCAGGAAGCTAATGGATTTGAAATTGCAGAGGCGAACGACAGACCTTTTTAATAAATGAAAATAAAATCAAGTCTCGGGTTTATGTTGATCTATAGAACTGTGAGTCCCAGAGTCCCACACGGGTTCCCTCAGGGTTGATTCCTAGCCTAAACCACCCAACATCTCCAGCTGATAAGTGTCTGCGAAAGAGTAATAAAATACAGTGTGTGTAGTTTTAGAGAATGTAACTTATCACTTTCATCAAAAGCTCCCCGAAAATGTGTTTATCTAAAAAGCTTGTATGTTTGTGTATATTTCAAATATCTCTGCCGTTAGATTGAGCTCCTTGGGCATTTAAAAGCCAGTTCTGAAACGGCGTCCTTGGAAACTGGTTAGCTGGGGGATGATGGTTACATTTCCTTGGATCCGAGTTAATCTTCGGGTTACAGACTCCATACAAATATATACAAACGAGATGATGACTGTTGCCTGATTTTATTTTTTCTCACTAAATCAAGGTAAAGACTTAAAGGATGAAGCAAAACTGTGTATGTCGGTGTTCGGTGATTTAACTCTGACATAACTGTTCCTGAGATCTTTCCAGACAGCTGAGTGTGTATATGTGTCAGAGGGGCAGGAGCAAGCAAGTTATTGAAAAAGAGTTAAAGCTGCTCTGCAGTCATGATGCAATATGATTACATACTACTTTAAAATGTGTGTGTGTGTGTGTAAAATTTATTCCTTCAGCTAACACAATAGTTGTACTTCTAGATGAAACTGCCTAGGAGGATCCCAGGAATGTATGTCTAGGGTGCTACACAAGACTGTAGAACCTGGAGGCTTCTATCCTTTAATTTGAGAGATCTTGGTGGGTGAGTTGTGGTTACTCTTGCTTGGCCCATTGTGTTCACATAAAGCTGGTCTGATGGACAAGGTAAAGCAATTATTCTGTTTGATAACTCTATGTTCCTCCTGATGTATAAAATACTATGGTGACTGTAACCGGCACTCAGTAAATTACAGTTAATTTAAGTTTCACTTAGCTTTTATTTCTTCTGATCATTGAATCATAGGACTGTAATACTTGGGAAACTGAGACAAGAAGATTGCCTTGAATTTGAAATAAGTTGGCACTGTGTAGCAAGTACCAGACCGATTAGGGATGCACAGCAAGACAATGCCTTAAAAATAATTACCATTGGCTGGTAAAAAAACATCTTTAATTTCATAAACTTGAAAAAAAATTATGATTTGAGATTTGAATTGTTTAGATAAGTAATTATATAAATGTATTTTTATTGATTTTCCAAGAGATATTATGGCATCGTTAGTTTGGCATCTGAATAGCATTTTCTCACTAATGAAAATATTAAATGAGGAGTGTTTAAGAGCATGAACTGATTTTGCAGACACCCCAAGTTCAGTTCCCAGCACCCATGCTAGATAGATCACAACTACCTGGAACTCCAGCTCCAGGGCAATCTGATGCCTTCTTCAGGGCTCCACAGATATCTGCACTCATGTACACATAAAACTCCTCCTTAAGGACATATTTGTACATAATTGAAAATACAATCTTCTAAAAATAAAGCAATATCAAAGCACAAAATTTTAATTTTAAAAATTAAGAATGGGGCCTGGGCAGATTGTTCAAGTCAGTAAAAGTGCTTTCTTATAAGCATGAGGATCTGAGAGTTCTACTCTCAGCACCAATGTCAAACAGCTGGGCACCCAGAAACCAAGGACTATAGCAAATGGGCAGGGAAGGATTACTGGGTCTTGCTGACTGCTCTCCTAGCTCCAGGTTCATGAAGAGAGCCTGTCTCGGCAGGTACAGTAACAAAACAGGACAGCAATATCCTTTCCTGACTGTAGATTAACACATGGGTGTGCAAGCCTGAACCATACACATAAACACCATACACACAAAAACCACATACAAAGACACTCATGTACATGTGTACACACACACACACACACACACACAGAGAGAGAGAGAGAGAGAGAGAGAGAGAGAGAGAGAGAGAGAGACTTAAAAGCAGAATCCAGTCACATTCATCATGCACTGAAGTATCCTCCAAGTTCACTGCTACACAGGGTAAGACCAGGTTGAAGTTCATATTTCCAGACTTTGGTGTCTGGGATACTGGCTGCAATGCCTGACTAAGACAAAATCCTACATGGTCTGCTCTACTATGGGAGTTTTATCAAAAGACGATGGAAATATGTCTTTGCAGATCAAAGAGCGCCAGTTAGTAAGCCATAAGGTTAAGCTAGATCCTGGGTTTCTATAAAGTATATTTCTTCTTTGGAAAGAAAAGACTATGTTCAAACGAGAATGTCAGTTTCCATCACAGATAATAATCAACTAGAGAAGTAGTCTTCAGCAGGGCATGGGGGCACAGCCCTTTAATCCCATCACATGCTCGGATCTCACAACCTGCTCACAAACTACTTGGATCAAACTCGACTGGACCCAGGAAAAAATTTTTGTCTTGAAATTTCAAATAACTTACATTCATAAGTCAAATTCTTGCTTTCTGTCTTAGAAAACCTCTCTAAGTCTCTATTCCAAGTCATAAAGTACCAAGAAAATGAGTGTTTTCCGAAAGACCCATTAGTAAGCACTAGTGAGAAATCTCTCCCACACAGCAATGATGCAGGCATATTCAGAAACCCCAAAGGAAATAGTAGGCATTCCTTGTTGACCTGTGGCATCTCTTCTTTAGTTTTCCTCATGCTTCTGATTCTTTACTGTAGATTCACCATCTTTCTCTTTCTACCAACTTAATCATGAACGGTGGTGTTCTAAAGGGGCCATCTATACCAAGAACATTTCATAATATAAAGACCTGTGTTCATTCTATGTATATATCATTACAACTTATTTCTTGAGGGCTAAAGGAATGCTTTTTTCAGTAGCTGGCAAATTACCCAAAAAGATCACGTAGTAAATTGTGTCTCCTATTATATACATAGCTTCTTCTGAAGGAAAAAATGAAAGAAAGGATCTCTTTGAATCTGTTGGATTACAGCACATACTTTTAGTTTCAGAACCAGGCTGTTAAATTAAAATTCTAAAAATCCCTGCAGAGTTTTAGCATGTGTTAGCAAGGGTGGAGCAAAGAGAATGCTCCCGTGATTTTGGTGAGAGGGATTGAAAAATAATAATCAGAAGCATTAAGAGGGAAAAGAAATGGAAAAACAACCATATTTCTTTAATTTAGGGATCTCTCTACCCTGCCGGGTATAAAAGAGCTCAGGGCTCAGGGCTGACTTTTTTGACTGGCAGAGGTGGAAGAGTTGAAGTCGGTTCAAACGAAGGGCTGTCAAAGAATCTCGTCACAGGTAAAAGCAAGTGTTCGGCTATTAGCCCCAAAAGCAGTCAACTTGAGTGATTTCTTTACCACATGTGCTGAGATGCTATGGTAACAAAGTTCATATTCTTAGCACATGAGTCTAGGCTCCACAGTCACATGCATGTACACTCATGTGCACGTGCATAAATGCATGTACACATGTAATTCAGAAGGCATTGTTTCTTATATGTATTTGAACTTGTATTTGTGTGTGTGTGTGTGTGTGTGTGTGTGTGTGTGTGTGCTCAACTTCTTCAAAGGCATAGCTAATGGAATTCTTTACTATGGGAACACTGTTGATTTATTTATAGAAACTTGGCTGTCCAGATCAATACTCATTCCAAAGAAAATGATCTTATCTGTATTGATCTCTTCCCAAAAGTTGGCCAACTTCCTAATCTTTGCTTTTAAGTCTTCTTTTTTGCCCTTAGGTTTTTTTTCTTCATGATTCCATGTGCTACCTTATCTTCCCAGGTCATGTAAACTTGCTGCATACACAGTTTCTCCAAAAGGTGCTTGCTATTTAAGGGACAGTGTGAAACATTTGTCTAATCTGCAAAATACATTAATATTATCTCTCTATGCTCCAGTCTTAAACTTGCTCAATGTAAATGACTGTCTAAGTTACATATATAATGTCCTCTAAAGATTTCTTTTCACTCAGGATCAAATTCTTTTAATCAATAATAAAATTATCACTTATCTAATTTAATTTTACAAACATATTTATTACTCACTATTTATCGTGTGTGTGTGTGTGTGTGGGTGGGTGTACACAAGTATATAGGTCCACATGAGTGTGGAGATTCAGCAGTTCGCTATGAGTGTAATTTCTCAGAAGCCATTCCTCTTGCTTTTGGGAAGGGGTCGCTCATCTGCGATGCAGTCATCTGCATTATTTTTGGTGAAATGGGGCTGTGGATGGGGGAGGCGAGTATATTCCTTGAGTATATTCCTTGGTACACTGAAGACACACAAGCAAAGTGAGTAAAGCAAAACAAGCTTCCTGCCATCCAACAGTGTATGTCTACTAGTGGGAATCCATGCCACTGTGAGGCAGGCTAGTTGTAGCTTTGGAGAGGAAAGGTAGCTGATCTTCTGGATAAGAGTTGATAGGGTTGAATAATTTACTTCCCATACTCTGGAGGATGGTGGCATCACTGTAAACTGAGGAAGTACTTTTGTTTCCCTGCTGCCCAGTCCTCAACAATCACACAAAAGCTTATTATTAATTCTTAATGCTTAACCAATAGCTCAGGCTTTTTATTAGATAACTCTTACATTTAAATTAACCCATATTTCTGTCCTTGTTTTGCCATGTGGTTTGAGGCTTGATATCTCATTTTCAACACCTTGTTGGGAGGCTGGATGGCATCTCCCTTCTGACACTACCCATCCTCATCAGAGTCCTCAGTTTGATTGTTCCATCTAACCTTATCCTGCCTGGCTATTGGTCAAGCAGCTCTTATTATTAACCAATGAGAGGAATATGTATTCACAGCATTAAGAAGGATTATCTCAGAGAATGTCACTTAAAAAGTAATCAGACTATACATGAATCTAGAAAACATCATATTGAGTGAAGTAACTCAGACCCAGAAAGACAAACATCATATGTACTCACTCATAAGTGGCTTTTAGACATAAAGGAAAGAAAACCAGCATACAATTTATAATCCCAGAGGACCTTGACAACAATGAGGACCCTAGGAGAGACATACATGGATCTAATCTACATGGGAAGTAGAAAAAGACAAGATCTTCTGAGTAAACTGGGAGCATGGGGACCATGGGAGAGGGTAGAAGGGGAGGGAAGAAAAAGGAAGGGGAGCAGAGAAAAATGTATAGCTCAATAAAATCAATTTTAAAAAGTTGAAAAAAATAATCAGACCACACTAAGTGAGTTCCAGGACAGTCAAGGTTGTTACCCAGAGAAACCCTGTCTTGAAATAAGCAAACAAACAAAACAAAAACAACAGCAACAACAAAAATGTAATCAGACCAAATCCTTTGGATATTAAATAGCAGACTCTTAAGATGCCTCCCTGCATCCTAAGCCCTTCAGTATCCCAGCTCTTCCAACATGTACCAGGCATTTCTTTTCTGAGGGAGATGCTACTTACTACGTTAGCCATAGGAACTGCTTAACTTTCTTACCTGGTTAGACAATTGCCCCAGAATAAGAGAGCCCAAGGTCTCCTGTACTGAGATCTTTCTCAGTCCACATCAGCAGCACCAAGTTTGCTGAGAAAAGCTCATTTGTCCTAAGATCTAGGCTGTTTAGGGAACCCAGAGGATGGCTCTTCAGTCTGTTTCAGGAGAGAACACCAGTAATGAGTCTCTTTCACACACTAACAGTTCTGGGATCTCTGTTGCAAATTAGGACACTTCACAAATTAGGAGCCCTCTGGGTGTGATCAAAATAATACACGGTTGACTCTTTGGGATTGTAAAGTAAATTATAAACAACAAAATATATATAAAAGTCTTCAGTGATGCATGCATGATAAATGCAGATGGATAAAATTGTGAGGCCTTTGAGATCAGGTTCAAATGCCTTGCATGGAAAATGGATTTAATGTGTGCCTTAATATTCAATGGACTTTTACTTGGATGGTTATTTTATCTATTGCTTTAAAGGAAAGGGAAGCTTATGGGCTGATTTCCTAAAATATAATAAATAGCATCATCATGTATCTTAGGGTTTCTATTGCTGTGAAGAGATACCATGACAAAGGCAACTCTTATAAAAGAAAACATTTAATTGGGGGTGGCTCACTTAAAGTTTCAGAGGTTCAGTCCATTATCATCATGGTGGGACATGGCAGCATACAGGCAGTAAAGGTGCTGGAGAAGTAGTTGAGAGTCCTACATCTTGCAGGCTACAGGAAGAAAACTGAGACACTGGGCAGTTTCTTTAGCATAGGAAACTTCAAAGCCCTCCTTCACAGTGACACACTTCCTCCAGCAAGGCCTTATCCTCTCCAACAAAGCCACATCTCCTAATAGTGCCACTCCCTATGAAATTACAGTGCCTATTACATCCAAATTACCACATCCTGTATGAAAATACATTTGACGGGACAAACAGTAGGTGTTTGGTAGCTCATAGTCTGTTGATCTTTTTTCTAGTCTTATGTTCCTATATTAATGCATTACTGATACATTGGACAAGGTAGCACTTCATTCTGTAAGGCTGTGTTTGATATGACATGGCCTCTGTGTAGCAAAGATCAGGCTCCGGTCATCTGATCCATGACAGTCATTTGGTCATTTGGGAAATTATGGCATTGAAGTTAGTAAGAAGTGCTATTAACAGTTCATCCCTGAGAACTATGGAGCTGGCTGAGGTAGTGGCCTGTCACAATCTGATTACGTGAATAATTCAATTTCTAGGCCTTGATGAAATCATAAACTTGTATCTCCTTGTCTCCTTTCAATATTCCCTTCAATTTCTATATGGAATAAAAAGAACATAAAATTTGATCTATTTATATATTTTTAAATTGTGGATCTGAAGAGATGGCCCAGCAGTTAAAAACACTGGCTGGTCTTGCAGAGGACACAGGTTCAAATCCCAGCACCCACAGGAGGACAACCAAATGCCCATAACTCCAGACCAAGGGACTCTGACACCCTCTTCTGACCTCCACAGGTACTGCATCTACATGTTACACAGACATCAATGCAGACAAAATATTCATGCATATAAAATAAATAAAACAAAAAATAGTTTTTAAAATTGTTAATCAAGTCAATAAACTGGGTAATAAGATATGAGTCCCTTTCTGATTGCCTGAATGCACTTTTTCAAAGACTCTAAAGTGAATGAGAAAAATCAAAATCTTAAATCTGTAGAATTATTGCCTCCTTATGTCAGATTGCTGATTCTTAAGGATGGGTAAATACTATTCCTGATTGATATCTGGTCCCTCTTCTCTGATTCATGTCCTTCCAATAAGACAATAAGAGGTCTTACATTCATGTACATGAAAGGCTCAGCTCACACATCTAGACGTGATGCTTACACAGGCAGTTACTTCTTGATTGTCTCCATGGAGGACTTGGAAGAAGGTTCTGCTTCATTAAGAGAAGTAATGGCCATCACGGAAAATGTGGTCTACACAAGAAGAGGGACAGACTCTACCTGAGTGTGTTTGCTTTGTAGATGCCCTGCCTTCTAGATTCAGAGGGAGGCCAAGGGGCTCTGCAAAATACGTGGCCTGGCCTGGGAGGGGTCCTTCTTTCCACTTCTAGCTGCTGTAGTGGTGGAGCACAACCCTAGAGCTTCCTTGAATTCCAGGCAGTCCTTTGGTTCCTGGATATTCTGGGGGCCATGACTAGACCATTGGCTTTTAATAGATTTCCAAGACTTAGATGCCTGGGTGAATTTACAGAAGACTTTCATTGCTGGTAAATGTAACTTGACTGAATGTGTTGTCACAAATAAAACAGCCTAACACAACCAGTGTCTCTTTGAAAAGACTGAAAACTCAGGAGCATGACAACCTTTAAGGTGGGTCTAAGCGAGAAGCTCCTCCCTTGGGAACTAGCAGATGAAAATGTGACAGGAAGTTCAGGTGAAGAAGTAGGAAGGGGAATTTACAAATAGTGATGGACTGACTTCCATGGTTGATTTTTAGGTAGGACTTGGAGTCTATCTCACCTTAAATCATGCAGGTGAGTGATATTACCAATATCCTGTAGCCCAGTTAGACACCAATGAGGCCAATCCAATGGGAAAACCAAAGAACTCATCACTGTCTCCTGGAAAACCAGTCTCAGTTTCCGCAAAGAAAACTTGGGAGCTGGAGCTTAGAGAGGTACAATGCCTATGTGACGGAATGAAGTCATTCTTCACCATGACATGGTAGTAGGACAAAGCGCTAGGCTACCACATAAGCGTTACCTGAACTCAAGTAGCACGATGTCTTTTGAGTCAATGTGACTGATAACAAAGACAGCTTCTAAAGGAAAGGTAAGTTCCATGGGAATGAAAGCACTGTGGAAAAAGCAATGCCACCCTCTAAAGACAGATGGTGCAAGATGTCATCTCACTATCCAGAGTAATGCAGAATTCAACTCTTACGAATCTGGAATTTTCAGACAATGTTTTGGTATCACAACTGACTGGCTATCTAAATCTGGAGGCAAAACCACAGCTTATTGTTGTATATAGAGAACAAAAACGAAAGAGTTGCAGAAAACTGACATGCCATACACATTCTGCTACAACACCAAGATCACAGACGACAGGACCAATTTAAGAAAAAATCATGTAAAAGTTTGAGTCGCTAGAGGTCAAATTAAAAAAAAATAAAATAATTGCTTATAAATTGCCAGCTGTTGAAGGTGAGGAATTTTTAAAATATTTATATAAGTAATAATTCTAAAACCAAAGTTTCTTCCAGAAATACTTAATGTATTGCTAGCACTGAGTAAAAGAAATACATTTCCTGGTTATTGAAAATATTAATAATCTTTTAAAAGTACAGTCTGAAAGTAATTTGTTCACAATTATATGTAGTAGAATAATCAAAAGCAGTTCTGGAGCTGATAATTTCAAGGCATAATTTTTGCTATAGTATAGACTATTCATGTCACACATTATTGACAAACATTATTTTAACATAAGCCATAACATTAATGAGAAATCGTATTAATAATCATATATATAGGCACTCTGGTGGTGCAATCAGTACATGGTGCTCATATAACAGTCATATATAGGATTATATCACTGACTCCATTTCTTTCCCAGTCATCTTTGATTTCACCTTCTACTTTGGTTTTGACCAAAATTCGACCATGAGGCACTGGTAAAAGTTAATATTTGATAAATTTCTGGAGTATGATAATAGAAACCCAGAGACAGATATAGAGGTTCAAGCTGAAGATCAGAAAAACAAAGTGGCCAATCACTGGCGAGACCTTACCTCTACCAAGACTCAGACAAACAACTGGGCGATCCTATATGATCTCCACCAACCTCAGACTCCACACTTCACTGAGTTCCTGTCTCTCCCCTTTTATATTCCTCCTTCTGCCCAGCCATATTGTTCCTGTCTCCACCTACCTAGCGCTGGAATTAAAAGAGCATGATCCCAAGTGCTGGGATCATCTTTGTGTTTGCTCTGTTTCTCTTTAAGACAGATTCAATCTTGTGTAGCCCAAGGTGGTCTTGAACTGCCGGAGATCTATCTCATCTGTCTATTGAGTCCTAGGATTAAAGGTGTGTATTATATTATATCAACAAAGTAATGAATACAGTGACCATGGAATGGTTTTGTCCATGACAAGTCTTCTTCTTTGCTTAATGTTCTAACCAAAACCACACTTGTCATTCCTGGAGTTACATGACCTCTAGCACATGTCATCCCTCACAAGCAAAAGAAATTGTGAGCTACCGTACTTCCCAGGTGCTGATATTTCTAATGCAAAACTGAAGCCTACACTAAGCATCCTAGATGCCAGATTTATTTTGAAAGTGTTCAAAGGTGCTTCTTGGGCTTTCAGTCCATCACTAGTTTGTAGATAGACCAGAAGACCAGACAATGATACAGACTGGTGCAGTCACATGGCTCCCTCATCACACACGGGAAGCAATAGCGGCCCCCAATAAATCTTCTGGGCCAACTCCTCAGCCTCCAGAAGCATTTGCAGGTATTCACTTAAGAATAGAAATAGTTATTTTAAGAAATATATCCCTTTCTAGCAGAGCTGTAAAACGTGCGTGAACTTGATGCCAGTCTTTGACAGGGAAATTTAGTTTTAGGTCACTCAATTTATACCTTTGAGAGGAACAAACTCCCCAGAAGATTAAACTTTCATTAAGTTCTTTCTTTTATTTCCTGCCTTTGCACCCATCATAGCGTGAGTTCCACAGCTGATGTCTTACTGTGGTCATAAAATGGTTGCACTTGAACTTTAGGGACCTGTCAAACACCTCTCCCTCTCTCCTGTACCCCCCAATAAAAAACCTTTTAGAGAATGGTACTTAAATTGACAATCTCAGTGGTCACCCTCCCCAGCCTATGTCAAAGAGAATGTGCCCAGAAGAGATGCAGAAGGCAATGCATACTTTAGACAATGGTATTGTGAAGCCCATAGTCCACACTCCCCAGCCCTCAACCCCCCTATTGTTTTGACTAGACAGGGGATCATACTGAATAGATTAACCAGTCATTGACTCGGGACACCTACTGCTTGGAATGTCATTGCGCTTGGAGTGAAAGGGGATAAAAATGTCTCCCCTTCACCCCTGATCCCCCACTCTGTGGCAATATTTCTGCCACAGAAATACTTGGCTGTCAGCTCTAGCAAAGAAATCCTGGATAGTCACAGTAGTTTGTTGTCAGAATGAAAAATGGTTCCGTGCAAAAGGTCTCCAGGCTGGGATGCTAACAGTTAAGAAGCTCTAAGTCAGGCATTTGACAGAGAACTTTGGTCTTGCTGTTAAATACCACTTAATACTGTCCTGCATGATAATCCCCGCTGTTTAACAACCATGCGATCACGGGCTCAGCCTCAGCAGAATGTCTTTCCGACAGGGAGAGAAGGGCCAGATGTCATCTATTTGCTTGAGAGAAAAGAAAATACATCTCTTTGCATCCAATAAAAATAATGTTGCTTCAAAAATAACAAGACAATAGCAAACCCATGGAAGCTTTGATTCATCATGCGAGTTTGCAGCCAAGAAAGCTCTGAAATTCTAGCTGAGATTAGCTGTAGGGGAAGAAGAAAGAAAGCTTGATATAGACATTAGAACTCAGACAGCATCCTGTTACTCCCAGGAGTTGGCTGGGCAGGGAAAACCTTTATACCAGGCATCAAGTCACAAACTGACAGCTCTCTCATTGTGGAGTCTTGCACTCAGAATTTTGTGGAAGCTTGTGAGTGTTTTGAGCAGTACCCAGTCATTGTATTTCCAAAGTCACTGCTATTCTAACAAATCATCGCAGGCTTTGCCTGCTAGTGCTAAAAAGAATAGAATGCTTCACACACACATACACACACACACACCACAATACTGAAGCATGATAAACTCTAAGCCAGTTTCTAATTTAATCCAGTGATTTCGTAGATCTAAAACTCTTATATTTTGTTTTTGTTTATTCCTTTGTTTGCTGGGTTTTGAGGTTTGGTGAGGACGATAAGAAGGGCTGAGTTCACACCTATTATGCCACACTGCCTTTGTCAAAGAAGTCCATTGGATTAGTGACAAGTTAAATGCATATCAAAGACATGGTAGGTTACCAAAATCTAAAATTATGATTCTATTTGCAGGAAGGGACACATTTAAAATAACAGGGAGTACTTAGAAATTTGTCTGGTGTTTATTTATATTCTTTAATTCAGTTTGAAGGGAAAAGTTTTCATTTTGGACACAAAATTTACTTATTGAATCATCAATTCAATTTGATTAATTTAGAATTTATGTAAATTCTTTTTTAACAGGATATAAAAGCATCGGCAGATTTATTTTTAAGTATTTTTTTCTTGAAAATATTTTTATACTATATATTCTGATTACAGTTCCCCCAGATCCCCTCCTCTACTCGACCCATCCAACTCCATGCCTTCTTTCTCTTTAGAAAAGAAACAGTCAAACAAACAAACAAAAAAACAGAATAAATCAAAGTAAACAGACAAATGGAAAAAAAGTTAAAGCGTGTGAAACACATACACATGCAGACACACACATACTCTCACACACACACACACACACACTCATACATATGTACGGGTATACAAAACCCACAGTAACACAAAATTAGAAAGCTTAAAAGAAAAGTCATAAAATAGGTAAGGTTTAAAAAAAAACACCCAAACAAAACACTATGAGACAAAAAAAAATCTCCAAAAGTACCAATTTTGATTTTTGTTGGCCATCATCTTGTTGGTCTCTGTATGGGACCTCCCTTTAAGGGTAGTGCCTGTACACAGTGCAGCTCCATTGGAGGAAACTAATGTTGCCTTTGCAAGTGGTTGTCAGTTGTAGAGAGTTGAAGCTCTGTTAGATGGAAATGTTTCGGTCATGGAGGAAGCTGGCTAACCAGTCTTTCCAGTATTGTAGAGGATGGGAGGGTTTTTACAAAGGCAGATATTATATTCTGGAATTTGTACAGCACTTTAACGGGTGTTAATGTACAATATAGATGTAAAGAGTTCATATGCAGTTACATAATGCATAATGATGAATAATAATCCTGTTATTGCTCCAAATTTTCTCTTTTTCTAGAATCATCTTTTATACTTAACACTGTACCTTGAAGCTTAATGTCTCTGAGTTTCATGTAATGATGTTTCTTGATCACTTAGTAATAACTAAATCACGCCAGAAAACACTGAATGCCCCCCTACAGGCTGGATGCGTAACAGACATAAAATTAACCGTGGCTAAGTTTGGTTTTGATGTCTTTGGTTTGAATTTAAACCTGGCTCTGAGTCAATGGACATCTTTGCCAAAGTCAGTACGACACAGATAGGTTTGAAGTCACCACTTCTTACCGTTTGCAGTGAACCTCAAACCTCAAGAAAAGGAAGAATCAGACAAACAAAACAAAAAAGAAAACAGAAACCTGCTGGAGCTTGTGTTTGAGCCGAAGATCACCCCCAGTAGATTCCTAAGATGATTTACTCTAACTTCTTTCTTGGCTGTATCACATATCATCAAATACAATAATCCTCATATGCCATGTCTTCCCTATGTTTTAGTGTACTTAACCACCTCAGTAATAATATTTGATTAATTTTTATATATGAACAAATATAGTAACCACAATGGTTTGCTTTCAGCATTAAAGAATAAAAGCCTCTGGGTGGGTAGGATGGCTCAGCGGGGAAAGGCACCTACAGTGAAGCCTGAGGACATGAATTTGATCCCTGGAATGCACAGGGTGAAGGGAGAGTGCTATGGGACAATGATCTTGTACCCTGTAAAGATTTATCACTTATATTGCTTTAATAAAACACTGATTGGCCATTAGCCAGGCAGGAAGTATAGGCAGGGTGACCAGGCAGGAAGTAGAGGCAGAGCAATGAGAACAGGAATTCTAGGAAGAGGAAAGACTCAGCCTGCAGTCGTAACCCAGATGCAGAGGAAGCAAGATGGGAATGCCTCGCTGATAAATCGTACCAAGCCACATAGCTAACACAGACAAACATTATGGCCTAATGTAAGTTATAAGTGTTAATAAGAAGCCTGAGCTAATAGGCCAACCAGTTTATAATTACTGTAGACCCCTATGTATTTCTTTGGGACTGAATGGCTGAGGGATGGGGCAGGACAGAAACCTCTGTCAACAGGAGGGAACCAACCTCCAAAAGGTGTCCTTTGCTGTACACGTACATCACACACACACACACACACACACACACACACACACACACACTAAAAAAAATGTTCAAAGAATCTCCCAATACATTTTATAAATATTCATAAATTGTTTTCCCTTTGTAAAAAAAATTAAAGATAGTTATAATACCAGATAATCTATTAGATGGCATACTAACTGCCCCACATTAGATCAAATCAAATACAAATAATTCATCCTTGGACAACAAAGACTGTTAAAGTATTGTGAAATTGACCTCACATATGTGAAGGGGTGTGATTTTCACCTTTCCTAATTATTTATTACTCTATGCATTGATGAGCATTACTGGAACTGGGAGTTTCATCTCAAGACATAAATCCCCACTTGGATTGCATAAATAGCCATTTGATTCAGCAGGTCTGATAAGTGTCAGGTAAGTAAGCCACTTGTTTTTTTTTTAAGTGATCATATTTTATAAAGATATCAATGTTGCCTTTGTTAAAAAGCTTTATTTATCACATAGTATCCAATACATATTAAGAACTAACAGGAGAGGGGAGAGACAGGGAGGGGAGAAGAGAAAAATGTAGAGCTCAACAAAAATAAAAAAATAAATTAACACTGACTATTCTATTTAAAACTAATATGTTCTCCAACATATTACATTTCAAAATAAATAACAAAGTCACCTATACTAGTACAGGCTTTGTAAAGATTGAATTCAAAGTTAAGCTATTATTTTTTAAATTTTGGAAAATGTTTGAAATTATAATATAATTATATTATTTCTCCCTTCCATTTCCTCTCTTCAAACCCTCCCATCTTATTCCCTCCCCCAACCTTGCTCTTTTTCAAATTCACAGCCTCTTCTGTCATTAATTGTTATTTCTTGAGTGATGGTATTATCAGTAAAGCAGCCTCATGCTCATCTGAGCCTCTCTTAGGATACCTATTCTCTTCAGGACTTTAACGGACTTCGGGAGGCCTCACTGTGAAACAGTGAGCCAACTAGGCAGACGCTCAGTTTAGAAGGTGGAAACATCAACCGAGCCTGTCCAAAGACCTGCCTTTGACCCCTGGAATCCACGTGAAAAAGTAGAGCACACATTTAAAAAGCTGGATTTGGATGCATGCAAGCTCTGAGGGTAAAGGTGCTTGACTCCAAGCTTGGGGACCTGATTTTGGTCCCTAGGACCCATGTGGGGTGGGCAGAGAGGAGTTGGGGGACAGCAGACTTCTGGCAGTTATTCTGGCCTCCACAGTGTGTGTGTGTGTGTGTGTGTGTGTGTGTATGTGTGTCCCACAGGCATACACACCCAGAGGGTGGTGAGGGACGGAGGGAAGGAGGGAGAGAGAGAGGATAAGTGAGTAAATGTAATTTAAAAATTGATTAACACAATGAGGGGAAGCACAGGAAGCAGAAACAGGAGAGTCCGCCAGAGGCGGGCAGATCAGCAGAGCACTGAAATGCGCGGTGCAGCGGTGGGGGCAAGAGAGACCACCTCAATCAAACAACGAAGCAGCTCTAGAAAACGGTCCTCTGATCTCCTTTAAGCCACTGCGTACATTGTGCCACGCCCTGTCCCCTCCCCATACACGCAGAGTCAAATTTTAAAATCAACAAAAAAGATGCAAATAGGTGCATGTTTTCAACCACCTCTCCCGGGATTGTGGTGAGCCAAGCGTGGCGGCTCCCATGAGTAATTCCAGCACTCAGTACGGTAGGAGGATCAGAAGGACGAGGTCAGTCTGGGCTCCACGTGAGACTTCGTTTCAAAGCACACCGCAGGATCTAGAACTAACCCTTAACCAGCAAAAGGTGCTGGTTGTTCGGCAAGCAGCTCACAAAAAAATGATCCGAACAGGGGTCAGTGACGACGGACCACATCAAAGGCTTTGCTTTGGTGATGCTCTCTGCCCAAGAAATGCGCTTTCAGTTCTACGTTTGTTCCGATGAAGAAAGAGCTGTGACATCGTTTAGGATCTGTACGTGCCTTTCCTATCTATGACGCTAAGACTCACACTCAAGTTTGTCTGAGTCCAGGCCCCCTGTACCGCGCTATCGTGTGTGTTACGTTACGTCTCGAGCGGCTGTGCATGTGACTTGAGATCCCTGAGACCTGTGTCAGCTCCCAAGCTGACACATCTTTACTGAAGCTGACAGCTCAGCCCAATTACACTAATTATACACAAACGCTGTTTGCTTTGTGTTTGTTTTTGTTTTTTCTGCATGAGTTCTGCTTCATCCTGGGTCTCCAGACCTTAGCAGAAGGAGGAGGTCAGTCCAGTGTGTTCCCTACCTGCACACCTGAGTCACTCGGCTGAGTCAGCACTCTTGCCCCGGGTCCTGTACGTTCCTTACTAAGGCTCCTAAAATGCTTCTGTTGATGGTGTACACATTTGCTATCTGGGAGGATCAGCAGACGGAAACCCCGTTCCCGTGATTGCTAATGAGATTTCCCAATGATAGTGTCAAATTAAATCCTGGCTCTCTGAATTCACACAACTATCACGGAATGCATCAGCCAAGGATAGGGCTCTGCAGGGGCGCTGACAGTTTACTCCTCATTCTAAACAGAAGTCTTATCTGTGAGCAGACTGCAGCACCTTTGCCCCAAGCACTGGCTAGACCTGAGTAAACAGCACAGATGCTGTGCTCTGGGGGATTTCCAGGCCCCGTCCCATGCTCCGACTTCTTGAAAATTAGTTTTGAGTCTGTCGTTAGCATGGCGTCTTCAGTCAGTTCTGTTGGGGGTTTAGCTGATAGGGCTCAGCTTGGATTAGACTCCCAGCTCCATTATATGCTCTCAAGCTCGGACCTTCTAATCCCTGGTCTGGTCCACTGCGTTCTCATTTACAGCATGAAGAAAACTGGCGTAGAGTTGTTAGAGGTTTGGAAGATGTATCAAAGCATTCAACGAGTAATTATTCTTCAATAAATCTTGAACAACCTAATCTGCTATTCCTTCTGGGATAACCGGTGCCTGGGAAACACTGTCACCTCATTCCAGAGCCTGGCTGACATGAGCATCAACTTGCAAACATGTATAGGAAGTGGTCTTGAACCCAAATACCTAGCCTTAGAGATCAGAGATGGCTAAGACTCAGCAGATGACGGAAAACCCCACATGAATCAACTCCTGGTCTGAAGGAAATAGAAGAAAAGGAAGGGCCACGATGTGTCAGATAAAGCTTATGGAGAATAAAGTGAAGCTCAAAGCTAACTCAACAATTGTTATTTCTGCTAAACTAATTAATTTCCTTAGGCTTCAGTTTCTTTTTTCTTCCAAGTGAAAATGCATAAAAAATATCTTTCTAGGTAAATATTAAACCTAAATAAGATTTCTTTTTAATATTTTTTTGAAATAGAGTTTCATGTACTATGTAGTTGAGGATAACCTTGAACTTCCCCTTCTCTTGCCCCTCTCTCACTGATTGCTGGGACTGCAGCTCTGTTGTTAGGTTTATGCAACTAGAGATCGAACCCAGATTGTCCACAATAGGCAACCATTTTATCGGTGGAACCATACTCCAAGTCCTTATTAGCTTGCAAAATAAAGCATTGAAAGATACCATTTTAGTGACTATATGTGATAAAGTTTTTAACTGCCTTTATCTTGGTTCTTATGGGCTGATGAGCAGTGCTAATAGACCTTCACTCTTCCGTTCTGCTTCCCCCTTCTCTAGTCTTTATTTCATGCTACAAAAGATGCTTTAAAATCAAGCAACTCTGAAGTGAGGAAGAAAGGATAAAAATTATATGTATAACTTTTGGAAAATATGTAGGAGAAATTAAATGCACAAAGCCAACATTTCTAAGCCTAAAAATAGAACAGCATAAGATAGTTGATGTTCTAAGGGCATCTGTTAGGTTTTGAGGCCTTCATCATGGCAGCAAACCCATGTTTTCTAACAAAGCTTCCATTGTGGTCCCTCCAAAAGGCAGAATATGACTGTGAAAATAGATGACAAGGTTTGTATTCTTAGTTATAATTATTTTTTTCATGGTATGGAGCTCTGATGGATCATTCATTTGTTCAGATAAATTCATACTTTCATGAACGCTATGTAAGTCTTTTAAGTGCTATATTAAGGATATCTTGGCTTATAAAATATCTCAACTCTGCCGTCTGTCATTCTGATCTACCTAAGCAAAGAAACATTGCAAAATGGAAAGCTTGCAGCTATGTTTTTGTTTTAATATTTTCTTCCATTTAATATACCCGGATGTTTGACTCAGAGTCTCATAACGGTTGTGTTTTTACAAAATGGAACAACTGAGAAACTTGATTCCATGACCAGAGATGCCATGGCTCCAGCAGACACTTACTGGATTGAGAAACTGAAGCAGTCAGCTGTGACTCATTGTCCCATCAACAAGACCCGATCAGACACACCTGAGTGTCTTGCAAAGCCCTCTGCTATCTGGGAATCATACCCCACATTTTACACACACTGAGAAAAAAAAAACAGTCTAGGTGCTTGAAGCTCAAAAAATTCTGCATAATTTTCAAAAACAAAATTGAAGAAAAATGTTCTGGATCATAGTAGTTGAAATGAAGAAGACAAACATTTAGGTGACCACTTCTTTCCTACCCTATCACTGTATATTATAATCACAAAAGTCCTGCTGAGTAGACAGCATCATTCCCAACCCATCTTTTAGCACAAGGATCTAAAACTTAGACAAATCAGGAAACATAAACTTGGTTAATTAGTTTAAGAAGCTAAGTGAATGGCTGTTATACTTTCCCAGCATGCCTGTAAACTCTAAGTTCCTTGTTTCTTTATTCAAGGATGACAAGTGAGACTTAATATTTCTTAAGTTTGTAGCTCAGTCTTGGTGCATAATCGCTGTATAAATGTAAGAAACTCAGGCCACTGTGAGAAACAAGAGTTATCTCAGCAAAGAAAGAATTGTATATGAAATTAAAAGAGCACAGAATCACAGTTCTTGGCTTTTCATGAATATAGGCAAAGATCAGTGGGAAAAGAGCATATTCTTAAGCCTTCAAGGTGTTAGAAAAGAAGCTTCAAGTCCAGAAACCTCTAGTGTTTTTTGTTGTTGTTGTTTTTGTTTTGTGTGTGTGTGTGTGTTTTCACCAGGAATGATATTTTCCCCTCCATGACTTTCTGAAAATGTCCAGAGGCACAAGTTTCTTTTAGTGTCATGACAAAATCGGATGAATGGTATGCTATTGGCATCTAGCTGACCCACATGCTTCAGTACCCAGGATAACACCTCATTCTAGAGAGATAACACCTCATTCTAGAGAGAATGGTCCAGCTGAAAAAGTCAACCATGGGAAAAAAACAAACTTATCTGATAGTATGAACTCCTTGATAAGATTATGAAAAAATAGAAAGAACTGATACCTGGAAATAATGAACAAGAAAATGGGAGGAGACATAACTAAAACAAAGTCAAATAAAAGGATATGCAGGTTGTGAAGTAGCTATATCCAGTCGTACCATTGAGTTACGTGGTCTTGGATTGTTCATTTGAAGTAAGCAGTCTTGAATTGTACCTTGATTGATCACTGTAATCACTGCAACTGAGATGTGGAATTATCTGCATGTTGATGTTAGAGACACAGGTCAGCAGTTAGGAGTGCATAGTTACCCTTTCAGAGAATTTGAGCTCAGTTCCCAGTACCCACACTTGGCAACAACCGCAACCGCCTGCAACGCCAACTCCAGAGCGATCTGTAAACTTTGTCCCCCCTTCTATCACTTAGCAAAACCCACACATAAAACACACATGCACACAATTAAAACTAAAATTGGTTTTTAAAAAACAATTCTATGTAAGTAGCAATATATCAACTACTCCAATAGATGCTGAAGAGAAACCTTCTGTCTCCCACATCGGGGTAACTCGTGTACATAATAAAATTTTACATAAAAAACAATATCAGTGTAAAAGAATGCTTATCAATGTATTTTACTGTGCACTTTGATGTCAGCTTTGATTCCTGCCAGAACAGAGTCGTTAGATAGAGATTGCTGTCATTTATCTATCTTTTGATATTGGCTACCCAGCCTTTCCTCTCCCTCTCCTTTTATTACATTGGGTCCTTATCTTTAGCAGACAGTAGCCGACTTAGGATCGTTGCCCCAGGGAGAGGGCATCACTAGGCAGTCAGATGTACCACTCAGATCTGCCTGGGTAATTTGTCAACCAATCACTCCACCTCTCGGTATGATAAATATGACGGAGCAGCTCTTGGTAGAGTTTCATTACAATAAACCTATGTTTGCACTAAGACATTTTCCCATGAGAACATTTTAATTAATTTATTAATTGCAAATGAAGTTACAGGTGTCTGAGTGGGTAGGCGGTAGAGGTGTGTGTGTATGTGTGTGTGTGTGTGTGTGTGTGTGTGTGTGTGTGTGTGTGCTTGCACATGCGCACAGGAATATGTGTTTTTATTGCATCTGTATCCACCTCTCTGGCTCCAACCTGTCTAGGCAGGCTCCCAGCAACTGATTCCCACACAAGTCTGTGCAGGTAGGGTAACTTGTCACGTGAGTGATGGAATGGCTCTGCCAGGCCTACATGGTGATGCAGGAAACTAACACTGTGATACACAGGTCCTGGCTTCTGGGATGGATGTTGGCAGCTGTTTCCTAGAGACTGGGCATTCTTTCCAGGATCAAGTGAGTAGGGTAGTCTATAACCTCTTTTATATTGCTTGAGAATATAATATATACACATTCTGTGTTTTGATTGGATCCATCCCCTTTATCCAAGAGCATTTAGTGTCCTGAGTCACTGTGCCCACTTTGCTAATAATTTTCAGACATAACTTACAGACATTGACTAAGATGTGTCTCGGGCTCTCTGAGCATACACAAGGAAACAATTGATTTGGAGACATCAACTAGGTACAACTTAAATTCGATGGCAAAAGTATGAATATGACTACTTCTTAGGTGGAAGATTGACATGGAAAGAATCATGGAACTAGACACAGCTGAGCTTCACCGGGAGATCTCCACTCAAAGCAATGTATTGAATATTGTCAAGTCTCACTAAACCTGTGAATGAAATGGCAGTACGAACAGCTACCTTTCAGACCATTGCCAAAGAATGTGAACACAAACTGTTCAACACAAAGGCACTGGTAAAATCGCTATTATTTGCCAATATCTTCTGTATTATTTTCCCATAAGCCCTTGAGTATCTGCTGGCTTGTTTATGTTCTCACCACTACAGTTTCCACTGGACAAAATTGATTTTGTCTTTACCACTCAATCGAATATAGGTGGCAAAGCATTAAAGGGACATAACCTGTCTCTCTTTCTCATTCTCGTCCCTTACAAATTTATAAGGAAGTGTTGCAATAACTCATTATTTAGCTACACATTGACTTTACTTGAATTAAAGTATAAATTTGTCTAGGGTCTTTTCAACTTGGTGTATTCCTCCACTTCTTCATAGTATTAGGAAATACAAGTCTTTGTGAATTCTTTAATGATTTATTGTTATGGTTTTGGATTGTAATTAAAATATAGGAGGAAATATCACTTGATTTTATTGGGAATTTAGTTACTATTAGGATCTATCAGTATGAACGTGTCTCATCTCTGTATTTTAACTTCAAAAGGATCTTGTAACTCTGCCAAAACTGAAATAAATATAAGATATAAAAATGATGGGAACAAATAAATAAGGAAAGTTACAGATGACAATTTTAGCCTTCATCTTGTAGGGATGGAGTCCAATATGCTAAGATAGTCCAAGTCTGTGTGTTTTCCTGTTCAAACACGGCTAATTAAAATAAACACCGGATTCCTACGGTTTACTGAAACTTTATTACATTAAAAAAGTGTGGATGTGTGTGCAAGAGAGGAAAAAACGAGCAACAGAGAGATAAAAGTTAATTAATAGCATTTGGCTTTCCTCCAAAATATACCCTGTGAGCTTGAGGTATTTGCGATTGGGCAACTCAGGTTGATTGGTATGTGAAAACATCTGTCCTGATGGGTCTGCCTAGAAAACAGCTCTCTGGGAAAGCGTGGCACAGTGTCTTCCACAACGTCATTATGTCCTTCCACAATCCTGACACTTCCTGCACGACACCACCCAGGGTCTGGGTTCTGATTGGACAGTGAGCTGGACTGATTGCAATGGGCTTCACTTCTGAGGTTGGCTTGGAAAGCTGAATGGTAAGTGAAGTCATTAGTTTCCCTCTTGGAACTAAGTGTTGATTTATATCTCCAGTGGGAGCTAGTTTTTCCACCACTTTTTCCTAAATGCAGTTGGGTTTGGAGTACCCTATCTGGTACTATTTATAATCTATTAGTCCCCATTTACTACAGAGCCTGGAACTAATTGCACATAAAAAATCCCCAACTAGTTTCTGAATTAAAAATAGTTAGTTTTATGACTAGAGCCAGGTTTCCCAAAGGGTGTTCCATGAAATACTAGTACCATGATATGTCCCTCCAAAGGGGTTCATTGTTCAAATACCCTGCAAGGAAAATGGGCCTTTGACTCTCTTTGCATACTCTTAGAGATGAGGATCCACAGCAGTTTGGTCAGGGTAGACGTCCTCTGTCATAAAATCACATAGGATAGTTCTCAGCAAATGGAAACTTGGTAGAAATATATTAATAAACTAATACATTACTGAAGGCCTGAGAAGCTTGACTGCCGATAATCTGCTTAGCTTTGCCCAGCCAAACCCTTCCCAGAATTATGATGACCACACAACCATTCTCTTGGTCCAAGACTGTCAACAATACATAGCACTCACCTTTCCAGGAACAGACTTTAGGGAACTCTCATCTAAATCACTGATCTATGTATTCTAAATATTTTAGATAGACATCAATTCATTCAACACAAGTTTAAGTACGGCTATAGCCTTTGTCTTGAGAACACATCAACAACAAATGGCTGAATGTGTCATCATTACTCATTACGTTAGGAAAAATAGAAAAACATGGCAAATACGTGTATATTTCTAAGACAAGGCAAACTGTCGGGGTCATAGAGAAGCATTGGCAAGGGTGCTTAGGATGCATAATATTGATTGTCAATTTGATATGTTGTAAGATGGTCTAGGCGACCATCCTCCAAACATCCCTATGAGGTATTATCTTAACTGGGTTAATCAGGGTGGAAAGGCTCAACCTAAATATAGCATTTCCAAACCTTGGGATGGAGTCCTGAATCGAATAAAAAAGAGAAAGCTAAGTGATGGGGCAGCTTGCATCATTCCCTGCCCCCGAGTGGAGGTGCAGTGTGCCCATCTGCCTTCTCAAATTCCAGGCACCATGCCAGACTGTACCCTGGAACTATAAGTCAACGTAAATCCTTCCTTCCTCAACTAGCTTTTGTCTAAGGTATGTTATTCTACAGGCAGCTGAGGAACTGAGAGAAGATCAGAAGGTGAAAAATAGAAATATATCCACATTTGAGCTAATGTCTTATAAATCCCCCAAGAAACTGGGGAAATTATTGTTATGAAAACCAGAGGTGAGCATCTGGGAAATGGTCACTGCCAACAATCATGCTTGCAGCTTCTCAAAGGCTTATGGAGAATGGGAGAGTGCTCCCTATGTTAGATCACTCAGCGTTATTCTTGTGTGGATGTTACAGGGGAAAAAATGTAGATCTAGAATATATGTTTGATTTTATTTTTGTTGTAAATTAGACAGCCTTCTATTGGTACCAGCAAGTAGATTTCTCTGATGCTATTAGTCCTACATGGTGGAAAGAACTAGGCTATTTTGTTTCTTTCCACTCTGATTCTGTACAGTTCTGGATTCTGGACTTTGGTTCTGATCTCACATTGGTCTTGCTTTTGTGTGAATTTTTTTCCCCCATTGAGGTCTGGGCTTTGTGATTTTCCTCTGCATTATTCTCCATCAGACCTTCTTGGGGAAAGCTGTTTGTATTTTGTTTTTCACAGTGAAACAAAACTCACTTTAGACCCTAGAGACAGAGAATTCCAAAGCCCGATCCTAAAGCATCCTTTCAAGTTCTGGTCAGCTGTCCGGCCTTCCAGAATACTCCTATCTCGCTGTTCCCAGTGCAAACCTTGTGAACACCATGGCGGGGTGTTTTTCCTCTTCAAGGTAGGATATTTATAGATTGCTTAATGTTGGGCTGTTTGTTTCTGTGTTTATCTTTCTTTTTAGCTTTGTTCTTAAAAAGCATTTGATATGAATTTTGACCAGCTAAGTTTGAGTTGATATATATATATATATATATATATATATATATTTACTTTTTAATTTTCTTTTTAAGATATGTGGTACATGAGGTTTTGGAAATTACTTAAAATTATCAGTTTCCAAAAGGAAGCCCTTATAACATGCACACAGGAGTAAAAAAGCTTTCATGAACTATATCTATTCAGATTATTTTATATTTAAAATATTTTAAGAATTTATCACTGAGTTTTCTAGGAGATGCTTTATGCCTTGAAATTAGCACCTTGAATTATATTAGCTTTCTTATCCGAAACTGTGAAGGGTGTGTGTGTGTGTGTGTGTGTGTGTAAAATGTGTGTCATTAGGGACTTGCATCTTAATAACTGTTTGGTGCTAATGTTTAGACCAATATCAGAATAACTTCTTACTCCATTGCCAGAGTAACAACTTTCATTGAAGTCAGAAAATAACCAGACCCAAAAAGAGGAACATGGGATGTACTCACTCATATTTGGTTTCTAGCCATAAATAAAGGACATTGAGCCTATAATTCATATTCCTAGAAAAGCTAAATAAGAAGGTGAATCCAAAGACAAACACATAGGCATCCTCATGACTATTAACCTTCATCAGGCGATGAAAGGAGACAGAGACAGAGACCCACATGGGAGCACTGGACAGAAATCTCAAGGTCCAAATCAGGAGCAGAAGGAGACGGAGCACGAGCAAGGAACTCAGGACCACGAGGGGTGCACCCACACACTAAGACAATGGGGATGTTCTATTGGGAACTCACCAAGGCCAGCTGGCCTAGGTCTGAAAAAGCATGGGATAAATCCGGACTAGCTGAACATAGCGGACAATGAGGAATACTGAGAATTCAAGAACAATTGCAGTGGGTTTTTGATCCTACTGCACGTACTGGCTTTGTGGGAGCCTAGGCAGTTTGGATGCTCACCTTACGAGACCTGGATAGAGGTGGGCAGTCCTTGGGCTTCCCACAGGTCAGGGAACCCTGATTGCTCTTCGAGCAGATGAGGGAGGGGGACTTGATCGGGGGAGGGGGAGGGAAATGGGAAGCGGTTGTGGGGACGAGGCAGAAATCCTTAATAAATAAATAAATTTAAATTAAAAAAAAATTCCATAGAAGATGAAATGTTCAAGTTGTTGCTTCTTATTCTTCAGTGGCCACTAAAGATTTTTTTCCAATGTGCATGCAATGCCCAAAGAGGCCAGAAACTGGGGTTGAAGATGCTCATGAGCCACCCTGTGGATGCTGGGGATCTAGCCAGGTTCACTTCAAAAGCATCTCTTAACTGCTAAACTATCTCTCCGGCCGCAGTGTTCTAAAAGTCATGTATTTGTGAAAGCCAATGAATAAATAAAAACTACATTTAATTTTTGTGATTCTATTAACTAGATATATGGGGATCTCACTGGAACTCCGCTCTCTGCTCCCTAATCTGCATGCCACAACAGAACAGTTGCAAAATCCAGCAATGGACCCACTTCAGCCTCCGTGTCTCCCCTGCCATGAAGGAATGCATCACCTGAAACTTTATGCTAAAACACAAGCAGGTTAAGCCACGGCTGCCAAGCCTTTTGTCATTCCAGTACAAACAGCAATCAAAACCGTACTCAAAAGCAAGTTGGCACCACAATATGGTTTCAGAAAAGCAGGTTTTAAAATGACAGGGGTGCCCAAGACATAAGGAAATTCTTTCTTATCCTTAATGTGATAGTAACTATCCCAAAATGCTGTGACAATGTAATAGTAACCATTCCAAAATGCTGTAACAGTGTAATAGTAACTATTCCCAAAATAGCCTCATAGAAATCAGCATGCATCTGCCAGCAAAGCTATAAAAACAAAAAAGAAAGAAGAGACTATCAAAGGAGAAAGAATAAATCTAATGACATTTAGAGACCTTAAAATAGTTTTCTAGAGAGTTATCTGACGAAGAAAAGTTAATATTAGTCCTAAGAATACTGACAGTAACATTAACAGACATTTTCTGACTCACGGGCATCCAAAACATGCAAGCTGTTTGCTAAAACATGGAAAACTTTTAAAACAAGACAAAATAAAATACCTGAACTCTTAAAATGAATACTGACACATTTGAAATACAACTTAAGTCCGTTTTCTTTAACTGTTTGGAAACAAGGGAAGTGATTTAAAATTAGCCCCCAAATACATCAGTGTAGATCCTTAAAAAAATCATTATTTTATGTAAATCGTGACCACATGAAAGTAAGCGTGGCAACAATTGCCAAACACTTAAAATGGAATAATTAAAATGTTATAAATCAAAACCAGTAGAATAAAATTGCACTTTTATGATAATCAGGGGAAGACAAGAATGCTTCTTTGGAAAACGCTCCAAAACAAGAACAAGAAGAAAAGAATGAATGCAGACACCAACCTCGAGGAAACAAAGAAACATCTTTGTAACCCTAGGCCATAATTCCCCAAAGCTGCCAATTGGCAGTGATGTGCAATTGGGGGCAGGAAGCTCCGAGAATGTGCACCTGCCTTATCACTGACAAGCCAACATGGCACTGTTTCCCAAGGTTGGTGGGCACCCTGCAAGGGGAAAACCACCATCTGCTTCTGAGAACAATTAAAACCCAGGAGTTGCTTTGCAGTGGGATCTTCTTGGAAGCTGTTTGGAAAGACAAAACAGCATAGAGGTTAGAACAAATCGGGAAGCAAATATGTGTGCCACAGCCACCATTACACAGGCAGGGCAGAAGAGTAAATTGAGAAGAGTTCTCCACTGGTTCAATTCCCAACACCCATATGACGGCTCACAACCATCTATAACACCAGTTTCAAGGGATCTGATGCATGCATACAAATGGCACATTAACTTACAGGCAGGCAAAGCATCCATAAAAATAAAGTAAATTAGCTAATTTAAAAAATAGACAAAATAATGGAAGATGGGGTATGATGTCTTATTGATTTTCTCATTTCAAATGCTTGCTGGGTATAATTTATGATATAAAGTGCAATTATTTGGGATTTCTGGATTTATTGATGTTTAAGGCCTGCATAGGTATAGATATATTCAGAGAGATTTGTATTAATTATGCTACATATGTATATACTTACACATAAATACATACACACATACATACATATTACAACCTACATAACTATTGGTTGAAAAATTAGTTAGGATGAATCACTATTATTGAATGAATGATTGCCTATTAGAACAATTAACATCTATCTAATGATAGATGTCAGGTTAAGCCATTAGAAATGGGTGAAATAGTGTAACTAATGCTTAAAGAAAAAATAAAAGCATGTGAATTTAACATTTACTTGAATAAGAAAAGTGTTCTAGAATTGGAAAGCAGTAAAGATCAAAACATCTTTGCAGGGCCCACCTCACCATGACATGAGCAAGTGTACAGCGGCGAACGTATGAGGGTGAGCAGTCAATTTTATGCAGTCTGTCCTCTCCTTTCACTTTTATGTAGGGTCTAGAGATCAGGCTTTGATTGCCAGGAACGAGTAACATGTGACTGGCTCGTGCCCAGCTGAATCCCATCCCCCAAGTATGGAAACAGGTTTAGGGCAAAGTTATAAATATAATTCAGGAATGCCAGATGGTGGTGGCACACACCTTTAATCCCAGCACTTGGGAGGCAGAGGCAAGAGGATCTTTGAGTTCAAGGCCAGTCTGGTCTACAGAGTGAGGTCCAAAACAGGTTCCAAAGCCACACAGAGAAACCCTGTCTCAAAAAAAAAAAAAAAAAAAAAAAGACCAAAAACAAACAAGCAAACAAAAACATAAAATTCAGTAACAGTACAGAGGACAGTGGGATGAGAATGATCGTATTTTGAATGAATTCACACACTCCAGTCATTAAGAAAATATAACAAGACACAAGCCATTCCTTCATTGTGCTAGACGGGGGAAAAGAGACATGGTGATAGAGTTGATAATACCAGGTGCTGGGGAAGAATGATAAAATGAGTGTCTGCTCTCATTCTGATGAAGAACCGGCATATCCACTAAACACCAACTTTCCCTCATCCCACGGTGAGTTATCTCCCTACAGTCCCTTGACTGGTTCTCCCGTTTCCAGACTGATCACCTCCAAAGACTTTTTGCACCTCTCAAATAATGTCTGCATTTGAAAAATCCACAAGTATGACACGGACCTCCTATCCAGTGGAACTGGGCGTCAAAACCATCCAGAAACTGTTGGAAAACACATCGTTCATGGGAGAGCACATATCTCTTCGGATTCTTCTGCTGCCTCTGTGCTGATCTTATGAAGCCTCTGGGAGTTTAACTAATCCAAAGAATGGTTATCGTCTAGGGTACCCAGACCACCTCCAAGGTCAAGCGTTCTGGCTGGTGGCTTAGCAGCTCCATACGCTGCCATTATAGCTACAGGAAGAAAGGAACAATCGGGAATCCTTCACTTCCCTTGCATGTGTAAGTTCCAGTTGCCGTGGCTCTTAGCTCCTGCTTTGTAACTGACTGTTGGAAAGGTTTTTTTTTTTTTTTTCCCCAATTGAAATAGAAATGGGCGGGATCGGTTTTGTTTTAATTTAACTAGGTTTCCTTCGTATGTGACATTTCTGGCATCCAGCCTGCAGAGTCTGGGGTAATGAAATGTATGTAGTGCAGAGAGGGGAAATAAAACCTTCTTCTTCATCTTTTTAATTTTTTTTCCATGCCTGTAAACACTCCATTTCACCTGGCAGAAAAAGTTGTTCGTGACCAAAGGCTCCTGGGCAAAACAGGTTTGGACCCAAAGGAAATAAAGAGAACTCTTGTCTTTCCTGTTACATCGAGTGATTTCATACGCACCAACTCTTCGACTTGAGAGAGAGAAGGAAGATTATTTTTATCCCCAAAGTCTTTCCCCAGGGTGGCCTCTCCCAGACGGAGCAGGTATGGTTTACAGGGTTAATCCCAGAGGACCCAGCTGTATTTCTCCCCCAACTCCCCCCACCCCGGCCGGCCGCTGCTCTTGCAAGGCGTTTTTATCTAAGAATCCTTGCCAGAAAAATAATAACAGTCCGAGCTTCCTGTGCTGTTTGCCACTTGTCTTTGTGGACAGCCTGCGCGGTGTGCAATGTGAGCTGATTTTATCAGGCTGTGTTTGTAAGCTGGGGTTAACGCTGATCGCGGTGTGAAGGGGTGAAGGAAGTTAGGTGCAGGTTTCCTGCCGTAATCAGTCTCCTGGGTGGAGTAACACAGGTGTGTCTGATCTCCCCAGGGACTTATTATCTCATGATAACCACATCCTCTGTCATTTCCTTACTGCTGTTATTTCCCCCAGGTTTAGACACAAAGACGTGATTTATGTGATTGGATTGACTGACAGGAAACTGTCACCCACTCTGCGCTGTGACAGTCAAAAGAATATCCATTTTCTTGCAATGGGGGCTGCCAATAGGCTCGTGTCTACAGATTAAAGTCTTTCTGGGCCAGCAAGGTTCAGGCAGTAGCTGTTTTTGTTGACATTCCCAGAGCCCCTTTCACAGGCAATTCAAAACTTTAAACCCGAAAAACTTCCACAGATCTTGAGAGCCATGAAGGGTAGGTTGCCTGAAGAGACTCACTAGTCTGTTAACCAGAGCTTCATGAAGGATCTGGGGAACGTGTCTTTTGTTAATGGATGAACTTTGTGGATCAAAGAAGCAGTTTTCTTCTTGTGCTCAGGATGGCACAGGAAGCACCTGAGGCTGAGGCTGGAGGTGAAAGGCCAGTCACTTAGGAGCTGATCTGGTGTCTGACCCTGAAGTGATTGCCATTACTTCTACTCTAGGAAAAATGAAACTGTGCTGTTCTGAACCTGAGCGCCCAGTGAAGATGCCTTATGACTGTGATGCTCACTGGCCTTTTACAGAAAAAAAAAAAAAAAACCCAACCAAACAAGCAAACAAAAACGAATGAACAAACACAAAGCCAAAAAAAAAAAAAATCAGAGAATTATTGAGACTCAAAGATTGATTCACCTAAATGTTTCTGACTGAATTACTTGGTTAGTTTGAAGGACATTTTAACTCCTATCATCCTAAATATGCATAGGGGAGAAGTTGTATCTTCTTCCAGTTTCCCTTAGGCGAACACAAAGCATTAACCTTTTACCTAACCTGGGTTTGTATGGGTTCGTGTGTGCGCATGCACATGTGTGTACAGGTAGTATATGTGTGCTTGTGTAGACTGCAGGACACCTTGGGTGCCCTTCCTTAGGCACTGTGTAGACTGCAGGACAACCTTGGGTGTCCTTCCTTGGGCACTGTGTAGACTGCAGGACAACCTTGGGTGTCCTTCCTTAGGCACTGTGTAGACTGCAGGACAACCTTGGGTGTCCTACCTTAGGCACTGTGTAGACTGCAGGACAACCTTGGGTGTCCTTCCTTAGACACTGTGTAGACTGCAGGACAACCTTGGGTGTCCTTCCTTAGGCACTGTGTAGACTGCAGGACAACCTTGGGTGTCCTTCCTTAGGCACTGTGTAGACTGCAGACAACCTTGGGTGTCCTTCCTTAGGCACTGTCAACCTTTTCTCTTTCCAGGCAGGGTCTCTGCTTAGCCTGGAACTTAGCATGTAAGCTAGACTGGCCGGCCAGCAAGCACCAGAGATCTCCCAGGCGTTTTCTCCCCCCACACACACATCACCACTTTTATTTAAATGTGGGTTTCAGATTTGCAAGCATTCACTTAGCCCAGCTTCCCAGTAAGAAGGGACTTTTGTTTCTACTTTAAATATGTAGGAGGCTGTCAGTATTTTTGAAGATATACCGTGTAAGCTCTAACCTAAGAGACTGTGAGCCCTGAGGGAGAATGGTCACCTATCCAAGTAGTACCTAGTCTCAACCCTGCTTAGTTTCTAAGATGATACAAGGTAGGGCACATTTAGGATGGTATGGCCATAGTCTGAAACAAAAATGAAACAAAACCTGTAGTCATATTCAGAGGGACCTGTGACCTAGGCTCTCCCATAGCCTTTGAGAGACTAGGGCTGGGGATAAGAATTAGGCTGTTGTCTCAATGGTGGGTACCAGGCCTCTTACAAGAGCTGCTACTCCGTGAAGAACCAAAGCGTCCCAGCTGCAGACTCATTTTCTGGGCACGTCCATGAACTGGTGTATAATGACGTAGTACATTGGCACACTGAAGCAAAGCTTTGCAAAAGCCCAACCAAACACAGGGGAAAAGAACTAAATCAAAGCAAGTGGAATGACGTAAGAGGGGGTGATGGATGATTCAGCCGCAATGCGTACTGTTGTTGGAGCCATTTTATATTACACGTACTCAAATAGCACCTGTTTTCCTTTTAAGGTTTCATAGTCATGTTTTCCTTTCTGGGCAGGGGACCTTTCTATCTTCTTTCTTCCTCATATCCACATAGAAGTCCTCCGCATATACAGTTCTGACAGAGAATAGGAGCATTGGCTGTTCTTGCAGAGGACACGGATTTGTGTCCTCATGGTGGCTCCCAACCATACACAACAGCAATTCCAGAGCACCCTCTTCTGACCTCTACGGGTACCAGACTCTCATAGTACACGTACAGACACACATGCAAGATACTTTTATGCATACAAAATTGGAATAAATAAATCTAAACCATTTTTTACAAATGGGTCATTTACTTGGGCAGCATGAATCTTCATTGCATTATCCTTTGAAGAATAAAGGTTCTCTCCTCGTTCATAGGAAGCTCTTTCGCGGAGTTAGAGAGGTGGCTCAGGAGTTAAGAACATTTACCGCTCTTTTAGGTGGGAGTCCTATTCTCAGCATCCACATCAAGTGGCTCACAACTACCTGTAACTCCAGCACCAGGGGATTGGATGATCTCTTCTTGTCTTTTCAGATCTCTGCATGCACATAAATAACAAGTAATTTTTTAAATTATTTATTTATTTATTATGTATGCAGTATTCTGCCAGCATGTATCCCTGCAGCCCAGAAGAGGGCACCAGATCTCCTTACGGATGGTTGTGAGCCACCATGTGGTCGCTGGGAATTGAACTCAGGACCTCTGGAAGAGCAGCCAGTACTCTTAACCTCTGAGCCATCTCTCCAGCCCCCAAATAATTTAAAAAAAAAAAGTCCATCCAAAATTATACAGCACAAGAAAGTAAATTGAATAAGAAACACTATGTTCCACAGGAAAAAAAATACATCCTTCACAGCTGGCGATGAAAGGACCATATGATACTTTTTTATTTGTTCTCACTGTAAAAGTAACAACAACAAAAAAATAACAAAGATTCCAAAACATGCCACACAACTGCAATATGAGTGATGTTTAAGTTAAACTAGCTGTTGTGTGTATAAACTTGATGGTCAGCTCTGGGTCTGTTCATGGTGGAAGGAACAGAAAGGTGTGCATTCATTTTGCTGTATGAACGGGTCCGCTAAATATGGATAGCATATTTTCCTAATGAATATAAACAATTTTACAGTTTATCTTTCTAATTTTCCAGTAAGCCCAGGTTATTGATGGTAAAATGACTCGATGCAAATGCATATTAAGTTTTCATTTATTTTTCCTGCAATATGGCTGCACACCTGAATGAAACATTTCATGAATGGAAAGTTAATCTACCCAAGCCCTGGATGCCTAAAGCCTTATAAGAAATTGGACACTCTTTTGGATTTAGTAACCACATAGGAGCATTGTGCAAAAAGAAAAATATAGAGACTTGATCTCAAAGCCCAAAGCTTCATCTGTAGTTGAAATAATTGAGGTACTTTGCTTTTTATATATTTATATATACTTTTTTTCACTTTAACAGCCTCAAATCTTTGGTTTTCTCAATTTTCATGCAGAGCTTAGTCTGCTTAGGCTACTGGGTAGCCCCCAAGGTGTAGAGCTTTGAAAATAAAATGTTGATTTCTGCTGACAGATGTCCTATACATATATGTAATATGGCATCTTGTAAGTGTTAATTGCCAGGAACCCATTTGGGGCATAACAGAAATGGTACCCAGCCTCGCTGTGAGTGTAGATTCTCTATTATTTTTCATTGTGTATTTTGTGTAAGCACACCAACAGGAGGCATGGCTTTAGACATGAATTTAAAAATTTTTAATCCTTTTTTGAAAAAATTTCTGTGCATAGCTCCACTTAGTAATCATTTCTTGATCTGAGAAGCCACAGAGAAAGCTGAAGATTGTCTTTAATGTTAGGTAAGTTAGGGTGTTTAAGATGGACAGGCATGGACTTAGTAATAATGAAAAGATGGTTGTCTCTGGGACAAACTGTTCTAAGATGGTGTCTTGTTGGATGATTTCATTGTTGTCCCCAGAAAAAGGAATTCGAATAATGCGAGTTAAGGAGGAAGCACCTGGCTAGAGAAATGGGTCAGCTGGGAAAGGGTCGGGCAAGAACGAAGACCCGAGTTTGAGCCCCAGAACCCAAACTGAAAAATGTCAGGCACATGGGGCATTTATAATCCCAGCACTGGAGAAATAGAAACTGACGGCCCCTGGAGTTCTCTGGCCGGTCAGCCCAGATGAACTGATGAACCTCAGACTGGGAAAGACCCTGTTTTAAGAAGGAAGAACTAAGGTAGATGACAACTGAAAAATGAGGCTTGAGGTTGAACTCTGGCCTTCACACACTCACACAAGCACACACACACATGCATGCACACATACATGCATGTACATAAACACGTACTTGCACAAATAGACAAAGTCATCTGAATAATGTTGGATGGTATTCATAAGAGGGGAGAATATGAAATGCAGATAGCAAATACTGATTACCAATATTCCCACTGTATAAAAATATGAATATTGACCTATCCTCTTACCACATCAGGGAAGGGATAATAAACCATAATGAGCCTCAGCATTTGATTAAGGGATGGAAGTAGTTGGGTAAAAACGCTGGCCTGAACTTCTACTGATTCACTTATTCGTAAAACCGAAGATAAGGCAGTGATAATAGCTTAGGCTTAGCTTACCAAACCACTGTTAATTAATCACTATGCTCATCCACATGCACACCTGATCCATGAACAATCCCTACAGAGTCCTTCTACAGCGATGCTCACAGTCCGCTCTGAAACTAGATCACTTTTGCTATGAATCAACAAGCAGACTTCTAGCTTGTGATGATGTTAAGGATGCCTTCTTGTGAACACCAAAATTCAAATGGCATGCCCACTCTCTGCTGCCCTTCCCCAATATTTGATCTGGAAATTTTTGTAAACTGTGAACTCTACTGCAGCACCCTCGGGCCTCTTCTTTTCCTTCAATCTTTTTTTTTTCTGGAGATCACTGTATGGATAAAAATCTCAGCATCTTAGCTTTAGCTTTTCCTCCTTTCAGATTCTGGGTTCAAAGCGAGGAGGAGAAGGAAGCGTTTTCATTTCTCGGTATGACCGCATGGATGTGGCGCCATCTGAACTTGCCTCGGGCCATGAGGGAGGAGACGGTATGGCACGACTGTAAATGAAGAAAAATAGGGAAAGCGAAGCAAAGCATCCTGTTTATTCTCGGTTGGAAAGCTCAGCAGAACAACCTGCGAAGCCACAGCCTTGTTTTTGGACGGATTATGCTTTTCGTTAGCAAAAAGGTGGTTTTTAAAAGCACCTTTTTTTTTGAAAAAATAATCACGAAGAAGTGAAAAAAATTGTCATTTTAGGGGCCCTTCCTGGAATAGGCAGACCTCTTAATTTATTTTAACTACTGGAATGGGAATATTTCAAAGACTCAGTCTCCGGGTCTTTGGCACAGAGGCTACAGCAGGCGAAACTAGTCTCTTAAGTCCTTTCCGTGGGGAACAGCAGCCTTGGGCCTCACTCTGTAGCCATTCTTTTCATCATTCCCAGATAACTGTGCCTCTATAAACACCTTGGGGTTATTACAGATAGAAGTTACATGAAAATTTACAATGGGAATCTTGTAAAAAAAAATGCAAACTTTGTATGTAGTGGGGGTTCTCACAGAAAGCCCAGGTATGACGTTGGCTTTGCACTTAGGCTTCTTCCAGAGGCAGCTGAGGTAGCACAATCCCGAAATACAGAAAAATCCTGTGAAGGGAGTGAGGGGGGCATGAGTTAAGGGCTATTTGGTTTGGTTCGAGGTGAATTTTGAAATTGAAAGAAAGGGACAAGTTCACAGAGAACCTTGATTTCATTAGTTCACATTCCATTGGAGAAAGAGTCAAGAGGCCGACAATACGAATTTAAAATGCTAGTTTGTGTTCTCTGTAGAAAAGCAGATGCAAGTAGAAATACTTCTATCAAGTGAGTTAAACCACTCTCAGAAAGACAAATATCCTGAATGTTCTCCCATTGTGACTTCTAGACTTTTGTCCAAATACTCAAAATCATGCACGTGTATATGAAATGAAAGTAGAATAAAACTGTTGAGGGGGGTAAAAGGGACTCATAGGATGAGTAGAGAAGAAAAGAGAAGGCAGGGGGTAGAGGGACTTGCACTCAAAGTTATACAAACTCCCACGAAGGACCATGTCCTCACGTCACCCTCTTATCTTCATGATAAAGTGTTAGCTGCATACTCTGTAAGAGCCAGCATCCACAGCATGTTTGCACAGTGGTTTTGACATAGCAAGTGTACGGACTGAAGGTGAAGTTAACATTTCGGATTTTAGACCATAATCTATTCATGAAAGCTAATGCCAGGGCTTGTGCCAACATTTGAATGAGACATTTGTAAGAGGATATATCTTGTGGATGGCAGCATTCGCCTCCATGAAAGAATTAGAAAAGGGAGAGGTGATAGAGTCAGGGAAGGAAATTGTGGGTACAGCAAGCAGTGAGGACGGGTGGCCAGCACACTTAAGACACTATCTGGAGCATCCCTAATGGTGTCAGGATGGATATTTTTATAACAGAGGCTCTTGTTTCTTCACAGGTATTGAACTCCCTCTAACTCCACACCCGTCTGTCACAATAGCCTTTGGAAAAAGACTTAAAAAGTGACTAACTGCATGTCCCTCAACTTTTTTATAAAAGACTTATTGGAAAGTGGAAAGTTTAGCCAATCAACTACAAACAAGTATGTCAACTACTTTAATTTCACTGATGCACCTTTGAGAGACCTAACAGAGCAAAATTGTTATTTAGGTCTTATTTAGGTCCCCGATGACCAGGTTTTATTAGATTTTTGTTTTCTACGTGAAATTTTGATGAAGTCTCACATTGGATCATTTGGCTGTTGCTACACCATTGGGCCAGAGAGTTTTATGGCTGACCTTAGATCAGAGTAAAAGGTGAGCAGGATGGAGAAACTGCTAGTCACACACAAAGGCCTTCTTGGGTAGATCTCAGAGCTAGAACTAGATTATTCAAAGCAGCTTTCTCATATCAATATTCTGTAAGTGCTAAAATACTCTTCAAAATTTCAACAATATTTCAACAATATACTAAACACTTATTTTCAATTTTCAGTAAGTTATTAGACTCCATACTCAACAGATTTTTGTCTTTAAATATAGACCTTATTGCTAGTATTCATGTGATTTGCTATATGATATTGGGCAAGCAACTATATCCCCATTATTTTCATTGTCTTAATTCTGTATGAGATATAAATATTGACAGTTGAAACGAATACATTGCAATGATTCTGCTCTGGAGAGGATGAAAAGTACAGTAGTAGTCTGCAAACGACCTTCCACATTGTACATTTCAGTATGAACACAAATGCATGCTATGACTACCAACTTGAGTTGCTAGCATAATAAATATAAGTTTAAGGGCCTGGGGAGATAGCTTGCTGGTTAAGAGCACTGGATGCTTGCACAGAGGACTCACGTTTGATTCCCAGTACCCATGTGGTAGCTCACAACCATCTGTAACTCCAGTTTCAAGGGTTTCAAAGCCCTCTTGTGGCCTCTGAAAACACTGTATGCACAGGGTGCACAGAGATACATGCAAGCAAAACACCCATAACATATAAAATAAAAATAAAATAAAAATATATTAAATACAGCTTGAGATCCTTAGAACTAGAAAAATCCTCAAACTTAGAGAAAGTGGTGGTTGCCAAATTCTTTACACTGTCAGTCAAATCCTTAATCAAGGAAAATCCTCCGTAGGCATACATCATTTCTTCCAGGTGTGAGCAGAATTGCTATGAAGGAGTCAGTAGAATATCCTCCCCATGAATTCTTCCTAACAGGTCTACCCGCTCTGTCCTAGGTACTTCCACACATCTCCACCTTCTAGGAAGAGTGGTTCCATCTCATCAATCTATTCTTTCCCCAATTGAAAGAAATTTGCTCTCAATTTAGGAAACACATACTGAGGGAAAAGTTACTTAGTTAAAGGACCGAAGTATGGACACAGGAACTGGAGCATTCAGACACCCGCCAAGCCTGTGTTCCTGTGTGTTACTCCTCTAGCTTGCTCCATAACCCGAGAAAACCAAGAAAAGAAAAGCATATTCTTCAGTAGTAAGCTGGAATGGACAGAGGCTGATCATTCAGTAAGCACCAACTGCTTCTTTCACCGTCAGATAAGATCCTGTGTCTTAGGGCAGAAAAGACCCGTGTCTGTTCTTGCCTTTGACACCCGTTTGTTCTTCGCTCACCCACGCACATGATAGGAGGACTCTGCTCTTCTCAGAGCTCTGATTTGCCTAGGGATTCCAGTTCCCCCTACAACCTCCCCTGATATGTTAGAGACAAATAAAATTGAATACTTTCTTCTCAAAAATGAAGAATGGAAAGGGGGTTTGCACAAACTGTCTCTGACTTTCTTATGCCCGATGCCATAAAAGTGGACTCGTGCAGGGTTCGTGGTAGGACTCATTCCAGTGGACATCACGCTAACCAAAGATCGCAGCATTCATTGTTAATGCCTACCACATGCCCAGGGAATGGCCAACTAGAAGGAGTCGGACAGAATAAACAATAGGACAAAACTTGTCTGGGGTTCTCATTTTTCACTAGGACTATTACCCAAGAGAATATGCGAGTTGACTCCTGAGGGTCAAAAGCCAGTAGTTAGGAGTTATAGAATGCAACAGAGGGGACAGCATAAATCAAAGGCAAAGCAAAACAAAACGGTCTTTAATCTCCTTGGCCCAGAGCCATCCTGTTTTTACATTTTCGTTCTTAATTTGTGTTTTCTGTTTTCAAGAAATTTCCAGACAGGGTGATGTCATAGCTACATCTATTAAAAGTACGTTTATAAGTCCTTATAAAATAATTATTGCTTATTGTAAGAAAACCAATAAAACATAATTTTAAACAAGAAAATAGACCATTTAAAAAACATTTTGACACAAATACTGCACACATTTTTTAAGAGAGGAAGGGCTTATTTATTTGCTTTTCTTTTAGTGTGTATACGAATGTGGTGTACATACGTGTGTGTGTGTGTGTGTGTGTGTGTGTGTCTATTCTCATTCCTGCTTGTGTCTACAGAGGACAGAAGAGGGTGGTTTTTCTCTATCAGTCTCTTCATGCTCTACTGTCACTTTTCAAGGCATGTTCTCTCACTAAATCAAGAAGTCACTATTTTGATTAGGCTGGCTAGTCACTGAGGCCTCAGGACATGCCTGGTCCTGGCCCCTGTCTACTGCTGGAATTAGAGGCACACGTCCCCATGTCTGGCGTTTTATATAAATACTAAAGGTGAACTCAGGTCCTCATATTAAGCACTTTACCCGCTGAGCCATCTTTCCAACCCCAAATACGGTTTAAATTGTGGAATCCCAAGGTTGCAAAGGTGGCAAAAGGAAAACAGAAAAACTTCAGCCTGGGAATTTGGTTTGATGTCATCTAGGCATCATCCATGATCTCTCAACAAATGATGAACCAAGTCAATCCCACTGTCTCATGGCCAGCAGTCTCTCTTATGGGAAAAACTAACCATGTATCATATAATGTGTAGTATGTATGAGGCAAGGACTGTATATGAACAAAATATGGGAACACCATGGGGTTACTAATAGCTAAGCTCTGTACACTCACTAAAAAGCAGAACTTGAACAGCATCAGAGAGGTTGCCTGGGAAACCTCCTGGAGCCACTCAAGACTAATCATGACTCCAGACTCTCAGTTCACATTTCACTCCCCCCTCCTGTGTTAATTATTTTCCTACATAGATTGGAATCCATTCTCATGGCTGAAGGGAGAGGCTCACCCATTCCCCCGGAGCTCTCTCTGTATATTCAAACAACTATCCCAGTAACCCAGGAAAAAACTTTATAAAATTAACAAGGGCTATCAGCACAAGAGAGATAAAATCATCTCTCAGCCTCTCAGCTAAGATCAAATAGAGCTGACAATGGACCAATGGTCACTCCAGTTTGCCTCAGTTATGAATGATAATTCCTAAGGGACAATTATGAATGATGATATATTTGAAGCTACCTTTTATTTCGGTTTGTTTACCTTATTTTACACTGATGAGTCACACTCTCAGAAATGAAATGACTGAAAATTCCATCTCTTTTATTTTGGGAAAGGAATCAAAAGCCTGCAGCCATGAGGGGCAGGATTGCTGGAGGTGCAGGTTGGTATTCTGGGAAAGCAAGTGTAGGTGGAAGCCTTAGGGTACTTGCCCACCCCTTCGACAAGCTTCAGCATGGCTATGTGCATGAGGTCCAGTGGATAATTGGAAATCCCCATACACCTAACACTCAGAAATATCCTCCTGGCTTGTTGGGTAAGAGTGGAGTCATATTTAAGAAATATCTTACTAAGAGAATCTGTATTATCTTTCTCACACCAAAACTCCACAAAAAAAAAATAACCTAGATCTAATTTCAAATAATAGCCAGTTTCCCATAGTACCATTGTATGAAGCTACACACATGCACACACAACCCTAGTGCACATTTATGTGCACACGTATCCCTCCACTGTGCCTCAAACACAAAGGAGCAAGGAAAAGGGACCTGGGTGTGGCCTCCAAGGTGTTGTGATTGCACATCAAAGTTAATTTCTGTTATCTGCCCTCTGCCCTCTTGCAGAATTTCCCTAGAATTTTGGGTCTCGGTGACTTTGCCTTCCCTTCCTTTCTTCATCAGAGTGGTGCTGTGGCTGGTCTCCATCTGCTGCCATCTCGGGATTAGTGAAGTCAAGACAAAGGGCTGAGATTATCACAGAACCTTCAGGAAAAGCAGCAACCATGCTATAAAGCTTAGAAATCAGTTAGCTTTCAAAATCACATTGACAGCACGCTTCTGTGACCCCTGGCCTTTTCGACTTTCTAATTCATTTGACATATTTTTAAAGGGTATCTCAAAAATAATATTTAATTTTACTCTGTTGCTGTACTGACAAGAGAAAACTATTGTAACTTCGCATTATCTGAAATTTCTAAAACTTAATTTCTAAAAATAAAGTATAACTACTTTGCATGCTTCAATTACTTAAATAATTCTCTCAGAGGTATATTTTTATTTGGCATCAATAGAGTTTTTTTAAGAAGCATATGAAGTGTCTACCTTCAATGAGTCTGTGAACACAGTGGCTATATTATGTTCAGAAGACATCTTTTTTTCTATGTATTTCCCCACTCTCTGACTCTTTCATACTTTCTTTCTTTTCTTTCTGGATATTTCCTGAGCCCCAGAGGAGGCGATACAGCTGGTGCATTTTACCATCACTAGAGGATGTGGTTTTATCTTCTGTGGATCAGTGGCCACTGTTCATATAAATCACCATCCATCATTCCAAGACAAGATACTCTACTTAGACTCAGTGGATCTCAGACAAAAAGAAGACAGAAAAACAGGAGAGGGATTTACTGGGAAGAGACATTTTGGTGTAAGAGTGAGAAGTATCAGACAGGTCAATGACTAGTCCTCATTATTAAATATTAAAAGTTTAGACAGCTAGGAGTAGCTGCCTTGAGGTTGTGTATTCACACAGTTTTTTTTTCTAAAATTTCATAAAAGTATGCATGTAATGAAATCTGGTTATATCAATCTTTCACTTCTCACCTCCCTGTCCTAACTTCATGTCATTAAAAAGAAAAGAAAACTTAAACACACACACACACACACACACACACACAAAGGCCAATTAGGTTGGGGTAGATGGTCCTCAGACCCCACCACTTTACTGGGAAGCCACTAGCAGTTATAGCCAGTCATGGATGCTGGGGAAGGGAGATCCATTCTTCTCTGAGTGCACAGCCTGGTTTCCCATGCTCTGGCGGATGGTCCCATGCCTTTGCAATTCTTTTCAGACAAGTAGAAGCTGCTAAAGATATGTTTTGCTGCCTCCCATTCAACAAATGATATCATGTAAGAGTCATCCAATAAGAAGCTAGAGCTAATGGGCCAAGCAGCGATTTAATTAATACGGTATTTGTGTGGCTATTTTGGGGCTAAGCGGCCAGGAACCATCAAGTAGCTCCTGCTCCCTGCAACAAATTGGTGTGCCAATGTGGTAGACTAAATCCATGTAAAACCTGAGAAAGTTTAAAAAAGAATCCTAGAAGCCAGGCGGTGGTGGCGCACGCCTTTAATCCCAGCACACAGGAGACAGAGGAAGGCTGATCTCTGGGAGTTTGAGGCCAGCCTGGTCTACAAGAGCTAGTTCCGGGACAGGCACCAAAGCTACAGAGAAACTCTGTCTCGAAAAACCAAAAAAAAAAAAAAAAAAAAAAAGAATCCTAGACACAAAAGAACAGAGCCAAGCATGGTTTGGAAGCAGCATTTTCTTGGGTGGGCTCTGTTTGCTAGAAGCAAGCAGAAGCATGACTCCATTATGAGAGGTTTTCCTGATTCAGCAGCAGCAGAAAAAAAAACTGTGATGTTTTGAAATGCCAGCTTTCTGAGCCATGCTGCCAGCACAATTTCTTTCAGGAAGGAGGCCTGGCTACAGAGCATTTGAGTGGGGTTTGTGAGCAGACTGCTAGAGCTTGTTTAATGGTGGCATGGACTGGCTGTGTGCCTGAGAATGGGGCTGTGGGCATGGCTCTCAGAGGCAGCAAACAGCTCCACCATGCTGGACTGGGCAGGGCAAGCAGTAAGCACAGTATATACCCTAGCAATGCCACAGCTTAAGTCTTTAAGAAGCACTTAGCATTTTAAGAAGTATTCCTGGACAGTAAAGAATTACAAATACACAACAGGACAGATTCAGACATAAAAGACATGTAAATGGGTCACAGTGTTGGATAAATGTACATAGGCTTGGAAGAGAGAGGAAAGAGAGCATAGAGAGTTATAAAAAATTAATGGTTTTAAAATCAAAACAAAGTCTTTAAAGAGACAGAGTGCAGACAATCATAGATTAAAGGAGTAAAGACTGTCCTTCAGGGTTTACTGTAAGCGTCTGAAGACAGTCTGCAGGGGGCAGAAGAAAGTGATGGACAAACTGCCAATAGACGCAAAATAGTCTTTCAAATTTCCTGCTTCGTGAAAAGTCTGCCAGATACTGTGGGTCTGTAGGCTGAAGATGGATGCCCAAACAGTACAGAAGAACATTGGGTGACTGTCTAAGAAGCAAGATGTCTCTGTCGAATCTAGAGTTTTGAAAGTTGCTTACAATGCACTTCCTGTTTACTTAGGTAATATTATATCCTTCTGGAGCCTTTGATGGAGTTGAAGAATTTATAGTTATAGTTTTCTTTAGTTATGATAAAAGATAAGTAGATATAAACATTGCAACTGTAATTATTGTTTGATACCTGTTTTGTTATATGTAATTTCACTATGTTGAAGATAAATTCTTCCTTTTCATTTAAACAGAAAGGGGGAGGTGATGTGGTATTTCCCTCTGTATGCTGTGAATATCATTGGTTAATAAAGGAACGGCTTTGGGTCTATAGCAGAACTATAGGGGAACAGAGCAAGGCCAGGAAAAACTAAACTGAATGCTGTGAGAAAGAATGGTGGAGTCAAGGAAAAGCCATGTAGCCCCACTGAAGTCAGACAGAACTTTAGCCAGTAAGTCACAGCCATGTCACGATACACAGATTAATAGAAATGGGTTAAATTATTATGCAAAAGTCAGCCAATAAGAAGTTAAAGCTAATGAGCCAAGCAGTAATTTAATTAATATAGTTTCTGTGTGATTATTTTGGTTCTGGGTGGCCGAGAGGAACAAGCGGCCTGCTACAACATATACTGACATGATAATGGAGTATTCACATGTAAGTCAGCCTGATATATTCATTAATTTTATTATATCTAGGTGGTATTTAGCCACTACATTGAAAAAAAACAAAAAAATTACTGAGCTGAATAGTTTGTCTTATCATCTGATTCTCTTCTGTATCTTTATTCTTTGAACTTTTTTTGAAAAGGTACAGTTGAGAGTAGACATTTATTTTTGGTAACTTACAGGCCTTAGTTTTCAGCTGTATAAAAACCTAAAAGTTAAAATCTAGTGATTCCAAATGACTGGGATCATTTGGAATGATGCAAATCCAGGGATTCCAAATGAATGGTTTCTAGTTAAAGAACTCTCTTAGTTATGGACTCAAAGTCGCTGTGGCAAACTATAGTGTTAGCCTGGGGCCTTTGCATTTTGAAAAAGCAAGAAAGTGACTTTCTAGAGGGATATTTTTCCAAATGAAGAGTGCATTTATTTTCACAGAACTGCCTCCAAAGCCTCCTGCTGAGATAAAGAATATAGAGTTCCTTCTTGGCACACCCATCTATAGAGTATACTTGGATGGAGAGGAATTGACCCTCAGTAGAAGCCCCTCCATCCAGAAGGTATACACATACTCAAATTTGCTTACAATTTTGTTATTTTTTCATTAATAACTATCATAGTTGAACTCCCAATGCACGGCTGCCATTATCCATAAGCCGACTTGCTGTTTGTGCATAAAGGTCATCAGACACCATGGTCTGAATTTCTAAAATTAAAAAAAAAATCACAGTAGCTCTTCCACCATGTATTTGTTCATGCACAGTCCTGCTAAATGGCGAAGGCTGGCAGGTTACGGAGAAGCAGGCAGGCTTTCCAAGCAGGAATACAGAGGTACGTTGATGGAAACTTTGAAAATTCCATATGGTTTGCTCAGGCAGAACCAACGATTTCAAAATGAACAGTGACAGATCAATTTTTAATGGTTACTCTATTATTTTTCTCTATTATGAATACTACTTTTTGCCAGACCATGGAAATTATGTTGACATTTGAAAAGCATGTGATTAATTGTAACAGAACAAACATTCGAAGTGCAGCCTATACCCAGGAAGGTGATACCAAACAGAAGTCCTGGTTTCGGACATTGTTGGCACACTGCAACACTTTTATTTTTTTTAATCTACTAAATGTTAAAGATCTTAGGTGCGCCAGTGATGAATTGATAAACATTGTAGGCAGAAATGGCCATGGAGATGCTGTTCTGAAAACAGTGCTTCGTTCAGCTAAAACCCAATCCTGTTTCAGAAATGAAATTGAGCAGTCAGCATGTTCAGTATCATGACCCAGGCTAGAACAACCTATCCATGTTACAGCTTACAACTTTTAGTATTCTCAGTGCTGCTGAGGGATTGGTCTTTCAGCATTGCAATACAGTCACTATGTATGAAAGGGTGTGTGGGAAACTGTGGTTTTAATTCTGAAGCACAGGTATCCTGCTTAACCCGGATTCTGGAATCGCGATGTTGCACAGCAATTATAAACGAAGGCAATTTTCTCATGGTAAATTGTCCAGATGATAGTTGAGGGCTGTTGTGGAGTCTTTGAGTCTAAGAGACCTCTGATTCCGGATAGCTGGTCTGATCACCCTGGTTTCTTTTCACTAGCAATATGAGCCAGTGTGCTCATGCAATTAGATAGATACACCTTTGTGAAGTTGATTATTTTTTTCCAACACATAGATTTCTAAATTGAACTCGGGTTGCCAGGCTGGGTGGCAAACACCTTTACCCATCTGGAGCCATCTTTCCAGACAGTTCCCTGAGGTGTGGCATTTATCCAGAAAGCATTGCCTCTTGAACTTATCCATGCAGGCGTCAAGATAAACATGATAAACTTACAGGCCCCATATTCAAACTACCTCAGACAAATGATGAGGCCTATCCCAGGACCATAAAAATCTACACTTTAGTCAGTGAGTTCAAGAAGAGAGAGAGTAGAATTGAATGCTTCATTTATACAAAAATGGATGAGACTGGAGACAACAGTATCATGTGACACAAGCCAAACCCAAAAAAAAAAAAAAGCTAAGTATTATGTTTTCTCTCATATGTGAGAACTAAAAAAGAAAACTCAAGGACACAAAAGTAAAAGGGTGACTACTAGAAACATAAAGGGAGAGGGCAGGGGAGAATAAGAGAGAGCAATATAGTCTGGTAGAATACAGTTGAGTATTATGAATGAACATTACAAGGGTACACTTCTTGCTGTGGCACTAACACACTACAGAGAAAATAATCCTTGTTGTCAGATATGGACATTCCCCTTTCTAAGGTTTATCTCCTCCAATGATTGCCAAGGAAAAGACAGAAAGGCAAACCTGAGGCAAAGAATTACATTAGGAAGTGGATGGCTGAGTTTCTGGGACCCTAAAAGCAAAAATTTCAAGGGGGGAGAGTGAAAAAAAAATATTTCTGTATCAATTGAACCACCATATTTTATGACCATCGATTGTATCTATTTCTGCCTCTTACTTTGGTCCTTCAGTGTTTAATTGGGCCATAATTTGGATTTTTTGATCTCTGCTTATCTTTCTATGGTTTCCAAAGCATGAAAATAAAGCTCAATGACTGTATATGGAAGGAAACAATATATGAGATTTGGGGATTTGGGTTATTGTGTTTTCTACATATTGTTTATGGATACTACAAATATCTATCTATATCTATATAAATGAAGGGTTTTTCTTTCTTTGAAAAACAGATGTATTATTATTTATGTGTATGTATAGCATGCATCTGCCAGTTGTCACAGAGGCTATAAGAGGGTATTGGATCCCCCAAAACTAGATTTGTGAGGAGCTGAGTTGCCAATTATGGATGCTGGGAGTCAGGTCAGGAACTCTGGAAGAGCAGTAAGTACTCTTAACTGCTGAACCATCTCTCTAGGCCCAAGATCCAAGTTTCTCTCTCTCTCTCTCTCTCTCTCTCTCTCTCTCTCTCTCTCTCATTTCTACCTTCCTTCCATTCATTCTTTCTTTCTCTTATAGGCATCTCTGTCCTAAGAGACAGTATAGGACTATACCTAAATGGACATTATAACCACCACCTCGATTATCAGATCTAGTAAATCCTTTCAGGGCATCTGAGTGACCATGATTCTTGCACTAGTTTTCAGCTTCCATTTTCACCTCAATTTTGCAAGTTCTTAGAAAAATATTACAAGTAAGTTTATTTTATTTTTCCAAGAATGTATGCATGGTTATACTAACAGATGTTTTAGGTTATTATGGTTTACCATTTTGCCTGAACACTGTGTGATCTTCAGAGCTCTCTATTATCTATTACTCTTGTGATAAAGATCACACATGATGGAAATCTCCCTTCAGGACTCTGGCATCCCTAGTGCCATTTCTTGACACATCCCATCAGAAGTCCAAATCCTCTGATTCATTGAATTAGAGGCCAGCTGCTTTCAGCAGCTTTATTTCTGCTTGCCTGGACTAAGGTGATGCCCTCTGTTTTCTTCTGATTTGAGCATCCAGGATGTTGCATTTATCTCTCTTATAGACATTCAGCCTCCCATGTTCTGTATTTTTCTTAACCAAGTATTTTTCACATATCCTCTCTCCAGGCAAATGTGAAGGGCAGCCTGGAAAATCATCAATGGTGTGTAAGCCACATTCTGCTTACACAGCATGCCAACAGATGGCAATATTTTATCATTATTACACAGTATGGAGACCCTTCATCTGTGGCCTCAGGGAGAATGAGGCGTCGGCCCTTTGGTGTGACACATGCCACCGAAGCTTCACCCCCCATTAACCATGCTGCTGTTTGTGATTGTTAAGCTGCGTGCCTCGCCGTGTGTCACATTCTTGACTCATACAAGGGCCCATTAGCAAGGGCCATCTGAGTCCTGTGAGTCATAGAAGGTACCCTGCTTGGAAAAATAAACCCTGCACATGCAGCGGAGATTAAAGCCCCTGCCTTGTAGGAGACTGGATGGCAGTTCGCAGAATAAGCCATTGCTATGATCCATCCAGGCTTCCTCTATCAATGCCCTGCCAGGAAGGTGGAATTACCACAGAGAAGCACTTCACATTCATGCCCACAAGGTGAGTCTTCATCCTGTCCATGCTGCACAGGCCTTGGTTTCAGGAAGAGTTGTAACAAGGAACAGATATGAGACTGATAGCCCAAACTGTGAAGAAAACTTGTGAAATCAAAATTCCGATTTCTAAAAAAAAGATATTTATGATTGTTGAAGGGGAAGGGCTGCTTGTTCATCCCGGTCGCCCAGCTAGCTTAGCCCCAAAATAACCACACAGAAACTGTATTAATTAAAACACTGCTTGGCCCATTAGCTCTAACTTCTTATTGGCTAAGTCTCACATCGTGATTTAACCCATTTCTATTCATCTGCGTATCACCACGTGACAGTGGCTTACTGGCTAAGTTTTGGCAGCATGTTTTTCTCTGGTGGCAGATCCATGGTGTCTCATGATTTTTAAATCTAGTTCTCAAAGATGTCTTCCTTACCTTTCTGCCTGTCCCCTTTCCCTTCCCTTACTCTTTCTGCATTGTGCATTGCTCTCTTCTCTTTGTTCCCCTCTCATTCATGACTTCTATCCTTCTTCCTGTAGCTTCTCCATCTTCACCTTTCTTGGTCTTTCTACCTCCTCCTCCTCCCAGTCTCATTCTCTTCCCAGCTTGCCTTGCTGAACCCCAATCCAGGAAAGGCATTCTGGGCCTTCAGAGTTGGCACCGAGGGAATAGGATGATCTTGCCAATACCACCTACCCAAGGAACTGAATTTACAAAGTGAATCCCCTCCAGCCACCATGGGCTGCAGCCACTGCCAACTTTATAATTGTAAGTCTTCTAATGGTTGAAACTGGCCTGAGACTAAAGAAATTCAGGCAGATCAATGCTCCAGGTTGGGGTTTGGGAACATTTTAGGGTTTCTCTCTGTACACGCAACTTTGGAGGCTGTATTTCAATTCTTGATCCCCTTTAGCAATTTGGCTCATTCTCTGTTTGTGCTTCTCTTTCATAACTTTTTTTTCTTTTACAGAAGAGAAATGTGGCTCTTTTTTTTTTTTTTTTTTTTATTTCTCCTCCAGGAAGGAACGAGCAAGAGGACTCCAGGCAGAGCTGGAGGCTTAAAGGTGAAGCTTCCACCAACTGTCTGTGCAGACCATTTATTCCACTCGAGAAGGGGTCATGACCAGGTAATCAAACAACCAAGGTCAGAGGGGAGAAAACAGATGGGGACCAATGGCTTGCAGACCCTGCACCTTCTTTTAAAATCTGCTTTCAAACACATAGGCTTCCGTGAAAGGACATTTCCGAAGGTGATTTAATAAACACTCCGCTTGGGTCCCAGGCCTCTGAAGAGTGTTTTGTGTAGGGCCTTTGCCATCCAACAAGGTTTTGTTGAATATCCCCCTTGTTGTTGTTACAATAATCCATGCTGATTATAAACCATGCTCCATAAAATGCCACCAAACACATCCACCAGGCAGCACCACGGGGCAGACTCGAGCAGGAGCGCCTCGGGCCATAAAACCTAGACCGCCAGGAACACGGCTGCCATTTATTTCCCTGCCGTGTGCTTTCTCTCCGTCTCTCTCTAGGCAGATTTTCCTTGTGTTGAAAGGGAACCTCTGGTCAAAAGTCAGCAAGCAAAGTTGTAGAAAGCTTTGATAGTCAGTGAAGTGAATCATGGCTACACATGGCAGCCGCATGCACCAATGGAGCCTCTTGCTGGGCGGACCTCCCTCGAAGAAGAGCATCCCCTGGTCATCAGTCAAAGGGGCCCCCAACGAGTTCTGAGCAGCCAATGGTTTCACCAGCTCTGCTCTGCCTAGGTCCCAATTGCCCTTTTTCCACAGGTATTGCTAAAACAAATAGCAGACAGTATTTACTGGGTGCGATGCTTTCAATCACATTAATCTAGCCAGTAAAAAAAAAGTTATGGCTAATAAAAATTCCACCATGACACGGCTGATTGGAGGGGAGGCCGCGGGATGGAAAGCCAAGCCACGCCTCTGCCTCTAGCTAGGCCTGTCCCAAATGCTGGAAGGAAGTAGGAGTCCAGGAAGAGAAAGACAAAAAAAAAAAAAAAAAAAAAAAAAAAATCTCTGGGGTTGTTAAAGCTAATTCAAGGGTAGATGGCTGAAACTCTTAAATGGTTTAGTAAGTACAGACTCTGCAGTGTGATTGACTGGACACCTACTCTGACAAGCTATGTGGGGAAAGTACCGACAGGGTCTTGCTTCAGATAGAAAAAGCCCGGCTGAGTTCCACCTAGTCCTATGAGTTGGTTTTTTTTTTTTTTTTTTTTTTTTTTTTTGTAAAATGAAGCAGATATTTCAAATCCAATCAGCTTGCCAAAGAAGCTGACATACCTGAGGTAGATGTTCTCTCTCTCTCTCTCTCTCTCTCTCTCTCTCTCTCGTTTGGTGCCAGCAGAGCTGTAGCTTTAAAATATCTGTCTCCTGCCTGGTTGGCTGGAGCCAGGTGAGTATTCCGAGGGCATTGATTAGGATCTATTAAAGCTGATGAATCATTCCTACCTTTCCCACACGAGAGTGACAGTCCCCCTGAGAGGCCTCCCTTCTCAGAGTCTCCAAAGCCTGCATGCTCCAAGGCTTCTCCCTTGAGTGGGCAGCTGATCCAATTATTTATTAATGATCATAGACCACACACAGAAATGAGGATGTTATTTTAATGAATTTATATTGGAAGTCCTGCCACTGGGACTGAGCACTTGATTAGCTAATTGCGGTTAATACTTCAAGTAGCTTATCCAATAGCCATTATCCCATTCTTTCGTAGTAACAGAACCCCAAATTTAATCCATGTGGCAATATGCCCAGCCAAAAGACTTTATTTGCAAACTCCCCTATGCTAAGGGTGGCCAACAAGGTGTAATTTGAAGGTGGGGGGGGCACGATTTTGAGAAATCTGGATTGGGCAGCAACACTTGAGGCATTTGCTGGCTCTTCTGTCTCAAAATTTCTTGTACTTTCCTTGGGAAATACAGACCCAGGGACCAAATCTCCAGCTGTCACCTGGGAATGTAGAAGGATATGACGGATGGCTGTATCCTTTAAAGATGGAGTTACCAAGAGATGCTAGGGGAAATCTGTGTTTCTGCTGCTCCTGTTCTATGGTCTCATTTTCAGGCCTCATACCTCTGCACTGTTTCCATTCAAAAGACCAAAGAAACTTCCTTTAGGTCACTATTATTTCATTTTAAAACGAGATTGCTAAGCATAACCAAAACTCTACAAGTAGAAAAGAATTTCTGTACCACCACCTGAACTCAATAATTAAGCATGAAAAGTCTCTCAAAGAGGAAGACAATCTCATAGATAGGATACCATAAGCACTCATGTGGAGGTCAGAGGTCAATGGCAAAAGTCACTTCTCTCCTGCTATTATGTGGGTTCTAGGGATTGAACTCTGGTTGCCAAGCTTAGCAATAGTGACCTTTATCCTCCATGCCATCCCAATGCTCCCCAAATCTTGATTTAAACATAATGGATAATATGATGTGTTAAATTGATGTGACTTTTGCAGCCTGGAAGATCATTCTTTTGTAACTGAGATAGCTCTCACTTACTTAGTGATGGCTGTGGCCTTTGAACAGATTGCTTAAATCTGACCCTCGGTGTTTGGGATTGAGTAAAACAGTATCATACTGATGGAAGCATTCTCAGGACCATAGAGTGTCACTTAAAATAATTACAGCAGAGAAGGACATAAGAAAGAATTTGTTTTTTCATATTTATTTGTATTCATGTGCACATAGGTATCTGTGTGAGTGGGTGTGTGCCACATATGGCGAGTACCGTCAGAGACCAGAGAGAGTATAAGATTCCCTGGATCTAGAGACAGTGGCACACTGCCCAGTACAAATGCTGGGAATCAAACTCGGGTCCTCAGATAGAGTAGTAGGTGTGCTGAACTCCTGAGCTGTCTTACTGGCCCCAGGAATAAGAATTTATCTTCTCTTCCATCTCATGTTTCTTAGTTTGTTGTGCTCTTAACACACCCTTGAAAACAAGTGGAAAACTCTTGGATAACAAACATTTTAGCCACTGTTTCGCTTCCCTTTGACCACAATTATTTGACAACACATTCCTCCTGATGTCTTTCTTTCATTTCCCCTACAAAATAGACAGAGCATACAAAACTGAACTGTAAAGTAAGTCAACCAACAAAATAAAACATATCTTCAGCCTGTCTTCTATACATATGTTTTTTAATATTGTTACTTAATAAAGGCCAACAGAGAATAAAAAGGGATTCAACTTAGGCTGGAGAGATGGCTTGGTGGGTACAATGCTTGCCATGCATGCATGAAGACTTGAGTACCAATGCCTAGAACTCAGGTCTATCATCCCAGTGCTTGGAGGGAGTGGCAGAGAATTTCTGGGAGATAGCAGGACAGTTGAATGGTGAGGTGAGGGTGGAAGACAAGAACCTACATCTAAGTTGTCTTCAGCTTTCATTGTATGTCACATTTATATACTTGAATACACACACAAACATACGCACACATTATACATGCACAGATCACATACACACAGACACCTAACACACACACTTATGCCGCACACACTTATATACACATCATACATACAAGTCACACTCCTATACCACATACACACAGAGATATAACACACACAACCGCATACACCAGACACACACACACATGCACACACAGATACCATACACACAAGTTCATAAACCAGACAGACACATAAACACACGCACACACATACACACACAGACACTTATGCCATACAACTTATACATATATTCACAGCATACATACACAAATTACACACAGATACCACATACACACACAAACACACAAATGTTAAAAAAGATCATCCTAGTCGAAGGTCAACCTTGACTTTCCTCCAGCATACATTTACTTAGGTAGGCTATGGTGTCTCAAGTGATAAGGCATGCTGTTCTTCCTGTTCATCCTGGCCGCAGTGACAAAGCCCACGATAATGACCAAGAATTCCTGGCAGCCTCTCTGAAGTCACACTCCATTGCTCAGTGAAATACTGTGCTATCATTACTCAGGAACAACCCAGGTCTCCGTTACAAATATAAGAGCATTAGTTTCAGGTTCATGCACCTATGTGCCCATGAGAAGCTAACTGACCTTAAATAATTATTAATCAACGGTATTTCTGAGCCAATGCACAGAATGAAGACAGCATTAAGTCTCATATAATGACCATCAACATATTGATCATCATCACTACCATTTCTTACAGCTGAAGAATTGTGCCGTATTGTTAGCATCAACGCTAGAACTCTGCTCCCATGCCCCTCATACCCAACAGAAGTTTAACTTTAAGGCTTAAGAAGACAAAAAGACAACTTGGCCAAGCCATTTATTTCTTATCTCTCTGGAAAATTCAAAATGATTTTCTTTAAAAGATGTGACAGCACTGGAGATGTAGCTAATTCGGTAGAGTGCTTCTCTCCCACACTGCGGGGCTCACATCTGTAATCCCAGGATTCAAGAGATGGAGACAGGAAGATGAACCATTCATGTTTCACTGCATAGTTTGAGGCCAGCCTGGGATGCATGACACACACATTTCAAGAGGTGTGTGTGTGTGTGTGTGTGTGTGTGTGTGTGTGTGTGTAGGGGGTGAGAACTGAGGCAATAGATTGGGATTCACAAAAAAAGTAAGTTTCTTTCCAATAGAATTTTGGAAATGTTGTCAATTTAATCTAAATTATATTAGTAAAGAGATATTCATTTCAAATCCACCCCCAAATGGCCACCCTGGGACCTTAGTTTGGGATACTCACCTTCCCTCTTCATCTTAATTACAATGCCTGCCCCTTGTGCTTTTAGTAAAAACTGCAGGAAGTTGTTTGTAAGGAATCTGACATGGGAGCTTTTAATAGCTCTCTCTCTCTCTCTCTCTCTCTCTCTCTCTCTCTCTCTCACACACACACACACACACACACACACACACACACACACTTCAGTTATGTATTTTGCTCATTTCTCTGCCCACCAGGAAGGTTCCTCTTGCTATCAGGAAGAGAGGAAGGATCTAGTGGGGAAATCAGGACTAGAGTACGTTGTACATTGGGAAAGAAGGTAAAACAAGGGCGAAAGAAAAGCCGGTCCAGGGCAGTAAAAACACAGACAGTCTCTGCCTTGTATACACAGCTTTGCCAGTCCTGATGCTTTCAGCCTGGCACCTTGCTGCTGTCTGGAGGTAGCACTTCAAAGCCACACCCAGGCCTGAGATCTCAGCGTACAATAATAGTCCCTTTTGCCTGCTAGCTCTTATACCTCCGACATAAAAAAATAATCTGAGACAAAACCTCAAATTAACCAGAAAAGAAAAAGGTTTTAATGAACAGCTTCAACCCAGTGACTTGTGGCATTTGGAATCAGGATGTCCCCTCCTTCTGAGCATGTGAATGACTTTGCTAATGGTTTGCCCAGAATTCACAGAAGGAGGATTCCACTGAAGAAGAATAAGTAGTACAGCTATTTCTTTCACTGCTGATAGTTCAAAATCTCCACATGCAGGAGTCATGACAAGAAGGCACTCCTGCGTAGACTCTCAGGGCTCCCCTCATTGCTCTTTCTTGATAGAAACTCAAAATACTCCTGAACTTGACTTTGATAAAGTATTTCTTTACTCTGGAGTCCATCCATTTATAAAATGAGTCCTCCAAGTTGAAATACTCACCTGACGTAAGAAAAGTGTTGTTAATAGCCTCTGAGAACACTGTCAGCCCCGATTATTGAGTAATGGCGAGAGTGGTCTCCTAAACTCCCACAGCTAAGAGGAAAACTGGAGCTAGTTATCATTTTCTCCCATGGAAGCTTTGGTCAGAGACACCACGTAAAGCAGCATTGTGTCGCTGAGTCAACATGATATTCTGATGAACTTTCATTGCCCAAAACCATCTGTCTCTGCCCTTCAAGATGCAAGGGAGTGGTGCTGGAAGTCGAGGGGCCTTTGCAGGACAAACTGAAAATCCAAAGTATAAATCGCCATTAGGAAAGAGATCATCAATTAGGAAAGAGGAAATCATAAGGATTTTGACCAAAGGTTTGCTAAGTGACTCACGGCAACTGAAATTCACCTGAGGTTCCCCCCCGCCCCCACTCAGGACAGGGCTTGCAATTTCTCCTTTGTACTCCCTCCCAAGTCCCACACAAAGCTAAACATCAGCTACTCTGCCAGATTGGGACACTAGTGACCACATATCAAATGAGTTCCATCTGTAATCATAGCTCCGTCTACAAGTACCCAAAGGTTTGCAAATGTCAGCGAAACTCGAGACTACCCTGGCCTTGGGACTGGGCTGGCAGCAGAGGTTGCCCACACTTGTGGCAGCCTTACCGAGGGAACATTCTCGCTTGCTAAGTCGGTCTTCGATGGCCAGTGCGTTCAGAAAGAAGGAATGGAAGAGACAGCAAAGACATAGGAGGCAGAGCGAGAGATGAGAATTGGGAGATAACCGACTCGATTTCAGTTCCTAAAAATATGATTTTATCATTTTAGAAATACAACTTTCTGAAACTTTGGATGGAAGCCTGCTCATTCCTCCAAGGTATCACTATTACAAAGATCTCCGAGATTTTATGTTAAAAGAAAACGTAAAATAGCTGATACTTTTGCCACAGTCTGGGGCTGTAACCATACATGGGCCATGGTGCCAGACAGTTGAACAGAAGAGTATTGGCCATGAAAAATCGAATGCTGGGAAAAAGACTCTGGAACAGTTTTCACTGTGAAGAAAACAGTTTTCACGTGGGCTACGTGTCAGTGTATGCCAAAAAAGTGGATATGGCTTGTAGGAACTTGGCCACTCCCTCAAAGCCTGTGTCAATGATTGTCCTTTGGTTTTGCTATTATGAAAACAAATACCTGTTAGCGCAGTGTAATGAGGCCGGAAGAAAAAAAAAAGAGTAGGGGTTTCTTATCATTACTATCTAAAGCATTGAATCCAGTATCAAATCTATATTGGATTGAAATAATCAGTAGACAACATCATTATTTGAAGAGGTGCCAGACACATCCTTTAACTTTACAGCAGTCTCATCTAGAAAAATTCTGTGGATGCATCGTCATCAAGAATACAAGGACAGTTTGGTCACTAGATAAATACAGGTGTCTTACATTTGTATCCGGTAAGTAGAGCAACCACAAATATGAAGACTCTGGTTAATGAATTAGGAGATATTTGCAGAGACAGTAGGAAAGGAAAGGTTGGCCCCCAGAGAACTGTCTTAAGTCCCGAGGGCTTGTGTTTTATAGATAGATAGATAGATAGATAGATAGATAGATAGATAGATAAGCCTTGTTTCTTCCATATTCCCTATAGACTGCTGTGCCAAAGCTGAGTCTCTGAAAATGTTAGTGGATGATTCATTTCTGGATAAAAGAGAAAGGGTAAGACAAAGCCAAAGTGAATAACGTTTTCAGTTTGAATGTTTTATTTTATGGACCAGCTTTTGACATATGTCTTACCATTTAGGACACAGGCCCTGAAAATTGTAAGGCATACTGCATTTTAAGACTCAAAAACCTGCTAAAGGCCCATGCTGCTAACTCTCAAGTTATTACTCATGCCTATAACTTAATGGATTCCACAAATCACTTCTTTATTTTTCTTGGTGAATATTGCTGATGCTTACAAATGAGTATCATTTACCACCACCATGGCTCCCACCCACCACCTCCACCGCCTCCTCGGGAGCCAAGGCCCAAAGCTATAAATATAGCATACTGCTGTTAAGAGACTCCCTCCCTCCTTTGCCTCATCCCCCAGCATGTAATGGATTTCTCTTTTTACAGCGTTAAAAGAATCAGTTAATCATTGGGTCACCTATTGATTTGAAACTCTTTCATTTGAAATCATTAGTCTGAAGGAACTGAAAAAAAGAAATACAAAAGAGCAAGTGAATCAAGGAAAAATTACAACAGGTTTTTACAAAGTTTGGGTGGAGTGGAAAAAGTGATCTTGGCTTAATTATGTAGGCTTAGTCATAAGATGCAGGAAGTAGTGGTTTTAAAAAGCCCAAATGGGGCTGTATTTTACACACACACACACACACACACACACACACACGCACACACACATATATATACACACACACACATACATGCATGCACATATATTTTAAGGTATTCATTTCCATAACATCATTCCAAGAGGGTTACCAGGTAAAACTTTACCAAATAAAGACCTTCATGTGCAATGTTAGAAATCACACTGTCTCAGAAGGCTCAACTGTCACAAGATACTTTTCTGCACTGTCATGAAGGAGAAGGTCTTCACAGGTAGTAGATGCTGCAAACCTAGGTGCAGATTGCCTGAAGGAAGATGGGCAAGATGATCTAATGAGCCTGGATTTCCTCTTTATCGGTACATCTTTTTTAGGCCTGCTTGTTGAGTCACATGTTCAGCCAGGTTTTCTGTGTCCAAGTCCCTACCAGCTCCTGTGAGTTTAAACTCCAAGCCTTTCTGCTATAGCTCAAGCCAGTCTTATCAGCTACATTGTTAAGTTGCTCCTTCCATCACTAAACAGTGATATCTCTTACGCTCAATACCCTATACTTGCTGATATTCTGGTCCAGTTGACTTTCCAATCTGAGAACAGTTTTATCTTCCCCATACAAGTCACTCTCCCAAAATTTCTGAACACATTCTAAAGGTGGACTTCTGTGGTGATATCTTAGCATTGGGGGTTGTAGAGATGATGCAATGGCTTCTATCTATATTGTAGTAAATAATAAAGAACCTTGATTCACATCTTTTATCTCTTTAGAGATTTTAGGATAATTAAACATCCTGATACTGTGGGTAGAATTTGAGAATGATGCCAGTAGGTATTTGTTTTGAAGAAATAATAGTCAATGTGTCATTTATGAGCCAATTCACACTTAGACTAATGAGAGAAAAAGTCTAAGTTATCAAAAGGGTATGATGTGTGTGTATGTCCATGTGTATATGTGTATGATATGCACGCATGTGTTCCCAACAGGTGTGTGTTTATAATGCATGTGTGCTTGTGCATGTTAGTGCTGGTTTATGCCAGAGGTTTATTTCTAATAAATAGGCTCACATAATTGCAAGAGCTGACTAAACAAAAGTCTTCAGATAAAATTGCTGTCAAGAAATAAAGTTAAAAGCATAATGATGTCACAGTCTTAAGCCTGAAAACCATGGAGTTATCTGCAAGCTGAATACTCAGGCAGATTTCAGGGTTACAATCCAGAACCCTCTCCAGTTCAGCAAAGCCCACCTTTTTCTTAAGTCCTTCAACCGACTGGATAAGGCTCATGTACATAATCAAAAATAAGTTCTGCTACCCGACATCATCTTATCGCAAATGTCAAACATGCCTCTGAAGTAGTGTTACAGAAATCTCTACATAAGTGTTTGACCAGAGCCCCGCTACACTGATACTTAAAACCAGTGTGTCAAACATGGACATTTTATCATTCACTGCAATATAGGTGCTGGTGTACCTATATTTTCCAGGGAAAAGCTGTTGTCTTCTTGCACAAGACTGGACAATAATCACCCACTGATAAACATGAATGCTAAGGTTTTTTTGTTCTTGTTGTTTTTCATTCAAATATCCCTATTAGGCTGATCTTGAATGGTTTTTGAACAGGCTCAATCACATGGGCCATTTTTGGAGAGAACAACAACATCAGTTTGGTCCAGGGATGAGAACACCAGAATCTAAGAGATGCTAATGTGGAATGCCCCTCTGTATGCTGTGAATAACACTGGTTAATAAAGAAACTGGTTTCAAGTACCTATCCTGAAAAATAAAATAAAATAAACTGGATTGTCCTGATAGGGTAGATGGGCGAAAAAAACCAAACTGAATGCTGGGAGAAAGAAGGGCAGAATCAGGGTAAAGCCATGTAGCCCCGCCAGAGACAGAAGCTGAGAATTTTTATCTGGTAAACCACAGCCATGTGACAATACACAGATTAATAGAGGTGGGTTAAATTATGATATAAGAGTTAGCCAAAAAGAAGCTCAAGCTAATGGACCAAGAAGTAATTTAAAAAATAGAGTTTCTGTAATGGAGGAAGGTCATTGGTTAAATAAAAAGAAACTGCTTGGCCCTCATTGGTTAGAAGATAGGTGGGAAGAGTAAACAGAACAGAACGCTGGGAGGAAGAGGAAGTGAGCTCAGACTCCACAGCTCTCCTCTTGGGAGCAGACGCCTCAGAGAGATGCCATGCCCCGCTCCCAGGCAGACACACACAATGAAGCTCCGACCCAGGATGGACATAGGCTAGAATCTTCCCTGTAAGACTGGTGCTCACAGATTATTAGAGATGGGTTGATCCGGATATCAGAATTAGCCAGTAAGGGCTAGAGCTTGAGGGCCAAGCAGTGTTTAAATGAATACAGTTTGTGTGTTGTTACTTCGGGCATAAGCTAGCCAGGCAGCCGGGGTGCTGGGGACGCAGCCCCGCCACCCTTATTACTATAAATGGTGCCCGATGTGATGGACTAAACCCACTTAAAAAACCTGAGAAGGCTTAAAAATAAGGGAGAAAGAGTTTAACACAAATTTTTGCTGTTTGTTGGTGGCATGCTGTAGAGAGATTTCCTGATTCAGCAACAGTAGCAGAAAAAACGCTGTGTCATTTTAAAGTGCGACTTCCTGGGGCTGTGCTGCCATTGCGATCTCTGTCTGGCTCCTGCTGGAGACAGAGCTTTTGAATAGAGCATTTGGAGTAAAGTGCTACGATTTGTTTGATGGCAACTAGACTCGCTGTGTTCTCGGGTCTGCTCTGCTTGTTAGAGGCAAGCAAGTGCTCTCATCTAAGAGAGGCTTCCTGAATCAGCTTTAGCTGCAAAGCTTGGAGCTCTTTTAAGAGGTCCTGCCACAAAACACTTAAACAGTGTTGACGAAAAGCTGAATACATGCTTTTTGGTTTTCAGCCTTAGCAGGAAAGAAAGCTGCGCCGTTTAAAAATGCCAGCTTTCTGGGCTGTCCTGCCGGGGCAAACTCTGACTCTTTTATGCAGGCAGTTCGTGCGGTTTGCAAGCACAGGCTGCTGAAGCTCGCTTTCTGGCAGGGACCTTGAAATGCCATAGAGTTGTGGCAGTAAACATGGCTACAGCCAGTACCTCAGTCATGAGGCTGGAAAGCTAAGGAATGGGCTACATCTAGCCGGCAAAGCCACGCCTTTAATCCTACAGATATTGCTTGGTAAATTAAAGACTCATGTGGTCAGAAAAAGAGAGATATACAGTAAAGAGAGATTCAAAGACAAAGAAAATTTTTAAATGGTTTACAGTGTGTTAAAAATATATGCAGACTAAAAGTTGAAGTTCTTAAAGTAAAAAACAAAAAAAAAAAAGGAAGAGAGTTGTTGTGCGTGGTAGTACACATCTTTAATCCCAACACTTGGAAGGCAGAGGGAGATTGACCTCTGTGACTTCAAGGTGTGGTAGCACACGCCTTTAATCCCAGTGCCTAGAAGGCAGAGACAAACAGATCTCTGTGAGTTCAAGGTGTAGTAGTGTACACCTTTAATCCCGAATGCCTGGGAGGCAGAGACAGGCGGATCTCTGAGTGTTCAAAGATAGCCTGGTCTACAGAGTTATTCCAAGTCAAAGATACAGAGAACCTGTCTAAAAAGCAAAAAGTTAAAAGTAAAAATAAACGAAATAGAGGTTAAAACAAAGCTGTACAAAGATGGAAAATAGACAGAGAATTTTGATACTGTATGCTATTATGTTCTCTTTGAATTGTTAGAATGCTGAGGAAGGAGCAACAGATGCTAAAGGATATTTGTTTATAAATGCTGCTGAACTAATCCAACATAGATATTTTGAAAATGCCTTGATTTTGAAATTTGGATCTAAGGACATGATGCTTTGGAAAGGAGTTTCTTATTTTGTTTTCACAGAGGATGAGACCCTGTTCATTTCTTCTATTCCGATTTGGTATGATGGACCACGCCCTCCTGAAGGGTTGGTGTGAACACCTTCAGAAAATTGCTTCACTCAACTGCCAACTGAGATGAAACTAGCACACAGGTTATACCGTGAAAGACCTAATTAATGATGCCCCCATTCAGCAGGAAGCAGTTTGGAGAGAAAAAACTGTGCCCATGTTCCCAAATATGGTTTATAAACGTTCTTTTACATTTAAAGGGGGATATGATATATATATATATGAATAATTTGCATTAGTATAGATTTTGCTTTATTGATAGAGATTCAAGGTCAATTTTGTTATATGTATAAGTGTTTCTGATTTTGATTAAGATATTGTGATTGTGTAATTCATTTAAATATGTACTGTATAATTGAGGAATATAGGTTGTTAATGGATAATCATCGATAATAGTAAAGCTTGCAGTCATGTTACTTAGATTTTCTAGATATATAGAGATATACTTTAGATAGACATTGTTCATGTCTTTCAAAGATTACAGAGCAGGACATTTAATGTTTTAATAACTGAGGACTTTTCATGACAATGAGACATCCTCCTCCTGGCAGCACCAATGTACTTCAAGAGGAAGATGGGCATCGAAGAGGCACCTTATGGAGTTTGATAGCCATTTGGGCAAGAAACTGCTCTTGCCTGGACTATTGCATAAACTGGACACAGAGAACCCACAGAGAGAGGACTACTGAACTTGCCTAAGGTGAGATGATCTTTTGGGGTTCCTGATTCATGAAAGAGTCTGCGAGACATTCTGCAGGACACAACAGATAGTGACTGAACTGACTTTGAATTTTCCTGCTTTATGAAAATGTTCTGCTGGATACCATGGGCCTGAAGGCTGAAGATGGATGCCCCAACGGTACAGAGGAACTTTGGGTGACTGTCCAGGCAGCGAGATGTCTCTGTCATTTCTAGAGTTTTAAAAGTTGCTTTTTTCTTGTTTGCTTAGGTAGTATTGTATCTTTCTGGAGTCTTTGATGGAGTTGAGAATAGTTAGTTATAATTATAGTTTTCCTTAGTTATGATAAAGATTATTGTAACTTTTACTTGATAACTGTTTTGTTATATGTAATTTTGCTATGTTAAAGTTAAAGCCTTTTTTTTTTTTTGTTTAAACCGAAAAAGGGGAAATGATGGAGGAAAGTCATTGGTTAAATAAAAAGAAACTGCTTGGCCCTCATTGGTTAGAAGATAGGTGGGAGGAGTAAACAGAACAGAACGCTGGGAGGAAGAGGAAGTGAGCTCAGACTCCACAGCTCTCCTCTTGGGAGCAGATGCCTCAGAGAGATGCCATGCCCCGCTCCCAGGCAGACACACACAATGAAGCTCCGACCCAGGATGGACATAGGCTAGAATCTTCCCTGTAAGACTGGTGCTCACAGATTATTAGAGATGGGTTGATCCGGATATCAGAATTAGCCAGTAAGGGCTAGAGCTTGGGGGCCAAGCAGTGTTTAAATGAATACAGTTTGTGTGTTGTTATTTCGGGCATAAGCTAGCCAGGCAGCCGGGGTGCTGGGGACACAGCCCTGCCGCCCTTATTACTATATTTCTGTGTGATTATTTCGATTCTGGGCAGCAGGAACAAATAGGCGCCCCCCTCCAACAAGATACCTTTTTAAAATGAGTAGAAAAAAAATAATCACTTTAGGACAAACTTGGCTCCAGGAATCAGCACGCATTTCACAGAGTTTAGTCTGGGGCCCTGGGCAGGAATAACCACTCTTCAGGTTCACTGATGAAATTTCGCTACACTGATTTGAGCAGTTACATGAAGTTCATAGTTTGAATAACTGACGACCGTCATCACATGTGAAGGTCCTGCCATTCCCCAACACTAGGAGGCTGCTATGGGAAAACTGAAGGACCATGTGCTGAGGGTGGTAGAATTAGATTAAATCCATCACTCATGGGACAGGATTGGCTCACCTGCCCAGTAGCCTTGGGACTTCCTGGGAGCTAGTTGAAAGAGCTCACTCTCAGGGGCCACTCTAGGCATGCTTCAGTGGGTTCATATTTCAATAAGGTCCCAAGGTGAGGGACATGCACATTTAAAAGCAAAAACTTAAAAGTACCCCGAGCACTGTCTTTGGTAGGAAGCACTGTCTTGCATCATTTCTCGCTTTCAATCTCTAAGATGTTTTCTCCATTTGAAAGGAAAACTAAGCTCAGCTAGCTTAGCTCTGCTTTAACAGAATACCTGCACTGAATGCAAAAGACAGTCAGTGTTCGGGCAGTGTTTCAAGCCCTTAATCTCTTTTCAACTCTCTTTTTATGTGTTTCTCGTCCCTTAGGTGAATGGGGAATCCCCAAAGGAAGTTCAAATTTCATGGGACTGAGATCAAAATTTCCTAACTGTGTGTGTACGTCAACCAGTCATCATAAAACGTGAAGAAAGAAGCAGCTAGGACTAGACTTTGCAAATCTAGTGAATTTGGACCCTGTTATTTTGTGCACTAGAGGAAGCAAAGGGAATTTTATATTAGATAGCTAATATAAAGTAACTTTTGTCAACCTAGTTAGCCATAAGGAGCGGGAATAAATTTTGTTTTGTTCGAAAGTGAAATTCTATACCTTCAGAGATTATATGCCAGAGAGAACCAGAGCAGGAAGACTAAATGGGAGTGAGTCAAGGAGAAAAATCAAGATAAGAAGTGATAAAATGAAGGTCACTTTCGCTTTGCACATTATTTACAGAAGACCTAAGCAAAAATGACAGATAGATAGATAGATAGATAGATAGATAGATAGATAGATAGAAGAGAGTAGGTAGGTAGGTAGATAGATAGGTAGGTAGATGGTAGAGAGTAGGTAGGTAGGTAGATAGATAGGTAGGTAGATGGTAGAGAGTAGGTAGATAGGTAGATAGGTAGGTAGAGAGAGAGAGAGAGAGAGAGAGAGAGAGAAAGAGAGAGAGAGAGAGAGAGAGAGAGAGAGAGAGAGACTAGTTTTTATTTTGTTTTTTTCAAGACAAGGTTTCTCTGTGCAGCCCTGGCTGTCCTGAAACTTGCTTTATAGACCATGCTGGCCTCGCACTCCCAGAGATAAACCTGCCTCTGCATTCTGAGTGAGATTAAAGGCGTGTGCCACCACCGGATGCAAAAGTACTATTTTTAAAGTGCTTTAGCAGTAACTAACCCTGGTATTTGAATTCAGACATATCAAGACTTGAAATTCACCCATGTTTCCTAATCGTGTCTTCATCAGCCACTCTGCATTGGTTCTCTTAGCTAAGACGATCATTACACACAAGCTTGGAGTTAATTAAAGGAGATTAGGGATGAAACATCTATCACAATAAACAACAAATAATATGAGCCTCATTAAATGATAGTTCTGTTGTTATAATTAGACATAAATTTTGTCTAAATCTTGACAGTGCCATTTAATTCTCAGAAATTAATTTCTTATAAAGGTATACCGCATGCAACTATAAAAATGAATGAAAAGCCGTCAGTGTTTACAGATCTGCTTAGATAAAGGTTGGGAGTGACATAGGTCAAAGTACTATCAAAATGAATATGATAGCCTGAAGATGAGTCTAAACTTTTCCTGGTAACTTAAACAGTGGATAGGCACTTTATTTCTCTCTGATCTAATTAAAAGGATTTTTTGAATTAAAAAACACTTGACTGTTGCATTGTGTGAACAAGATTGCTCCATCAGCTCAGAGGTGACAGGGAGGAATGTAATTATCATATCAGTCTGTCACTGAAATGAAATGGACACTTCCCATCTCCATTCAAATTTAAAAACATCATGTAAAACAGTGTTCTGAATACCACTGGTAGATTTGGAAGGCTCTGAAGGGGAAAATATACATTTTCAAACAATGTGGTCTATTTACAACTTATTTTAAGTAAGAATGTAGATAAAATGGGAAAAATGAAACACATTTTTGAACACAGCGATGGCAGTCCGAGGAACTGACAACTGGGTGTGTGAATATGTGGAGACAGAGTGTGGGATATGGACACTTTCAGAGATGACAGTTTCTGACAGGAAGAGGCTACTGAGCAAGGACGTGATCCCGAAGAGCTGTGTCGGAAGCAGAGGGGAGATAATGAACGAGTTTCACCTTGCCCAGGCTTCTGACGTGTGTTGATCTTAGGGTTTGTAGCAGTTGTTTATCTGAATGCCCAGAGAAACATGATGTCTGTCAAGCTGGCTACACAGGGAGCATTAGGAAAGGAAACTGTCTTTTCCAAAATAGTGTTTTCCTTAACCAGAGACTCATCCAATGTAAATAGTCCAGCTACAGAAAACCCATCAACCTTCAAGACTCGATAACAAGGGATCACGTCACATCGACAATGAATGATGGCAATGTCATAGCGAACAAACAGAAACAGATTTACCTTCTACAGTCTGACATGGTGTCTTTTATCTGGGGGATGTCTGGACAAACCTCAATGACTTGAACAAAAACCTGGGAGGATTTTCTCTGACTTTGTATTAAAAACAGTTTTTTAAAAATAATTAAGTAAAAATACAATACTTTTAATTCAAATGCTCAAGGCTTTCCTAGATTAATGATATAGTAATATCATTAATATGTAATAATATGATGTGTGAGTCTGCCCGGGAAGGTCAAAAAGGGTAAAGAGATATGAAAATACGTAACACAGACTTACTAAATTTAAATTCTGATGTTAAAAAGAGTTCAAGAGACAAAGGGAAGCTAAGACTTAAGAGGATGTGCAATGTTTGTATTCTGTAGGTGAACAAAATATTGCAGCTTTCTGGCAAGTAAGTTGCTTTTCATGCAATTCTATAAAATTTAGCATCTCAAATAAAGTCAGTTCAGAATACTATTATTATTGTCCCCCAGTTAAAGAAAATATCCATCCAATGGCACATATGTTTTCTTATGCTCAATTGGTTTTAAATTAGAGTCTAAATATGGCAATTATAAATTTTGTCTTATGCTGTGCACAATCTTCCGACCATAAAATATATCAAAGCTGGGTGTGATGGTGTCTGCCTGTGAATTGCTAAGTCTCAAGGAAGCAGAAAAAGGAGGGTAATAAGTTTAAAACCAGGGTGGGCTGGAGAGGGAGAGCCTGCTCTAAGAACAAAATAATAGAAATAAATAGGGGGATGAATAGAATTTAAAGATGAGAAAAATATTGTCGAAGAGTAAATGTTCCAATAAATATGTGGGGGAAGTATAATTTTCGTTTATGAGATAAACAAAAAAGGACTTAGAAGAAATGAAACTACAAATCCAACTAAAAACACCATGATAGTATAAAAAGAAATAAGATAGAAATTTTAATGGAAATAAAAAGAATGAACAAATTAGTGGTCTTGTAACATTTATTACCTCTCGGAGTTTTCATTTAATCGTATATTTCATCTAATTTATTTTAAATAGAATCTATATGATGTTAAATGTTTTCTTCGGCTGCTGTCCAACTTATTTTCTGATACAAGGTTTCTCACTGAACCCAGAACTCATTGATCCATTTATACTGATCGGCCAACAAGCTCCAGAGATTCTCTGGTCTCTGTCCACTCAGCCAGTGCAGGAATTAGGATAATTTTGCTAGTCTGACTTTTACATGGATGATAAGGATTGAGCTCACATTGTGTGGCCAGCATTTTATCAACTGAACCAACCCCTGAGTCTAAAAATAAAAACATTAAATTTTTACTTCTCACTGTAGAAAGTCTGTTTTGATAAGAGGCATTAACCAATTGAGAGTCATGTGACATGTTTTCCTTCATTGCAATAGACCGTAAGGACCTCCCTCTAAAGTGAACCTGACCCTCATGGTGGTTTTCAGATGGATGATCTCAGCTTTCTGTTCTTAATGCTTCCAAAGTATTACAAGCCCTCATCTGTTAGAATAGTATATAGAAGTACAGAGGAAGCATCTTTCCAAGGTCCTCAAGGTCCTGAAAATATGAGGATAATTCCATAGTGTTTGTAAGTGAGTTGATGTGATGAATTACATACATATGGAAGATTCTAGTTCCTGGTATGCCATGTGGAGCACAGGTAAGGAGGGTTCGTCACTGTTTCCTTTCCTCTATTCCTCCTCTGCATAGATGCCTGTGCAAATAACTCTGGAAATATCTCTTGCTTAGACACTGAAAATATACACTTTGCTTTCAATATGTGTTTGGTTGGGTAGGGATCACATACCACAGGTTGACCTGAGCTTGTATCATTCTGAGCTGACTCTGGACTTGGGTATAACATGGAGAGTTAGTCTCATTCTCTAGAGCATTACACAAAGCAAGACAAGCAGTTTTCCTCCTCTGGAAAATTTAAGTTGCTGCTGTTGCTACTGTTATTTGCAGTACAAAGAACTGAGTGCAGAGTCTTGTGTTCACAAGGCAAGTATTCCACTGAGTTACATCTCCAGCTTGCTTTTAAGTCTCCCATCTACTTCCCTATTGTGGGGGTTTGAACAAGAATGGCCCCCTTAGGTTCATATATTTGAATACTCACTCGCAGTAGAAAGAAACACCTGGGAAGGATTAGGAGGAGGGGTCTTGTTGGAGGAGTTGTGGTCTTGCTGGAGAAGGCTTGTCACTGGAAGGGAACGTTAAGGTTTCCAAAGAACATGCTAAGCTACACTCCATCTCTCACTCTGGTCTGCTACCTTTGGATCAAAATCTAAAGCTCTCAACTACTTTCCAGTGCCTTGTATATCTGTCTGTCACTGTGCTCCCCACCATGATGATCATAGACTAATCCTCAAAATTGCAAGCAAACCCTGATTAAATGCTATTTTTAAATAAGGGTTACCTTGGACATGGTTTCTCTTCACAGCAATAGGACAGTGACCAAAACACCTTTTAACACAGATACTATGCTGGATGAACCCTGGGCAACTTTGAACCCAGAATAACCAGTAGTGAAAGGTCATGCCTATAATCATATATTCCCCTAGCTATTTCTTCAGTGAATTGCATCTTGTCCTCTAGTTAAATGACTTTAAAGATTTCAATATGCATATTACACACCCAGTTTATTTACCAAGGAGAGGTGCAGAATTTAAATGCATGCATAAATGCATAAACCTAAAAGCGTGACTGGTAAACATGCTTAAACATTCACTGGTGTGTTTTCTTAGCCTGACTCCAAATCAAACTGTCCGATAAAGTGGAACAAGTTATAAAACTTTGATTTTTCTCCACATTTGCAAATGGAGATGCGTTGTCTATTTTAAATGTGTTAATGGAAGCAGTAACAAAATGTTTTTGGGAAACTGCTTCATAGGAATGAATGTTTCTTTGGATGAAGGGCACATATACAATAGATTTATAGACCATTCTATTATAAGGCCTTGGGTTTTTTTTTTCAACTACAAAAAGCAAAATGTACAAATCGTGATAATTTTCCCTTTATCTCTGTGACACAATTCTGAGGTTGGAATACACATATGTAGATACATATTTTAGCTGGTTCTCCATTAGAAATACAGACTTGGGTTTTCGAAAAGCAAATGATTTTCCAAAGTTTCACTGGAATCTGTGAAGGAGGAGGAATGTCCATGCATGTTGCGTAACTATGTTTTTCAGTCACTCCAAGTAAAGCAATAGCTTACTTAGGTTGGCACCTGGAAGACCAAATATTGTTTTTACTTAAGTGAATTAGCAATTATGGATTAGGAAAGAAATAGTAGGACCGACTGAGACCTGATGCCTAGGTGATGTTTTCCCAAGCAGGGCCTCACGTGGGCTACGGACAGAATCTGTCTTATATCTACCATGTATGCTCTCATGACCGCCTACCGAGTTTATGAAGGTAATTAGTATGTGCTGAAATTGGACCTCACACTCACTGTGGCTTAAGTCCCAAGTCATGGTTCCTGGTGCAGAATACCTTTGCACCTCCATGGGGAACCGTCCCCTGACAAGGATTATCCAATTAAATTAGACAGGAGTTTCTGGCATAATACATTTCTCTAGAAGACAAGAGAGTTGAGTTGGCTAATGTAAGGAGGGTGACTATGGAGAGATGAAGGGACAGCTGACAGAGAAGGGGAAACTGAGATACTGAGCTAGGTACTTAACTCCATTTTTTTTTTTTCTTGCAGTAGACTGTGTGCCCCAGAGCCTGGCTGGGAGACTGGACTTTCCTAAATTGCAGTCACCCTGAAATGTTTCTACAAGAACCATTAGAGACCTGCCCTGGCTTGCCTTACAGAAATATATTCCCACACACAGAACAAAGGGGTGGGTTCAACAGCAGGTTACAGACTTGCAGTCAGCCAGACACTGAAGTTCTCACATGCAGTTCAGGGCATACACAGCTATTATTATTATTTGGGGGCAGCATTATTCTGACACCAATCATCCAGGGCTGTGTCTTGCTGTGTCTCTCTATTCTATTGTTTCTTGTCACCTGAGTTCCTATTTAGCTACCTACCACATGATACACCATCAATACTAGAAAAGACACATATACATACACACATATGTACTGCAGTAGTGGGTTTTTTTTTGTCATTTTTTTATTTTGCTTTGCCTAGGTAAATGTCTAAGCATTGTGATTCCTTTTATTGATTTTTATTAACATGCATTAACTATATACAGGATTAGATGCCATCATGACATTTTTTTATGCAGGTATCCAAAGCATTTTGATAGTTCGATTCACCCCCATTCCCCTCTCTTTTCTCCGTCCCACTCCAACTGATTCCCTTCTTTTTGCCAACACCTTTTTCTCTTGCTCTTCTGTCTTTCAAAGAATAACCTAGAGAAATTTGTACTGTCTGTGTTCTTCTAAAAAGTCCTCCTTGTGGACAGAACAGAGCCCCAGCTCCCCCAGCTGGGCTTACCTTGGGTGTCACACACCCCATAAACAAGTCTTTGGGGTTGGTCTTAGGCCAATTTTGTTACCATCACATTCAAATCACTCGCCAGGAACTCCAAATGTACATCCATATCTGTTTTCCTCATTAGACATTGAACACGTTTGTATTTAGCAAAGACCCTGGCATCCACACAGCTCTGGGCGGAGGAAGAGAAGGAGATGAAACCCTGTGATTTCCACCTCTGGACTTGAAGCAAGCAGTAACAAGCCAGTATTCTTGGATATTTTGATTGGCTGTGGTGTTTTCTTCCTTTTCCTTTCCTTTCTTTTTTTTTTTCACTTTCTTTCTTTTAACCTTAGCTGTTTACTGAAAGAAACAATGTGTTGGGAGTCCTTCAGTTCATAAGAACCCCAAATTCAGTAGAACTTAAAGATCTAGCGTTGCCCCAACGAAGATCCCCCGCCCCCCAGTTTAGATTGGAAGAGCCATTAACGGGGTGGAGAACTGGAAAATCTCATGAGAAAAGGGAGAACAGCAGAGACTCAAACTCCCGAACACAATCTCAGATTACACTTATTAATCATTCTGTTCTGCTAAAATATCGTCTAGGATTAAAAAAAAAGTAAACTAGATATAAAAAAGAACACTTCTAAAAAGGTAGTAGAAGAGTTGGGAAGGAAACTGATGAAAAATAATGATTGACGGTCAAGCTTTGAGAATTTAGATTTCCCTCCACCCCACCCCTCTCGGCACCTAAAGAGGAATCAAAAGAAACTCACTAAACTCACTGACTATACTTGAGTTTTCAGTAAAAAAGAGACAATGGAGAACAGGCATAAGCTCCTCCCCCTCCCTCTCAGTACCCATCTCCCAGCCAGGGCTAGTGAGAACAAAAGGAAATGCTATTAAGCAGCTCCCTCCGATCGGGCTTCAGACACGCCAGTAGTTTCTTGGTGTGCTCCTTTCGCCCGTGGTACAATTAATTAGACCACAGTTGTTTATTTTGAGATATTTAACTAGAGACCTTCTTGAGAGAGGCCTTCCCCTAGTCATTCTTACCCTCCTCTAAGTGTGGGAACCTCTATCTAATTGGATTGCCTGTAAGTGTCTTGATCACCGGGTGAGCTGGGCGAGCAGTGGGTAAACCAGGGACATTCACATGGAAATGAGGTTAATTACACGCAGCTCGTGATTGCACCTGCAGGGCCACAACAACCTCCCTTTAACTCACTTTCACAATTAGAAAGAGCAGCTGCATTCGTTTCCAGAGTTAGAGTTTAAAAATCTGTAATGATCCCCCAACAGAATAGAGGTGCAGGGGGCGGGGCTGAGGAGGAAAGGATTCTTCCCGTTCAGACGTCCTTTCCCCAGCCACCTGCTGATTGTGCTAATCCGAGAGAGCCTTGGGCGCTGGCACACAGCCATGATAATCTGCATGCAGTCCTAGCTGCGTTCCCCGCCCCCCCATACCATCTGATTTGGATTAGAAGTTCTCATCTGTCAAGATGGATTAAAACCGTGATGGAGATTTATGATGAGAACTGTCAGAAAAACCTAGACTAGAACGGCATTATGAATACTCAAACGTATTAATCAGGGTTTGCTATAGAAATCAAACAAATGGTGTGTGTGTGTGTGTGTGTGTGTCTTTGTGCGCACGCATGCGCGTGCACGCATGTATGCTCATACAAGCTTGTATATGGTATGTGTGTATGTGCATGTATATGTGTGTGGCTGCCTACTTGTATCTTTAATACATATACACATAGATTCTTTTAAATAAATGCTGGAACATGCAATTACCGGGCTGATGGTTCTCAACATTTTCAGTCTACACATTAGAAAGCCAGAAGAACTTACAGGTAGTTCTACATTGGACTTCAGCAGGCTTTGAGGTTAAGCAAGGGCCAAGATTTCAATTCAAGATTTCTGGTAAGAAGGAACCTGATGTCCTGGACTCAATGGCAGCAGTCAGAAGGAATTGCCCCTCATGTAGGCAAAGGCAAGCATGTTTGTTCTATCCCAACACTCGGTTGGCTAGATGAGCTCAATTTGAATTAGTGAACCGCCATCTATTTGGCTCATCCTATCAATTTAAACGTTAAACTTATTTCTAAATATCTTCCCATAGAGTAATATTTGACCATAACTAGGCACATACATAAAATTAACCATCATGTAAGCCATTTTCCAAGTCATGAATGAATTGCTTGAGATGATCTGATTGAACAATACCCAGAGAATCACCCATCCCTCCCCTTTCCATATTATCAAAACTCTCCACTGCTCGTATTCATTTCCTCCTTTGTATTCCCCTTTCCCCATAGCAAAAGAATATCATCTAGCATAAGGTGATGCTTCCTACCTCTCTATATAAACAAGCCATGGCATTGTCAAGCTGGCATATGGTCCCATCTAGTAAGTACTCAACTACCAAACTGAGGAGGTCTTTGTGTTGATGTCAGCCAGACTGGCTGAATAAACCAGACCCTTGTGTGGCCAAGTTCAAAATCTTTCTGGAAACAGGTCATTATCCAGATAAAAATGCTAGTCTCATGATTTTACAGTCACAGCCCAATTGGAGATTCAAGGGAGATTCCCCCAGCTGAGAAAGAGAATAGGCTGCTGCCAAACTGAAATCTGCCCTCACATGCCTCCGTACTGGAGCTGTTTACTTGAGAATCTAAGAACAGCTCTGAGAGAGGAAGTTCAAATGCTTATCAGTAATGTACGTATTTTCGAAAGGACCGGAGAGATGGCATTTACTCCCATAGGAACTGCAATTTTTAAAAATTTGTTACAATAATTCGATTTCTTTAGTGTTTCTTCTTTTGTCTTTAAGAAAAGCATTTAGCCCAGTTTAGTCCCAAACTTGTGATAGTTCTGCCTAGATCCCCCAAGTTCTTTGTTACATATCTGTGCCACCATATCCATCTTACCTTTTAGTCTTGTTTAATATTTTGTGGGCCCCTAAAGACCATCAGGGGTACAAACTGACCCGGTACCATCTTTGACTGTCATCTACCAGGAGCTTAGAGGCAACATTCCTCAGGGCTCTGATCTGTCTGCATAGTAAGCATTAAAGTAACTTCATCTTCCAGAATAAAAGGAAATGAACGAAAACTTATCCTAAGGTGCTGTCACCTGAACTCCCTTACCTGTCTCAGATAGAGACACACATCCAGCACTGCCTAAAAGAGGATACCAAGGTCTCTGTGCTGACTGTGTGTGATGTACCTTGAGGTGGAGGGTTGAGGGTGATCGTCCATAAAGGAAGGAAAGGCATGGCTTCTTGCTCAGCACTTCATTTTGAGACTCGATTTCATAGGTGGTTGTTAGGTGAATTTCTATCTTTCTTTTTTTTTTTCTTGCAGGAAGTAAGAAAGCAGAACTTGTATTGGGTTTTTGTAAAATGGACTAACTTCCTGTCCTTCCAGCTGTCTAGACACAAGCTGATTTGATAAACGTGCTAAAAGCACCAGGCTATCTCTATTTTACACACATAGAGGAAAGATAAGCAGGGTTGCTTTGAAAAGGTCCGTGCCTGGGCTTGTTGCTCAAAGCTTGCCTTCTCACAGCCAACAACAAAGTCATGTCCCAGCCAGTGACTCCGACCTCAGACCCTGTTGCCATCATGAAGAATGGCTTGCCAAGGCACGAAACGCCACACTGAGTGAGGGGAAGCATAAGAAAGGTGCTTAGGTGAAGGATCCTCGGGGTGAGAAAGCACAGACCTCACTTATTTCCCGCAAATGGATGCTAAGAATTTACCTGGCTCTCTTCAGCAATGGCACTCCACTCGTTTCTTCCTGGCTGGCTCTAACCCAGGTTGCGGAGAAGCTGAAAAAAAAAAAATCACACAACCAACAGAACACTTCAGTGTCTTCTTCTATCACCAACGGCTCTAAAGTTATGTTTCTCTGTGTGACAACTATTTGTGTTTTAGACAACTTTAAAACCATAGCCTCTCTTAGACAGAAGAGAATCAGAAGACTATAATATAGTGTTAGCAATTCAGGGGGACCCTGTATGTGCTTTCAAAGGTCTACATTTGGTTTACTTCAGATCCTCAGAAAAACAACTCACCCAAACAAGAGTGCTGTTTACACTTGGGGAGGCTCATTTGGCTTGTTCTGTTTTGCAAAGCACAATGTTTTGGTGGCATCATTTCAAATCAAAACAAGGAAAGTGGTTCTCCAAACTAAAACCAGCGGCCAGCTGAATCAGGACTTGCTAAGTCAGTTGGTTGCTTATTTACACCGCATGTTCCCTCTCTCCTGTGGGACTCTGTATTAAAACACACACACACATACACACACCAATCTTAGCTATCAGAACAGGAGAGAACATAACATCCTTTGATTCCCGTGTTCATCCAGGATAAAAGAAATGCAAACGCCAATATCACACGTAATCGCCACCCCATTCATTTGCAATAGCAACTGATCCTGGGATGCCCCATGAATCCCCAAACTGGAAAAGTCCTCAAGTCTCAGTAACAAACTCATATGCTCTTTATGTATAATCTACAGACATCTCCTAAACACTGAAAAGAATCCCTGTGATACTTAAAATGCTTTGGTCCCTTGTACAGAAATAACTGTTATAATTATGGAAACTGGACCATAAAATGTCTGTGATGTTCAAGGGCTCCCAGTTTCCCCTCGAATATTTGCAAACCGTGTTCTTTAAATCCATTCGTTTAGAACCTGGAGATCCTAAAGTTTGAGTGTAAATGTGACTCCTTTTATAGCTGTGTAAGAGAGAGGGTACATAGAGACCAGGCGAACAGTTTAAGACGAGAAACAAAGGAAACTTCACCAAGTCTAGCCTGTTCTAACATGTTACTATTTTTTCCCCCTTGTGAAGGGAAGAAACCTCTAAAGCTGGTTTGCAATTGTTAAGCTAATCTGTGGCCTGGGGGGAAAAAGTCACCAAACCCTTGTAGAATGGAGGAAATCACACAGACATGCTCACCCCCGGATTTAACGTTCCCCATCCATGTGGTTTTGGAAGACATGAGAAGTCTGAACAGCATTTGGAAGAGGTATTGCTATGAGTGTAGAGGTCTCTACAGGAGTGGGTGCTGCTAACTCAGGCTGGCTGGGCTGGGTTTTATTATTAAAACCATGCTATTCTCCTTTTACCAGATACAGCAAAGAAAAGAAAAGGAACATATCTTAAGCCGAGGCTCCCAGTAAGCTAATGGAGTACTAAGTATGTTTTTAGCTCCTTCATTCAACTGTTCCTTCAAAATCACCTATAAAGCAATGTATCCATCTGATTGATTGGTTAGCAGTCAGAGCCAGGTCTTCTCTTACTAGAAGGCTCTACAATACAAGGAATACATTGAAATAAAATAGGAGCTGGGGAGACGACTCTATTAGTAAACTGCTTACCACACAAACTTGTGGGCCTGAATTCAATCCTCAGAACCCACACGAAAAATCCAGGGATGGTGCTATTGAGGAGGTGGAGAGAGAAATGGACCCCTGATGCTTGCTGGCTAGCAGACTTAGCTAAATGGGTGAGTTCCAGGGCAAATTAAATTAGAGACCCTGTCTCTAAAATCAAGTTGAGTAGCACCTACTAATGCCACCAAAGGAAAACCTCTGACCTCCACGCCCATGTGAGTATACCTGCAGCACACCCAACAAACACACACATACACCTAAACACCTATATACACACACAACAAAAGCCACAAATATAAATAAGTCTAGGTAGTAACTTTTTTGATTAATTGAACAAAGCAGAATAATACAAGACAAAATGAAGAGGGATTTAGGAGTGTAAGTGACTGCTTTCGTCTAAGTCATAAGACAAGAACTTCCTGCCATGACAGTGTCTGACCTGAGGCCTGAATGCAAGATGGAGTCAAGCATGTTACTACCTGCATGGTAGCTGCCTGACATGTTTTAAAGTTCCCCTTGTTAACCCAATGCCTATGTGACTATCCATCTTGTCATCCCTGCTCTCTACATTCTGGCCTTCAGCGTTCACTGTGTTGGTCCCCTCACAATGCGTCTTTTCAATCTCTCCTCACTATCTCTCTGGGCTTCCTGGTCCGAGATTGTTTGTTGTTTCTGGAGTTATAACTCCAAACACTCTTTCCTTCATCCTACCATTTTCTGTCCAAATTCTCCTGCCTTCCAGAAAGTTTGCAAACATACTTAATCCATGGAGCTTTTTCTAAAAAAAAAACCCTTGAGTGGTTGCTCTATCCTTGGATTCCCATCTGGAAATGGATATACCTTTCCATGTCACTTTGTGGTCTTTCCTCTTTACCTGGTCCCTGAGCTGCTTATGCACAGACTGGGGTCTCCCAGGTGAACTTTATACAGGTGATGCTGGCTCTGTATCTTAATCCTTAGCCTCTTCCAATTCCTTAGTGAAAGTTATGCCAGGTCCTTGGTGGTAAACAGTGAGAGCAGAAAAGCTGGCTTCTTACTAGACTAGGACTTTTCCCTATGTGTGTGTGTGTGTGTGTGTGTGTGTGTGTGTGTGTGTGTGTGTGCAAGTGTGAATACATGGTTGCTAAGCAGGAGGGGCCTGAATGGTGACCACAGCAAACTATGGAAAGGCAAAAAGACCCACATAACAATACTCTTAATAGAAAAGCAGTGGATATCTGCACCCCCTTTCATGTTTCTGTTGCATTTTCTTGGTGATGGGCCACAGAAGGAGCTCAGAGGTAAGGTGAGTGTGCTTTCTGTTTTGACAAAAGCAACTTTGCTTGTGAGAGAAGAAATTAATTCCTGACGTTGTCAGACAGGCACTGCCCAGACCTCTTTCTGTCTGCAGCAATGGGAACATTGGAAAGTCAAGGGTCAGCAGCACAGATTGGGAAACAGCAGTGATGCATGTGTTGGCTTGGATCACTTCTCATTGGCATTCTTTCTGGGAAGACTAGATTTTCATCACCACTCAGACTCTCCATTTTCAACACAGGCTCATAGAATATTAAATATAAGAGAGACCTTCAGAGGGCATTTTTTAAATGATGAGCCTTAAGTCCTGAGAATAAAACTACTCTCAGGGGTATCTTCAGGATACTAGGGACTAGCAACCAGGGCATGCAACTTCAAACATAGTACGTTTTAACACCACAGACCCTTGTTCTCTGTTCTTTTAAATAGGAGGAGGTTTTATTTTGTTTGATTGTCTATCATGCCATCCTTTGAGTTTTCGACAAATTGCTTCAGGGTGGGTGGGGGGTCAGCGGAGAAATCTCTGATTTCCAAAGATATGCAAGAGCAAAGACGCTTAAAGGAAAAGAAGAAGAACCTGCTATTGATGACGCTCCTGCGCAATTGCATCACAGCTGGCACAGGGCCAACCACAACAGAGCAGGTAGGTGGTGTTTATCTCCCCGTGTCTCCTCGTGTTTCAAAATAACCGATTTTCAGGAAGTAATGCAACCGAAATTGTCCCCGGTGTCACTCAAAGGGAACCGGGTGCGGAGAGAGTACTATGGGAAAGAGAGAGGAAAGGAAGAAGGGAAACAGCCAGGCAGGAGGCAGACTGGAAGGCAGGGGGCTTGTCGGTTTCAGAAATAACCAGAGTTGACGTTTGTTACATGCTAATTGGGCAGTACTGTCTTTTGGAAGTGACATACATCGGAAATTTCCTGTGTAACCTGCAGTATTGCAGCCCATCTTCGGATTGACAGGTCCCATTAGACGGTGTCTCCCGACAGAGTAGGGACCCTCAGGTTTCCATTTGCTCTGGGCAGAAGACATGGAAAACCACTTCTTTGATTGCACTAGGCTTGTTTGTGCTGTCCTCTGGCAGGCTGTTAAGACTACTAAATGGTAGCGCTGTAGCTGTTATTTATTGACAGGGTGCTGTGTCTCACCATTTCTAAGCACTTCACAGTGGCATCCTCTCTACTGGAGCCTAAACCTGAGACACTAAGAATCACTTACCTCTGTGTCTAAAGAAACAGGAGCTGAATCTCAGAGAGGCGAGGCTGAGTGTCAAGGTCACTGGAGAAAGTAGTACTTTAAATTGGAGAGCCAGTTTGACTACAGCGTGTATCTAATAAACCAACTACTCCATTGATTAGCTGGTCAACTGATTCTTGGTGAGTTTAATTGGGTAATGGTCAGACTTGCTGGGAGGGCAACTTTTTATATCCTCTGAAATGTTTATTGAAGTGAATGACTTCCTTTTAGAAGTGGAATCCTTTATTTGAAATGAGGTTATTTGTGAATATTTAAACCAAAAAGCACCTAGGTCAGATTGTTATTTTAGGTATTGGAATAACTTGTAGGCAATGTTCATGTGTGATAAGATTAGGTAATCCTCTCTCTCTCTCTCTCTCTCTCTCTCGTGTGTGTGTGTAGAATTTATGTCAGTACTAGAAGCACAATAAAGTAATAAAATAAAGGACTCAGTCACCTGCACAATCACTTTAATGTTCTGTACATTGGTCTCTGAGGGCTGTCTCATGGAAACTCAGAGTTGGGTCCCTTAGACTCAAATTCTTAATCATCTTATTAAAAATGACTTGACAGCTTTTATTGGAATGACTCTCACAACGAAAGAATATAAGTAAGAGAGAGACAGAAGAACTAAGTCTATAACATGAGTAGAGCCAAGTTGTTTTCTTTCCGAGACATAAACTATACACAGGGGATAAGGGAAACAGCACTGCACTTCCTGTTCGTGTCTCTCTGTAGCAGACTGCTGGCCTCAGACAACTGCAGGGGTGACTAACAAGTTTAACATTTAACTGTCCACAGACAGACTCTCAGATGACTTGTGCTAGAGGTCTGTGATTCCTCACTCTGCAGTTCTCCAGCCCTGGTACTCTGGATTTCAACTGTGTCTACAGTTGACAATAATATGATTTTGTGTTTCACAGATAGCGTTTACATTTCTCGTTGTTGGCTGCCATCCTGTCCATCAATACACTTCAATTCCGTTCCTATGGCCTTACCAAGTCTCATATGTCACTGATTTATTATATATATATATATATATATATATATATATATATATAATATCATATCATTGATAATATATCATTGATTGACTTAGCATTAATATATTATATCAATTATATTATATATATATCATTGATTGACTTAGCATTAAAATATTAAAAGCAATTAGTGGTTTAAAACCTTTTGCATTTTCAGACACCTCCATACAGAAAGGTCAAAACAAAGATGTAAATCTGAGCTACAGTCCCTGACATGAGCTTAGATGCCATTTGCTAACCCATGTCGGTACTGATGGTCCTGGTAGCTAGTGACTGACTTGTATTTTGAAATAGACAACTGGTTATAGTACAATTGGAAAGCATTTAATACATTTCAATGAACATGCATGTTATCCATTTACTGTATGCGTAATAGAGAACCTTTGTTATGAACCCCAAAGGTGAAAATATGTCTCCCCTGCATGTTTTAATCCCAAAGAATTGCTTCTATTTTTCCAAACTGTGATAACAAGATCTCATTGTTCTATTTGTTCTGTTACTCCAATTAACAAAAAAGTCAAGATGTCCAATAAACTTAGGATACTATTGACTTCAACTAGCTTGTGTTAGCTACTTATTTTTGCTAAATTTTCAAGACATCTAATGCTAACTACGCCTTTGGAACCAAGCAACACAGTATATGAGCCTTGGTCTCATGGCCACAAGTGACTACTTAGGTAAGATTAGATGGGTTCGAAGACTTCCTGTTCACACCCTGCTGTCCTTAGAAACTGTGAAAGATTACCAGCTTCTAACATTCTCCAAATCTGGTCCTCCTAAGAGCCAGCCAACACTTAGTTTCTTCAATTCCCTCCAGGCCTATACTGGCTTGGCCCTGCCCTGATTCCTTTGTAAGAACTGGTTTCCAGCTCACCTTCTCCTGCAGAGGCTCTCTAATTGGCTGCCTGATAAACGACATGCTGTATTCTTTTTTTTTCCTTTTTATTGGGATAATTCCCAGGCACCTGATTGGCTGCAGGAAAATGACAGTTACCAGAGTATTGCTGGCTGGGCTGAAGCCTTGCTTATGAACCCACACAGGTGGGACTGGCATTTGTCAGGCGGAATTTCCTCCTGCATTCATCTCCCTCACTGCAAGGCAGACCTCTGGCTTCTGTCAAGATGTTGAAAGTAAATTCCTCAACGCAGAAGAAGCCTGAAACTCGACCTTTTCTCCTGGGGCTATGTTAAGGTGGTTAATCTAGAGCAGGGAGAGTTCAAGGCATCATTTGAAGGAATCAGAACTTCCAAAGCTGGAATGGATGAATTCGTGAGTTGGGGTGCAAGGGATGTTTTAGGCATCTAAGCATCAGTAAATTTCAAGGGCAATGCAATTTCTCTGGAAACATCTATCCCTCTCCTGACAATTTGGCAAAGTCAAACCAGTCTTTCTGCCCTTCTTATGCCATTATCTCTGTGTGGGAAGAAGACATGTTTCTCCTTCCTGTGGGGGAGAGAAATGGCTTATGTGGAGTGGGTGATTTGACCCTTCCTGTTATATACATATCAATCCACGTCCAATTCCCCTTTGAATCATTAAGAGATTTTTATATCTCACTCCTGTGAGTTGTGCATTATTCTGGGAGGATTTTCCCAAGCATACCCTCTTTGCTTTGCTGACAACATGCATGATCCAATTTGGCAACAGGGTGTGAGATGTCCCTCTTTTCCACCAAAGGAGTTCAGATTTGAAGCATTTCCATAGTTCTCTTTAAAACACGCACGTGCTCAGTTTGGCCATGGCGTAAGCTAAGCTAACCCAATGGATACCTTCCACTTCACAGACAACACATGTCTTTGTTGTCCTCAGGCTCCTTGTGCTTGTCGTCACAACACAAGACACCACTGTCTCAACAGAAGTTCTTTTTTTTTTTAAATATTTATTTATTATGTATACAATATTCTGTCTGTGTGTATATCTGCAGGCTAGAAGAGGGCACCAGACCTCATTACAGATGGTTGTGAGCCACCATGTGGTTGCTGGGAATTGAACTCAGGACCTTTGGAAGAGCAGGCAATGCTCTTAACCACTGAGCCATCTCTCCAGCCCCAAAATATGTAGCCCAGGCTGGCCTCGAATTCGTGATCCTCCTGCCTCTGCCTCCTTCAGCAAATCCTACCGGCGTGCGCCACCACAACTGGCCAGAAGTTCTTCTCTAGTTTGTAATGATCCCATTATTCCAAAGAGGCAAATGAAGTAATGTCAGAAGTCAAATGAGTTGAAGGAAACCTGACTGAAGCTGGGAGAAAGCCCAGCGGGTGAGAATACCACTACCTAAGTTTAAAGAGCTGAGTTTGTTTTCCTGGCTCATATACAAAGTTGAGCACAGCTACAGATGCCTCTACACAGTTCTGGGAGTTGGGGGTTTGGACTCAGAACAGAAGGATGATTGGAGCTTCCTGGCTAGCCAGCCTAGCCAAAAGATAGCAAGCTCCAGAGTTGGAGAGACACTCTGCCTCAAGGAAACATGGTAGCCATAGGCAGAAGAAGACATCCAACATCCTCCTCTGACCTCTGCATAGACCCATCCTCTTTCTTTTGTCCTTACACACATATGCATAAACACACACATAAATAAACAAAAATAAATGAACTATAAATCCTCACAAAACAATGCAGTTGTTAAAGGAAAACCAGGTGTGTCCTTGCAGAAAACTGGAGACGGAGGAATGAGCCTCATTGATCTGAAGCTCACCCAGTGACATTCATGGGCTTTGGTTCCTCATTATTTTTGACATTTGATCCTCTCCTCCCTAAAATCCCAGGACTGTGTTTAACGACTCGGAGTCCAGCACGGCAGCACTGTGTCTGGGTGGCTCTTTTGAAATGTTCCTTGCTACTTGTTTTGTTCATCTGGCTCTCTCCCTGCTCTCTAATCAAACCTCGAGTCCCTAGTCTTGTAGTCAAAGAGTAGAGAGGCAACCTATTGAAAGAGATCCTTAATAAGACCTTCAAAATGACATTATGGGAGGGAGTACATGCAAGTACATGCTGTTTCTTTTCTTGCAGACATCGCCCTACCCTCTTCCTCCATGTGTCGCTTCCCACTCATCCTGGGTGTTAATTTCACTTCTCACTTTTCCCTTAAGACATTGTCTGATGCCACAAATCCCCAGCACGTAGTAAGGTCTGACTTCCTTCTATATTTTATTGCCATAAATTAGTAATACTTTAATTAAATAATTCAACATGTGAAGTGATTAATACGAGGAGTATTCTAGATAATTAAATTAACTACGGTCTTAGAATCAGTGTTTACTGTCCTTGGAAAAGGCATAAGACAGAGAATTAGAAAGTTGCAAGATCATTTTTTCCTCTGCTTTTTACTGACCTGTGACCTTGAACGTACTTCTTGCCTTTATGTTTTGGAAGAAATAAGAATAAGAAAAAAAGTAACTGTTAAGGGTATAATAGTGACTAAATAAGGTACCCAATGTGATTTTTCTGAGCATACTACCCAACATGCTCCCTGGATGCAAATGTCAGCTCTTCTATGCATCCCTTCATTCCCCAAAGCAGGCTGTGTATTTCACTGCAATAATTAATCACTGCTTGCTGATTGATGCTGCTGCGATCACGAATTTTGTTGCCCTTTTCTGTCTTCTTAAGCATTTTTTTTTTATCTTCAAAAGATAGCCTGGCTCTCTGTACGTCAGATTCTTCACAGGGAAACAGGTGACGTTGGCTGGAGGAACTGCCCGAGACAGCATGTAGCATTCAGAAGCAGATTGGGAGAGGCCACAGAAAGAATCCTGCCAGCTGAAGTAGAAACCGGTCACCACAAAGAGCTATTTTGGAATGTAAGGGCCAGAGAAACAGCGCGCAGCCAAGAATGAATAGCATGCAGTCAACTTGCCTTTTAATAATAAAATAATTGAGGGGTTCATAACGTGAGGGCCCTGTCAAGAAGTCTGATGGGATGTTTCCAGGGATCATGCAGGGGAGGAAACGCTAGAGGTAGAACAACTCTGTCTTCTCAGGGCCCATGTTCTCCCTCCTTCCTTTTCTCCTGGGCTAAGGGCAGAGCCTACATTTGTGGGTAGCTGCATTTGCTGAGGTTTTTCTACAACAACCCCTAGAGGGCGCAGTGACTCTCTCCCTCTTGTGTTCCCAGCTAGAATGAGACCATGGGCAAATACACTGGTGGGAAGTGAACTAGGTTCATCAAGCCCCCAGAGAAGTTGTAGGAAGCTAGACCCAATCCCAGCTCGTCAGCGCCAACAACTGGCACAAAGTGCCTACTACATGCGTGCTTCTTTTCTGTTGGCGCCATCTTTCAGTTAGACGTACTAGTAAGTTTCATCTCCAATCTTCGCTGACTCCTAAGTAGTGAGTAGGTCAACTGGAATTGCAATACCGATTCTGTTATCTTATTTGAAAGTTCAGTTTGTCTCCTCCCCTAGATAAAAGAGTGCTTAAAATGTAACCTACTTGTGAACTGAAGTCTTTTAATCTTAATGTAAATGATTCAAGTTTTCTGTAGTAAGAATGGTTTGTATATTGCCATTTTGCACATGATTCATAAGCTACTTCTTTAAGGGAGGGCACGGTCCTGTGTTTCAGAATTTCCACCTGAAATCCCAGGTGGAAGGATTGCAAATTCAAGGTAGCATGGGATATCTAACAAGACCCATTCTTAAGATGAAACAAACAAATAAAAATATAACCTTTAAGCCCCACCTCAGATGTTTATTCTCTACTTGTGGAATATTTATATGTACTAAAAAAAACTAATATTGAGGAAATACCCACAGGATGTTTGTTTAGTGGAAAAAAAAAAACCAAGGAGAAAACTAGCATACCTCTCAGAAGATGGTCCTGACGGCAAACGGGACCATCCACAAGAAAAACGTGGCACAATGCCTGTCAATAAACAGTCAATAAATACTACCGACTTCAGCAGAGGTCATGGCATAAGTCTAGAAACAACTTTGGATCAAAGGGGCATATCAGAGTTTACTCTGCATGTCCACCTTAGTTATTGCCATCTCTTGGGTGTCTCTAGTGACTCAGTGCACACAGTTCCCATGCAAGAAATTACCAGAAAAAAATGGTCAAAATCACACCCAAATATCACTTCGTTTGACTAAACCAGCCTGTTAGTAACTTGGGGAGAAATTGTATTAAGTTCCCCTCATTTTAGTAATGCCATATCAAATCTGTAGGCAGTTTTAATTTTTCTTGAAATAAAATGTAGTATTTTTAACTTAATAATTTTCTTTAAAAGGGCAGATTTCTGACTCATAGAAAATGTAAGATAAAAGGTTTGACAAAGAGGATTTGATACCCCCCTCCCTGAGGACTCGCTATGATTCTCTTTCCTCACAAAGAATCAAGATCATCCCTGAGACATACATAACAATATTTGAAACCTTCACAAAAATTGGTATGATTTCTACCTAGCTAAGGCTGTCCTCAAACTTGCTCTATCAAGGATTCCCTTGAACTTCTTAGCTCCTTGCCACCATCTCCTAAGTAAGGCATTACAGGTGTGCACAACCCATGCCCAGATCATAGAATGGTGGGAACTGAACCCAGACTTTCCTGAGTGCCAGGTGATCGCCCTACCTACATCCCCAGCCCTCAAAACCTCATTTTCATCTCAGCCACTCAACTGGGAACAAAGGACATGGAAGTTGGAATTGCAAAAAGATCCCTGCATCTCCCTGCCTCTCCACCTTTCTGATGTGGTGACAGAGGGATAGACATTGGGACCCAGGCATTTGACTTCTTCTAGTGGGGATCTCCATGACCTAATATATGTTGCTCCACCTAGACATGTAAGTCACTGATGAGACAACTTAGTGTTGCTCATATATACATGTGATTGGGATGGACCGCTTAGGCTTGAGAGACCTAACAGGGGGCTTGTTCCCAGAGAAGACTGAGTCTCCCTCTCTTCGTAGCCACTGATTTCCCATAGGTCTTCACGTTCTTCATGGGTGTGATCTTCATGCATTTTTCCCCATCCATGTTGTGTTGTCAATTGGTATCACTCAACAGGTTTTGTTAAGGCAACTATATTGTTAAGATTTAACTGGTATTACTTCCATGTGATCTTACAAATTTGAGAGAGGGCACAGGAAGAGCTGGAGAGAGGAAAACTAAGAGGGAGGGAGAGAGGAGTTGAAATGATGTAACTACAGTACCCACATATGAAGTTCACCAAAAGCAATACATAGAAATTTATAAAGGCCCCACAACTCAAAGCTGACAACAGCAGGGCTGGGTACCAATGCCTTCCAAGTTTTATTTAAAAACTTGCTAGAAGAGTAGGTGTACTATCTAATGGCTTCTATGCATCTCTACCTGCACACCTGCCGACACTGACCACTTAGTCATGCTCTCCCCCAATGCCCAGCTTCTCCCATATTTTACCTTTGAGTTATAGACACATGTCCACAGACACAAATGTGTTCATGACCCCCTTTTCTTGGGGGTGCTTCACCCAAGGCATACGTGATTTGTGCCTTTGGCATCCTGCTTTGGGTTTGCCTTTGAAAAAGCCTCTGGTTCTCATGTGTGTGTATAGCAAATGAAGCGTGGGAGTGGCATAATTGGTACATAGTGGATCATGCTGTTACCTCAAACTGCGTACACCTCAACAGAAAGCTGACTTAGGAACGGCACGTTGTATTTTGCCTCTTGTAACCTCCCCGCCCGAGTCTTTCCTCCAGATGACAGGCACAGAATTGTGGGCTGGATGGATTCTTGACAGGAGATTTTATTCCAAGCAAACTTAATATGCTTAATATGCTTACATAATAAAAACCTGTATGCTAGATTTTGAAATACAAGTGGTTGTCCCAGGCATGAGGTCATTGGCCTCCACCTGTCCCAAGAGTACCACTGTTTCAAGGAAAGGCTTTGCAGAGTGAGAGAATATCCATTTCATCCGTGGAATACAAAAGTACCCTTTGTCTCCTGGGATGGCTAGATAACACCTAACCATGCCCCATTTAAACTTAACCCAGAAAGTGACATAAGACAGGTGCTTCAAAAGTGAGGTCATATCTGAATTTGAGCTGTATTATGAGTAAGTATTTGATAGTCATCACTGAGGATGAAAATCTGCAAAGCAAAAAAAAAAAAACAAAAAAAACAAAAAGACTCCTAGAATATATAAGAATTAATATCAAGAGGCACAAAAGGAATTCAAAAATCTCCAGAGTGCTGCATGTGCATCTTCATAAAACAGATATGCCAGGAAAGAAAGACATTAGGTACCCTAAGCCAGTCACCTCCCCAGAGACTGAATGTGTTTTCCAGTTAGAATAACAATTCTGATTTACCTGGCATCAAGAAGGTCCTTGTATTTATTATGAGATGTTCAGTACCAAGCCCTAGAGCAACCTGATCTCACGGAGGTGAGTGGGCACATGATCAGATCAACCAGAAACCAGAAATGTTTCAGCAAAATCATTCTGGTGGGTTGTAAGAATCGTTCCTCCCCCACTCAGCTGTTAGTTCTCTTGCTCTCAAACTTCAGGGAAGATCCTTAGCCCAAGGGATATGTTATTTCATTTCATAATGTCCTGAAAAATCCACACTCTAAAAATTGCTTGAGTCAGAAAACAAAATTGAAGTTGAATTGATTGAATTGCTGTTGTTGTTTTTTTTTTAAATTTTATCAGCTTATTTAATACTTCACCATTGCCTCCAGATGTTTTGAGTGAAAATGAACATTGCTGGGGGTGGGGGAACACAGATGCCTGATTCTTTGCAGAATTTCTAATTTTATATAGGGACTTTTTATAGCCCATTATAATGAAGTGGATTGGATTTATCATACTCTAGCAACAGCAATATCATAAGTTGTACAGTAATTAGCTCAAATAGACATTTATACTTTGGCCAGAAAAACAACTGGGATTTCATGCTGCAGAAAAATATTTATTTTAAATTTTGTTTTCATCTGAGGCTGTGTTGCCAAACTCACACTACTATTGATTAGGTTGAATAGGTGGAATAGTGTTCTTTGAGCCTTCACTTCACCAAGGACGTTGAAATAGAAAAAGAAAGGAAAGAAAAGAAAAGAAAGACAGAAGCTTGTTACTCAGACTTGCTCTTGTGTGCATCTATGAGCTGCAGAACCCAATGGGTTGTCTATTCTTGCTGCAACCATTATTGCTGTAAATCTTTCTCTTCACCCATCATTGATAAAAATCCTCCGCCAGAGTTAGTTTTGAACATGTGTATTCGTATGTAGAAAGCCAATTAATGGTTTGATTTTACCAACATCTGACAGAACAATGCAATAAGTCAATAGGCAAGGGATTTTCCTGAGGGCTGGTCACTCTTCTGAAGTCAGTAGCACCATGCACTTCTGAGAAAGAGCAGTAGGTCCCTGACTTGGTCCATAATTGCTGCTTGGGATAGCATTATGGTGTCATAGTTTCCTTACAGACTTTGACACTGGAATGCTTGTCAGTCATGTTGCTCATAGACAATATCCTATCCACAGTCACAACAGCAGTTCAGAAGCCCCAAGTTCTATACAAAAATGAAATCTTTGGTGGCATCTGACCTAATCATCTCATGTTGGAGAGAGTTCTTTCTTCTAAACAACAGTAAAAATGGGAAAAAAATAAGCTCTCCATCAAATTATTTTTCATACGCCTATTTATGTGTAAATTCAAGAAACTCAAAAGTTTAGAGCCTTGGAAGCATGGCACAGTAGATCAAGTATTTGATGCAAAGACAAGAGGTCTTGAGTCCCTATCCCAGTACACACATGATAAAGTTTGGTGCAGTGGTGAACACACACAATCCCAGCATTAGGAAGGCAGAGAAAGGAGGACCTCAGGGGGCTCCCTGGCCTCCTAGCCCAGTCAAATCAGTGAGGTCTAGATTCAGTGAGACTTTCTGTCTCAGAAATAAAAAAAAAAATGTAGTAAGAGAAATGAATACAATTGAGATTGTATTGAGTGTGTCTCCCTAGAACTTCAAAGCTGTCAAAGAAAGGGAAGCCTAGCTGACCACTGGAATTGCCAATCTCAACACCAGGTGGAGCAGTGGGGGAAAGGAATAGATGACTCCTTGCCCATTTCATGTGTCCTTAGATAAAACCAGAAAACTACCCAAAATTAGAAAAAAAAAAAAAAGACAAGTAACAAGGTTTTGTTTGATTCTTTGTTGTATTACTGAGGTGGCTGGAACAAACAAATGGCATCTTCTGTTGCTATATGCATCTTACATAATTAGAAGTTGATTACTTAGATTAAATAATTTTGGGACATTTGTTAAATCAATGTCTGTCATATTGAGAAATGAACTGTATGGTAAAAGGCAAAAGACTGCTGATTCTTTGGTCTTATCAAAGATGAGGATCAGGGTTGGGTGCATAAAACATGCTGTTGTGTGATCCGGTTAGGGCTACATTGCTAAGTGTCTGCTTGCCTCCCATGTGCACGTTCAAGCCTCTGAGACAAAGTATATTCTCAGTGCTGAAACAACGAGTGAATGATTAATGACCTCCAGGTAGTGGCATGGACATCCCCCCCCCGCCCCCCCCCCCCCACTCAACGTATTAACCTTCACGGTTCAAACCAGTCCAACAGGCACAAAATACAGTGCAGGAAGGAGAGACAATCACTGGAAAATTAAAGCCACATAGGAGGTTGGAAGCTGCCTCAGGAAATATGGCTTATTGTAAACACCAAGTTATGAATGCCTTAATTTCTGTTCCATTTCTGGTGGCCCGGCCACAGCCTCAAGACAGTACTGACAACACTGGTCTTCACAGAGGTTTAAAAATTGTCAATATTACATAAGATTTAAAATTATTAGACACTGACTTTCAGTAAACTGTCCCTCTTATTGTACAGATGAGGATGCACTTCTGTAGGAATTCCTTCAGCCAATATCCTGTAAGATACCAGCCTCCTTGGGCATGGTCTCTTGTACTATGAATGCAGACATAAAGCTTATATGGTCTCTCTCTCTTCCTCAGCTGCTGAACTTTGTTCCTGTTCCCCACTTGTGCAGAGTACTGTTTATCTGTGAGTCTACCCCTAAATAAAAAACCCTTTATTATATTAAAAAAAATTGTCAATATTATTGCAAACGTTTCTCGAGAAATTTGGGCTCCAACTGGGCTTATTGGCTGTTTTGGTTATTATAGGGCTGCATATGAATAAATACATAATTAATATACAGGATGATGAGATGACTCAGTCAGTAAAAAACACTTGGAGCCAAAGTACAGTCTCCAGAACTCACATAACAGAGCCAGGTGTGGTGGTGCACATCTGTAATCCTAGGGTTCTCCTGGTGACGTGCGAGACAGAGACTGCAGAACTGCCTGGAAGTTCACAGGCCAGGGGACCTGGAGACCAAAGGATGTCAGGAGAAAGAGAACTCCTGGCAGGGAGATGGAAAGATTTGAGTCTGCAAAGTTGTTCTCTGAACTCCATCCATGCACCATGGCATGTGTGCACCTGTGCGTGTGTACACACAGACACACAAACACACACACACAAACACCAAAAATGATATATGTGTACCTGCCTCTATCTTTGTCTATCTATCTCTATCTCACTATATACACATATACAACAAATAAATATAAATAAACTTTTATTATATTGAAAAATAAATGTGGGTTCTGCATATAATTCAGTCAATAAATGTCAGATGGTTGTGGCAAACAGGAGAATCTAGCTAGGGCCCCATGTTTTCCCATTTGAAGACTCTCAGGCAAGAAGCACAAAAATATCTGTCATAGTGCAGACAAAATCCCTGTTTCACAGACAGTCCATTACAAGATATGTTGTCTTCATTACCAAAAGGAGAAAGAGAAAGAAGGGATGGAGGGGTGAAAAGACGAAGAGGAGGAGGAGGAGGAGGAGGAGGAGGAGGAGGAGGAGATTCTCCCAACTCTGCAGCAACTTATTATCAAAAGAGCTCACCAAGAACATTATGAAATAAGCTGTATTCACTAAACTTATTTTCTGAGGACTTTACTTCCCTGAGGCTGTCCTTGCCCTGCATGGAAGTGTGAAACAAAAACACAGGCTTTCAACAGCCATAGTGCTGTGAGTAGGCTTGTATGCTGGGTAAAATTTCAGTTCTTTTAATTGGGTTTCTGTAAAAAGACATAAAGAAAATAAAGGGGAAAAGTAGGATCCAAGGGGATACAGGCTAACACCCTAGGCTTTCTCAGCTTCTCCAGGACCAAAGAAGTAAGGAAAGACAGCACAACTCACTATATTTTACAGACACACTACTGATCTAGAGTGACTTCTGATGTCAGGTTAACTAGAGAAAGCAATTAACAGACATGTTGAACTGTGAAGAATGAAAGATTTTGTCTTGGATCTCCTGTGTGCACTTCAAGGACCAGTGGTCTCCTCTGTACTTAGCAGAATTCCCCAATCCTCAGTACCGTATCTACCCATCTACTCCATCTTGTAACAGGCTCTCATTCCTTTCCCACACATCAACTGTTCTATCTATCAGCTTCAGATTTTGTATTCACCATCCTCCTAAAGCATTTCTCCCCTCAAACTTTCCGCATCAAGTCCATCCTCATCATCTGGTGTTCCTCCAGTTCAGAGTCCTGCCCTTCGATGACAACACTATCTCCCCCGATCCTTCTAGCCCCTGTTGCTGAATTTACGACCCATTGTCTGAGTTTCTCTTCTCCTAAACATTTGGAGTGAAAGTTCCATGGAAAAGTGAATGTGGTCTGTCTTGCAGACCGCATTGGTGTTGCTGTTTATGTTCTTGGTCCTTCAAAGGAGATAGAAGGATAACTGACTGGTGTGGGGTAAAGAAGGCATTTACTCTTGTTGATAAACCATCACCTGGAATAATACTGCCAACAACATGGGAGAAGGAAATGGTTCAGGATCAGGGTTGTTCTGGGCATGGTCGGGACACTGCTCCAAGCCACTATATTATGTGCGAATCCTGCACCAAATGAGCCTCCCGGAGACAACAGAAGAGTCACTTCTCTGATCCTGAGAGTTCTCACTCCATACAGAAGATCTCCCCTCTCAGCGTCAGCCTTTAAAATCTGTGATTTATGGAGGAGTCTTTCAGAATGTTAATCACGGAAGGCGGTGAGGCAAAACCCAAGGAGTCTGACCCACCTCAGAGATGAAAGCAAACGACCCCGCTGCCGCAGAACAGGAACATTTGAAATTTGGACATTACTCAGAAGCCAGCCCTAGAAACACTTTTTTTTTTTCATAAAATCACTGTGCTGTCTTTGGGAATTTTCAGAAGTGCTGCTCATAAGAAAATAGGACAAAAAAGTAACATTCATCTGGGTCTCACAAAAGAAAAAAAAAAAAGGCAAAGTCCACAGCAAAGTTTGTTGCAAATCAGGCAGACAGCCCAGATAGCCGAGGAATTAGAAGGCCAGGTTGGCTTGTGAAGACAAACCACAACAATGGTCACTCTGATAAACCTCTGAGAGATTCTTTATACTTCAAAATACATGCTCTGAAACCATGGCCATTGCTTTCATACTGAGACAATCATATCTTCCAAGGAGAAGGATTCTGGGACCTGTGGGAGAGTTGTGAAGGGAAAGTGTATCAGGATGTCGGTGGAGAATTGGGAGCCATGAAGGCAGGTGTAGAACCCACTTCTAAACAAACAGCTGAGGGGAGTTTACGGTGGCCTGAGAAGCCCCAGTGTGTTCTAATCAGCCAGAGGAAGGAGGGAGGCAAGAAATCTGTCCTTTCTTTTTGAAAGAACGCTTTTGTTTTCATTAAGTGGGTCCTTCAGGAAGGGCTTTCTGCAAAGATGAGGGAAACTTGCTCAAATCGTCTGAAGATTTCATGTGAATATCTCAGCTGAATGGTGTGTTTCTCACCAACATTTCATCTCTTTGTTTCAAGATTTGGCTTAGCTTTATTCTAGCAATTTTTTGTTCATCCCTAGAATGTATCCAACTAACACAATCAAGTTAACAAGCATTTATTAAGTGATGTTTGCTTCCAACCTGCCAGGTATCCAAAGCCATTTCTTGTTCAGTTGACTAATCCCCCCTCTCCATATATATATATATATATATATATATATATATATATATATATATATATATATATATGTCTGTGTGTGTGTATCACAAAGTGTAGATCTTATTTGCATGACTATTGACTGAATATTCATTCATTCATGGGTTTGTTGATTATTAATGCCAATTCATATATCTTCCAAGGTCATATTTTCTGTACTTAAGACACATTCCCTTTGGTGGCTCCGGGATGATGGCCACAGATACTAGAAAACATGAAGCAAGACCCATCAAACAATTTCCCACTCTTTTTCAGGGGTGTGTTTGGTAGCAGGTTTTTAAAAGAAGGGAGACGAAAGGCACCTATCCAGAACAGAGAACTTGTTATAACTCTTACTTATTTGTTTATGTTTATTTATTCTTGTGCATGTGTGTTATATGTGTGTACATGTGCTTAAGTGTTTGATATATGTATGTGTTGGAGGACATGCACATGTGTGCCCATGGAAGTCAGAGGTTGACATGGCATCAACCCATGGCCAACCTCAGGCCCTCCTCTCTTTAGATTTTGAGACAGGGTATGTCACTGAACTTGTAGTTCGTGGTTTCTTCTAGAATGGGTCTCTGTTCAACTCCGGGGATACTCCTGTCTCTGTTCCTCTGCCCCAAAGGCTGCAGATGGGCACCACAGTGCTCAGATTTAATGAGGTTGATGGAAATGCGATTCAGGTATTCGTGTTTAAACTATAAATACACCACTGACTGAACCATCTCCCCCAACAAACACTTGTTAGATAATTTGGATACAGCAGTAAACAAGAGTCTTCTTCCAAGAGAGTTCTGACCTTAAAAATACGGACAGACTCAACAACCAGGTGTTCCATTAAGAAGAGCAGCTCATCACATCTAGACACAAGTGAATCTCCAGGGGAATGGTATAACAACTCCTTTTACTAATCTTTAAATTAACCTTAAAACTGAGAAGTCTTCGTGGGGTTCTCCTTAAACACGAATGACTTTGTTATTGTGTTTTCAAAATGAAACTGGCCTTCAGCGTGTGGTTGGTTATAAAGAAAGGAACATTTTCAGGATGGCCACAGGTACTTTTAAAAATAGTGCCCACAAAAGGTCATGATATTGACGCAATTTTCCAAGGACTGGTTTCATTTTTTCCCAGCGAGTTGGTAATTAGGTCACTGGGCCAGTTGTTCTCTGGACTGACCAGCGTAGACTCACCAGGGTTACTTCCAAAATTAGTCTTTTGTAGGGATTGTTAGTCACTCTCAGCTTTTTAAAAGTTAATTTGGCTTTCCTCTAAGGTGCCAATTACACCTCCCTGGAAACTTCCATTTTCCATGTATTCATAGAACCAGGATCCACCAATCAGCCCTACCACAGTCTGACTTTTCCATCATCCTGATTTGGCTGAACTAGCCGGGAAAGACAGTTTATGCTGTAGACTTTGGACATCTCCCCATGGAAGCAGCCAAAGCATTGGCAAACATCATTTGGTTCTTACATGAATGTGAGTTATTCCCCTAAATACCAGGTAAACATTTCTAAGACGCTGTCAGTATCTGCCCAAGACCATTTGATAGGTATTTATCTGTGGGTTGGATGTTTCTCTTTCTAAGAATGGGTGGATGGATGGATGGATGGATGGATAGATGAAAGATGAATAAATGGATGATAGATGGATAGGTGAATGGATGAGTAGATGAATGGAAGGATAGATGGACGATGGATAAATAGGTGTGTGTGTGTGTGTGTGTGTGTGTCTGTGTGTGTGTGTGTGTGCATGCGTGTTTTCAAGTGCAATGAATTACTTTCCCAGGGAAGATGACTATGCTCATCCAGGGAAATCAGTGAGAGGACAGAAGAGAATGAACTAAGAGATTTTCAGGAAAGTTGAGACCATAGGGATGAACACTATTTAAATTCAAATCACCTCTATGGAGGTATACTAATGTATCAAGCCAGGAGAACTGCTGTGCTCAACTGTAACACACACTGGCTTTGCTTCAGACAGGAAGAAGAACGAGACCCAGCTAACCCGCCCCCCCCCCCCCATGACTATCTGTTTGCTCTGGTCATGCAAATCCAGATAAAGATAAATCCTGAATGGAATTTAGTAGAAGGGATCCTGGACTAGGTCAGCAGGAAGACAGTTGTCAAAAAATGTCTAATTCATCACAGCACAAACTCTTTCCGACCCAAACTTAAAGTACTGGCTTCGCCTTTAAGATAGCATATTGCCTCCCCTACTGCCACAAATTCTCGTGCTTTTATTTAAAAATATATAAGAAATAGTTGTTTAATAAAACAGCATTGCTATTTTCAAATTATGGTCTTCAGTGTTCCTGGGAAAACTATTTCAAATTTCTCTGAGAAGCTAAATTCTAAGGCTTGTAAGATGATTCAAAGGGTGAATAAGCTTCCAGCTACACCTGAGGAACTGGATTTCATGCCTTGACCCATATGGTAGAAATAAAGAATTGACACCTTTAAATTCTTCCCTGGCCTCGGCACAAACAATATGACATAGGATTGCACACATGTACACACATACATACATACACACACATGGACACACACACACATTGTAATACATTCCTTTTTAAAGCTACTTCTTGTGGTAATACAGACATGCAGTTGACTTCCTCCCTGTGGTCACACTTATACACAATCCCCACATGAAAGTTTTTTGGTATGAATAAAGGCAATGCAATTTTCAAAAGGCAGTTTTACCCAGATCTTGGTAAAGTATGATCTTGGTAAAATATTGTCATTTTATGGAATCTAGAATTTTCATACAAGACTTTCAGTAAACTGTCCCTCTTATTGTACAGATGAGGATGCACTTCTGTAGGAATTCCTTCAGCCAATATCCTGTAAGATACCAGCCTCCTTGGGCATGGTCTCTTGTACTATGAATGCAGACATAAAGCTTATATGGTCTCTCTCTCTTCCTCAGCTGCTGAACTTTGTTCCTGTTCCCCACTTGTGCAGAGTACTGTTTATCTGTGAGTCTACCCCTAAATAAAAAACCCTTTATTATATTAAAAAAAATTGTCAATATTATTGCAAACGTTTCTCGAGAAATTTGGGCTCCAACTGGGCTTATTGGCTGTTTTGGTTATTATAGGGCTGCATATGAATAAATACATAATTAATATACAGGATGATGAGATGACTCAGTCAGTAAAAAACACTTGGAGCCAAAGTACAGTCTCCAGAACTCACATAACAGAGCCAGGTGTGGTGGTGCACATCTGTAATCCTAGGGTTCTCCTGGTGACGTGCGAGACAGAGACTGCAGAACTGCCTGGAAGTTCACAGGCCAGGGGACCTGGAGACCAAAGGATGTCAGGAGAAAGAGAACTCCTGGCAGGGAGATGGAAAGATTTGAGTCTGCAAAGTTGTTCTCTGAACTCCATCCATGCACCATGGCATGTGTGCACCTGTGCGTGTGTACACACAGACACACAAACACACACACACAAACACCAAAAATGATATATGTGTACCTGCCTCTATCTTTGTCTATCTATCTCTATCTCACTATATACACATATACAACAAATAAATATAAATAAACTTTTATTATATTGAAAAATAAATGTGGGTTCTGCATATAATTCAGTCAATAAATGTCAGATGGTTGTGGCAAACAGGAGAATCTAGCTAGGGCCCCATGTTTTCCCATTTGAAGACTCTCAGGCAAGAAGCACAAAAATATCTGTCATAGTGCAGACAAAATCCCTGTTTCACAGACAGTCCATTACAAGATATGTTGTCTTCATTACCAAAAGGAGAAAGAGAAAGAAGGGATGGAGGGGTGAAAAGACGAAGAGGAGGAGGAGGAGGAGGAGGAGGAGGAGGAGGAGATTCTCCCAACTCTGCAGCAACTTATTATCAAAAGAGCTCACCAAGAACATTATGAAATAAGCTGTATTCACTAAACTTATTTTCTGAGGACTTTACTTCCCTGAGGCTGTCCTTGCCCTGCATGGAAGTGTGAAACAAAAACACAGGCTTTCAACAGCCATAGTGCTGTGAGTAGGCTTGTATGCTGGGTAAAATTTCAGTTCTTTTAATTGGGTTTCTGTAAAAAGACATAAAGAAAATAAAGGGGAAAAGTAGGATCCAAGGGGATACAGGCTAACACCCTAGGCTTTCTCAGCTTCTCCAGGACCAAAGAAGTAAGGAAAGACAGCACAACTCACTATATTTTACAGACACACTACTGATCTAGAGTGACTTCTGATGTCAGGTTAACTAGAGAAAGCAATTAACAGACATGTTGAACTGTGAAGAATGAAAGATTTTGTCTTGGATCTCCTGTGTGCACTTCAAGGACCAGTGGTCTCCTCTGTACTTAGCAGAATTCCCCAATCCTCAGTACCGTATCTACCCATCTACTCCATCTTGTAACAGGCTCTCATTCCTTTCCCACACATCAACTGTTCTATCTATCAGCTTCAGATTTTGTATTCACCATCCTCCTAAAGCATTTCTCCCCTCAAACTTTCCGCATCAAGTCCATCCTCATCATCTGGTGTTCCTCCAGTTCAGAGTCCTGCCCTTCGATGACAACACTATCTCCCCCGATCCTTCTAGCCCCTGTTGCTGAATTTACGACCCATTGTCTGAGTTTCTCTTCTCCTAAACATTTGGAGTGAAAGTTCCATGGAAAAGTGAATGTGGTCTGTCTTGCAGACCGCATTGGTGTTGCTGTTTATGTTCTTGGTCCTTCAAAGGAGATAGAAGGATAACTGACTGGTGTGGGGTAAAGAAGGCATTTACTCTTGTTGATAAACCATCACCTGGAATAATACTGCCAACAACATGGGAGAAGGAAATGGTTCAGGATCAGGGTTGTTCTGGGCATGGTCGGGACACTGCTCCAAGCCACTATATTATGTGCGAATCCTGCACCAAATGAGCCTCCCGGAGACAACAGAAGAGTCACTTCTCTGATCCTGAGAGTTCTCACTCCATACAGAAGATCTCCCCTCTCAGCGTCAGCCTTTAAAATCTGTGATTTATGGAGGAGTCTTTCAGAATGTTAATCACGGAAGGCGGTGAGGCAAAACCCAAGGAGTCTGACCCACCTCAGAGATGAAAGCAAACGACCCCGCTGCCGCAGAACAGGAACATTTGAAATTTGGACATTACTCAGAAGCCAGCCCTAGAAACACTTTTTTTTTTTCATAAAATCACTGTGCTGTCTTTGGGAATTTTCAGAAGTGCTGCTCATAAGAAAATAGGACAAAAAAGTAACATTCATCTGGGTCTCACAAAAGAAAAAAAAAAAGGCAAAGTCCACAGCAAAGTTTGTTGCAAATCAGGCAGACAGCCCAGATAGCCGAGGAATTAGAAGGCCAGGTTGGCTTGTGAAGACAAACCACAACAATGGTCACTCTGATAAACCTCTGAGAGATTCTTTATACTTCAAAATACATGCTCTGAAACCATGGCCATTGCTTTCATACTGAGACAATCATATCTTCCAAGGAGAAGGATTCTGGGACCTGTGGGAGAGTTGTGAAGGGAAAGTGTATCAGGATGTCGGTGGAGAATTGGGAGCCATGAAGGCAGGTGTAGAACCCACTTCTAAACAAACAGCTGAGGGGAGTTTACGGTGGCCTGAGAAGCCCCAGTGTGTTCTAATCAGCCAGAGGAAGGAGGGAGGCAAGAAATCTGTCCTTTCTTTTTGAAAGAACGCTTTTGTTTTCATTAAGTGGGTCCTTCAGGAAGGGCTTTCTGCAAAGATGAGGGAAACTTGCTCAAATCGTCTGAAGATTTCATGTGAATATCTCAGCTGAATGGTGTGTTTCTCACCAACATTTCATCTCTTTGTTTCAAGATTTGGCTTAGCTTTATTCTAGCAATTTTTTGTTCATCCCTAGAATGTATCCAACTAACACAATCAAGTTAACAAGCATTTATTAAGTGATGTTTGCTTCCAACCTGCCAGGTATCCAAAGCCATTTCTTGTTCAGTTGACTAATCCCCCCTCTCCATATATATATATATATATATATATATATATATATATATATATATATATGTCTGTGTGTGTGTATCACAAAGTGTAGATCTTATTTGCATGACTATTGACTGAATATTCATTCATTCATGGGTTTGTTGATTATTAATGCCAATTCATATATCTTCCAAGGTCATATTTTCTGTACTTAAGACACATTCCCTTTGGTGGCTCCGGGATGATGGCCACAGATACTAGAAAACATGAAGCAAGACCCATCAAACAATTTCCCACTCTTTTTCAGGGGTGTGTTTGGTAGCAGGTTTTTAAAAGAAGGGAGACGAAAGGCACCTATCCAGAACAGAGAACTTGTTATAACTCTTACTTATTTGTTTATGTTTATTTATTCTTGTGCATGTGTGTTATATGTGTGTACATGTGCTTAAGTGTTTGATATATGTATGTGTTGGAGGACATGCACATGTGTGCCCATGGAAGTCAGAGGTTGACATGGCATCAACCCATGGCCAACCTCAGGCCCTCCTCTCTTTAGATTTTGAGACAGGGTATGTCACTGAACTTGTAGTTCGTGGTTTCTTCTAGAATGGGTCTCTGTTCAACTCCGGGGATACTCCTGTCTCTGTTCCTCTGCCCCAAAGGCTGCAGATGGGCACCACAGTGCTCAGATTTAATGAGGTTGATGGAAATGCGATTCAGGTATTCGTGTTTAAACTATAAATACACCACTGACTGAACCATCTCCCCCAACAAACACTTGTTAGATAATTTGGATACAGCAGTAAACAAGAGTCTTCTTCCAAGAGAGTTCTGACCTTAAAAATACGGACAGACTCAACAACCAGGTGTTCCATTAAGAAGAGCAGCTCATCACATCTAGACACAAGTGAATCTCCAGGGGAATGGTATAACAACTCCTTTTACTAATCTTTAAATTAACCTTAAAACTGAGAAGTCTTCGTGGGGTTCTCCTTAAACACGAATGACTTTGTTATTGTGTTTTCAAAATGAAACTGGCCTTCAGCGTGTGGTTGGTTATAAAGAAAGGAACATTTTCAGGATGGCCACAGGTACTTTTAAAAATAGTGCCCACAAAAGGTCATGATATTGACGCAATTTTCCAAGGACTGGTTTCATTTTTTCCCAGCGAGTTGGTAATTAGGTCACTGGGCCAGTTGTTCTCTGGACTGACCAGCGTAGACTCACCAGGGTTACTTCCAAAATTAGTCTTTTGTAGGGATTGTTAGTCACTCTCAGCTTTTTAAAAGTTAATTTGGCTTTCCTCTAAGGTGCCAATTACACCTCCCTGGAAACTTCCATTTTCCATGTATTCATAGAACCAGGATCCACCAATCAGCCCTACCACAGTCTGACTTTTCCATCATCCTGATTTGGCTGAACTAGCCGGGAAAGACAGTTTATGCTGTAGACTTTGGACATCTCCCCATGGAAGCAGCCAAAGCATTGGCAAACATCATTTGGTTCTTACATGAATGTGAGTTATTCCCCTAAATACCAGGTAAACATTTCTAAGACGCTGTCAGTATCTGCCCAAGACCATTTGATAGGTATTTATCTGTGGGTTGGATGTTTCTCTTTCTAAGAATGGGTGGATGGATGGATGGATGGATGGATAGATGAAAGATGAATAAATGGATGATAGATGGATAGGTGAATGGATGAGTAGATGAATGGAAGGATAGATGGACGATGGATAAATAGGTGTGTGTGTGTGTGTGTGTGTGTGTCTGTGTGTGTGTGTGTGTGTGCATGCGTGTTTTCAAGTGCAATGAATTACTTTCCCAGGGAAGATGACTATGCTCATCCAGGGAAATCAGTGAGAGGACAGAAGAGAATGAACTAAGAGATTTTCAGGAAAGTTGAGACCATAGGGATGAACACTATTTAAATTCAAATCACCTCTATGGAGGTATACTAATGTATCAAGCCAGGAGAACTGCTGTGCTCAACTGTAACACACACTGGCTTTGCTTCAGACAGGAAGAAGAACGAGACCCAGCTAACCCGCCCCCCCCCCCCCCATGACTATCTGTTTGCTCTGGTCATGCAAATCCAGATAAAGATAAATCCTGAATGGAATTTAGTAGAAGGGATCCTGGACTAGGTCAGCAGGAAGACAGTTGTCAAAAAATGTCTAATTCATCACAGCACAAACTCTTTCCGACCCAAACTTAAAGTACTGGCTTCGCCTTTAAGATAGCATATTGCCTCCCCTACTGCCACAAATTCTCGTGCTTTTATTTAAAAATATATAAGAAATAGTTGTTTAATAAAACAGCATTGCTATTTTCAAATTATGGTCTTCAGTGTTCCTGGGAAAACTATTTCAAATTTCTCTGAGAAGCTAAATTCTAAGGCTTGTAAGATGATTCAAAGGGTGAATAAGCTTCCAGCTACACCTGAGGAACTGGATTTCATGCCTTGACCCATATGGTAGAAATAAAGAATTGACACCTTTAAATTCTTCCCTGGCCTCGGCACAAACAATATGACATAGGATTGCACACATGTACACACATACATACATACACACACATGGACACACACACACATTGTAATACATTCCTTTTTAAAGCTACTTCTTGTGGTAATACAGACATGCAGTTGACTTCCTCCCTGTGGTCACACTTATACACAATCCCCACATGAAAGTTTTTTGGTATGAATAAAGGCAATGCAATTTTCAAAAGGCAGTTTTACCCAGATCTTGGTAAAGTATGATCTTGGTAAAATATTGTCATTTTATGGAATCTAGAATTTTCATACAAGACTTTCAGTAAACTGTCCCTCTTATTGTACAGATGAGGATGCACTTCTGTAGGAATTCCTTCAGCCAATATCCTGTAAGATACCAGCCTCCTTGGGCATGGTCTCTTGTACTATGAATGCAGACATAAAGCTTATATGGTCTCTCTCTCTTCCTCAGCTGCTGAACTTTGTTCCTGTTCCCCACTTGTGCAGAGTACTGTTTATCTGTGAGTCTACCCCTAAATAAAAAACCCTTTATTATATTAAAAAAAATTGTCAATATTATTGCAAACGTTTCTCGAGAAATTTGGGCTCCAACTGGGCTTATTGGCTGTTTTGGTTATTATAGGGCTGCATATGAATAAATACATAATTAATATACAGGATGATGAGATGACTCAGTCAGTAAAAAACACTTGGAGCCAAAGTACAGTCTCCAGAACTCACATAACAGAGCCAGGTGTGGTGGTGCACATCTGTAATCCTAGGGTTCTCCTGGTGACGTGCGAGACAGAGACTGCAGAACTGCCTGGAAGTTCACAGGCCAGGGGACCTGGAGACCAAAGGATGTCAGGAGAAAGAGAACTCCTGGCAGGGAGATGGAAAGATTTGAGTCTGCAAAGTTGTTCTCTGAACTCCATCCATGCACCATGGCATGTGTGCACCTGTGCGTGTGTACACACAGACACACAAACACACACACACAAACACCAAAAATGATATATGTGTACCTGCCTCTATCTTTGTCTATCTATCTCTATCTCACTATATACACATATACAACAAATAAATATAAATAAACTTTTATTATATTGAAAAATAAATGTGGGTTCTGCATATAATTCAGTCAATAAATGTCAGATGGTTGTGGCAAACAGGAGAATCTAGCTAGGGCCCCATGTTTTCCCATTTGAAGACTCTCAGGCAAGAAGCACAAAAATATCTGTCATAGTGCAGACAAAATCCCTGTTTCACAGACAGTCCATTACAAGATATGTTGTCTTCATTACCAAAAGGAGAAAGAGAAAGAAGGGATGGAGGGGTGAAAAGACGAAGAGGAGGAGGAGGAGGAGGAGGAGGAGGAGGAGGAGGAGATTCTCCCAACTCTGCAGCAACTTATTATCAAAAGAGCTCACCAAGAACATTATGAAATAAGCTGTATTCACTAAACTTATTTTCTGAGGACTTTACTTCCCTGAGGCTGTCCTTGCCCTGCATGGAAGTGTGAAACAAAAACACAGGCTTTCAACAGCCATAGTGCTGTGAGTAGGCTTGTATGCTGGGTAAAATTTCAGTTCTTTTAATTGGGTTTCTGTAAAAAGACATAAAGAAAATAAAGGGGAAAAGTAGGATCCAAGGGGATACAGGCTAACACCCTAGGCTTTCTCAGCTTCTCCAGGACCAAAGAAGTAAGGAAAGACAGCACAACTCACTATATTTTACAGACACACTACTGATCTAGAGTGACTTCTGATGTCAGGTTAACTAGAGAAAGCAATTAACAGACATGTTGAACTGTGAAGAATGAAAGATTTTGTCTTGGATCTCCTGTGTGCACTTCAAGGACCAGTGGTCTCCTCTGTACTTAGCAGAATTCCCCAATCCTCAGTACCGTATCTACCCATCTACTCCATCTTGTAACAGGCTCTCATTCCTTTCCCACACATCAACTGTTCTATCTATCAGCTTCAGATTTTGTATTCACCATCCTCCTAAAGCATTTCTCCCCTCAAACTTTCCGCATCAAGTCCATCCTCATCATCTGGTGTTCCTCCAGTTCAGAGTCCTGCCCTTCGATGACAACACTATCTCCCCCGATCCTTCTAGCCCCTGTTGCTGAATTTACGACCCATTGTCTGAGTTTCTCTTCTCCTAAACATTTGGAGTGAAAGTTCCATGGAAAAGTGAATGTGGTCTGTCTTGCAGACCGCATTGGTGTTGCTGTTTATGTTCTTGGTCCTTCAAAGGAGATAGAAGGATAACTGACTGGTGTGGGGTAAAGAAGGCATTTACTCTTGTTGATAAACCATCACCTGGAATAATACTGCCAACAACATGGGAGAAGGAAATGGTTCAGGATCAGGGTTGTTCTGGGCATGGTCGGGACACTGCTCCAAGCCACTATATTATGTGCGAATCCTGCACCAAATGAGCCTCCCGGAGACAACAGAAGAGTCACTTCTCTGATCCTGAGAGTTCTCACTCCATACAGAAGATCTCCCCTCTCAGCGTCAGCCTTTAAAATCTGTGATTTATGGAGGAGTCTTTCAGAATGTTAATCACGGAAGGCGGTGAGGCAAAACCCAAGGAGTCTGACCCACCTCAGAGATGAAAGCAAACGACCCCGCTGCCGCAGAACAGGAACATTTGAAATTTGGACATTACTCAGAAGCCAGCCCTAGAAACACTTTTTTTTTTTCATAAAATCACTGTGCTGTCTTTGGGAATTTTCAGAAGTGCTGCTCATAAGAAAATAGGACAAAAAAGTAACATTCATCTGGGTCTCACAAAAGAAAAAAAAAAAGGCAAAGTCCACAGCAAAGTTTGTTGCAAATCAGGCAGACAGCCCAGATAGCCGAGGAATTAGAAGGCCAGGTTGGCTTGTGAAGACAAACCACAACAATGGTCACTCTGATAAACCTCTGAGAGATTCTTTATACTTCAAAATACATGCTCTGAAACCATGGCCATTGCTTTCATACTGAGACAATCATATCTTCCAAGGAGAAGGATTCTGGGACCTGTGGGAGAGTTGTGAAGGGAAAGTGTATCAGGATGTCGGTGGAGAATTGGGAGCCATGAAGGCAGGTGTAGAACCCACTTCTAAACAAACAGCTGAGGGGAGTTTACGGTGGCCTGAGAAGCCCCAGTGTGTTCTAATCAGCCAGAGGAAGGAGGGAGGCAAGAAATCTGTCCTTTCTTTTTGAAAGAACGCTTTTGTTTTCATTAAGTGGGTCCTTCAGGAAGGGCTTTCTGCAAAGATGAGGGAAACTTGCTCAAATCGTCTGAAGATTTCATGTGAATATCTCAGCTGAATGGTGTGTTTCTCACCAACATTTCATCTCTTTGTTTCAAGATTTGGCTTAGCTTTATTCTAGCAATTTTTTGTTCATCCCTAGAATGTATCCAACTAACACAATCAAGTTAACAAGCATTTATTAAGTGATGTTTGCTTCCAACCTGCCAGGTATCCAAAGCCATTTCTTGTTCAGTTGACTAATCCCCCCTCTCCATTTATATATATATATATATATATATATATATATATATATATATATATGTCTGTGTGTGTGTATCACAAAGTGTAGATCTTATTTGCATGACTATTGACTGAATATTCATTCATTCATGGGTTTGTTGATTATTAATGCCAATTCATATATCTTCCAAGGTCATATTTTCTGTACTTAAGACACATTCCCTTTGGTGGCTCCGGGATGATGGCCACAGATACTAGAAAACATGAAGCAAGACCCATCAAACAATTTCCCACTCTTTTTCAGGGGTGTGTTTGGTAGCAGGTTTTTAAAAGAAGGGAGACGAAAGGCACCTATCCAGAACAGAGAACTTGTTATAACTCTTACTTATTTGTTTATGTTTATTTATTCTTGTGCATGTGTGTTATATGTGTGTACATGTGCTTAGGTGTTTGATATATGTATGTGTTGGAGGACATGCACATGTGTGCCCATGGAAGTCAGAGGTTGACATGGCATCAACCCATGGCCAACCTCAGGCCCTCCTCTCTTTAGATTTTGAGACAGGATATGTCACTGAACTTGTGGTTCATGGTTTTTTCTAGAATGGGTCTCTGTTCAACTCCGGGGATACTCCTGTCTCTGTTCCTCTGCCCCAAAGGCTGCAGATGGGCACCACAGTGCTCAGATTTAATGAGGTTGATGGAAATGCGATTCAGGTATTCGTGTTTAAACTATAAACACACTGCTGACTGAACCATCTCCCCCAACAAACACTTGTTAGATAATTTGGATACAGCAGTAAACAAGAGTCTTCTTCCAAGAGAGTTCTGACCTTAAAAATACGGACAGACTCAACAACCAGGTGTTCCATTAAGAAGAGCAGCTCATCACATCTAGACACAAGTGAATCTCCAGGGGAATGGTATAACAACTCCTTTTACTAATCTTTAAATTAACCTTAAAACTGAGAAGTCTTCGTGGGGTTCTCCTTAAACACGAATAACTTTGTTATTGTGTTTTCAAAATGAAACTGGCCTTCAGCGTGTGGTTGGTTATAAAGAAAGGAACATTTTCAGGATGGCCATGGGTACTTTTAAAAATAGTGCCTAGAGAAGCTAAATAAGGTGAATCCAAAGACAAACACATAGGCATCCTCAGGAATATTAACCTTCATCAGGCGATGAAAGGAGACAGAGACAGAGACCCACACGGGAGCACCGGACAGAAATCTCAAGGTCCAAATCAGGAGCAGAAGGAGACGGAGCACGAGCAAGGAACTCAGGACCACGAGGGGTGCACCCACACACTAAGACAATGGGGATGTTCTATTGGGATCTCACCAAGGCCAGCTGGCCTAGGTCTGAAAAAGCATGGGATAAATCCGGACTAGCTGAACATAGCAGACAATGAGGAATACTGAGAATTCAAGAACAATTGCAGTGGGTTTTTGACCCTACTGCACGTACTGGCTTTGTGGGAGCCTAGGCAGTTTGAATGCACACCTTAGGAGACCTGGATAGAGGTGGGCAGTCCTTGGGCTTCCCACAGGTCAGGGAACCCTGATTGCTCTTCGAGCAGATGAGGGAGGGGGACTTGATCGGGGGAGGGGGAGGGAAATGGGAAGCGGTTGCGGGGACGAGGCAGAAATCCTTAATAAATAAATAAATTAAAAAAAAATAGTGCCCACAAAAGGTCATGATATTGACGTAATTTTCCAAGGACTGGTTTCATTTTTTCCCAGCGAGTTGGTAATTAGGTCACTGGGCCAGTTGTTCTCTGGACTGACCAGCGTAGACTCACCAGGGTTACTTCCAAAATTAGTCTTTTGTAGGGATTGTTAGTCACTCTCAGCTTTTTAAAAGTTAATTTGGCTTTCCTCTAAGGTGCCAATTACACCTCCCTGGAAACTTCCATTTTCCATGTATTCATAGAACCAGGATCCACCAATCAGCCCTACCACAGTCTGACTTTTCCATCATCCTGATTTGGCTGAACTAGCCGGGAAAGACAGTTTATGCTGTAGACTTTGGACATCTCCCCATGGAAGCAGCCAAAGCATTGGCAAACATCATTTGGTTCTTACATGAATGTGAGTTATTCCCCTGAATACCAGGTAAACATTTCTAAGACGCTGTCAGTATCTGCCCAAGACCATTTGATAGGTATTTATCTGTGGGTTGGATGTTTCTCTTTCTAAGAATGGGTGGATGGATGGATGGATGGATGGATAGATGAAAGATGAATAAATGGATGATAGATGGATAGGTGAATGGATGAGTAGATGAATGGAAGGATAGATGGACGATGGATAAATAGGTGTGTGTGTGTGTGTGTGTGTGTGTCTGTGTGTGTGTGTGTGTGCATGCGTGTTTTCAAGTGCAATGAATTACTTTCCCAGGGAAGATGACTATGCTCATCCAGGGAAATCAGTGAGAGGACAGAAGAGAATGAACTAAGAGATTTTCAGGAAAGTTGAGACCATAGGGATGAACACTATTTAAATTCAAATCACCTCTATGGAGGTATACTAATGTATCAAGCCAGGAGAACTGCTGTGCTCAACTGTAACACACACTGGCTTTGCTTCAGACAGGAAGAAGAACGAGACCCAGCTAACCCGCCCCCCCCCCCCCATGACTATCTGTTTGCTCTGGTCATGCAAATCCAGATAAAGATAAATCCTGAATGGAATTTAGTAGAAGGGATCCTGGACTAGGTCAGCAGGAAGACAGTTGTCAAAAAATGTCTAATTCATCACAGCACAAACTCTTTCCGACCCAAACTTAAAGTACTGGCTTCGCCTTTAAGATAGCATATTGCCTCCCCTACTGCCACAAATTCTCGTGCTTTTATTTAAAAATATATAAGAAATAGTTGTTTAATAAAACAGCATTGCTATTTTCAAATTATGGTCTTCAGTGTTCCTGGGAAAACTATTTCAAATTTCTCTGAGAAGCTAAATTCTAAGGCTTGTAAGATGATTCAAAGGGTGAATAAGCTTCCAGCTACACCTGAGGAACTGGATTTCATGCCTTGACCCATATGGTAGAAATAAAGAATTGACACCTTTAAATTCTTCCCTGGCCTCGGCACAAACAATATGACATAGGATTGCACACATGTACACACATACATACATACACACACATGGACACACACACACATTGTAATACATTCCTTTTTAAAGCTACTTCTTGTGGTAATACAGACATGCAGTTGACTTCCTCCCTGTGGTCACACTTATACACAATCCCCACATGAAAGTTTTTTGGTATGAATAAAGGCAATGCAATTTTCAAAAGGCAGTTTTACCCAGATCTTGGTAAAGTATGATCTTGGTAAAATATTGTCATTTTATGGAATCTAGAATTTTCATACATGGCTCTTTCAGACTGTGATAGCTTCAGAGGAATCTAAAGTGTTCTAACTTCCTACAGAGACTTAGGGGAAATATATCAACTACAGCTCAGAAGTGCAAACAAAACAAGTGCCACTCTTACTGGGGAACAAAGATTATTTATGACCATTCAGATGCAGACATTTGGCAGACAGATTTTCAAAATGAATGAAATGAATCTGTCACTTCCAGAAAAACAAGAGGCGATATTTGTTTGCAATGCTTAACTATAGGCACCGCATGCCAACCAACTGTGCCACTGGGGCACGCTTTACTCTAATAATAAAATATAATCTTTCCAGTAACATGAATATTTGCCATTATTTCAGACTCTTTTGCCATGATTAGTGATGGCAGAAACAACATGACTATTTCACGGAATGAGGTTTGTCAATATTTAATGGATCTAGATAAGTGGATCAACTACGATTCTTCACCTTCAGTGTTTAGATGACTTCTTTTTCTGTTTTAGTTATGCATTTGTATATGTGTACATTTGTTTCTACATGCATGCATGAGTGCCTTTGGAGTTCAGAGGAGGGCATCGAACTCCCTGGAGCTAAAGTTACAGAGAAGGGAACCTGGGTCCTGTGCAAGACAGCAAATACGTTTAACCTCTGAACCATTACTCCAACCTCCTCAGTTGCGTTTTTCAGAAAAAAAAATCAGACATTAGATTTCCAGAAATTTTAACAAGGCATTTCCCCCATTCCTTTTGGTGAGCATAACTACTTCCCATTACAAATATTCCACATAGATAAACATATAAATGTTTATTTGTGTTCTAAATATGTTAACCAATGCACACCTTAATTTCTCTCTTGTAATTCTTGACAGATCATACCTCTAGTGAAAACCTGTATAATCACAATAGGTTTTTTCATTTTGTTTTGTCTTTTTTTTTTTTTAACAGAGCAAAGGAACTGAGGATCAAAACATTGGAGAAGCCACGTTTAAGTAATAGTTCTACACGGGCTCCCTCCCCACTTGTGTTGATAACAGAGCCTGACTTTACAAACTTGGAAGACTTTGAAGAAAACAGGCATATCCAGTCCTTGCTGCCCTTTGGTCAGGTGAGGGTGTCTGTCTGTGTCCTTAGAGATATTGCGGGGAAACCCAAGACTTGGTCAGGGTGACTACTGAATCAGGTCCAAACCTGGCAGGAAAGTATTAGAACTAAGAATAATCCCTTTAGTGAAATTTGTTTTAACTGAGTCCTCTGGTTCCCAAGAACATCGAATCTCTTCCCCTTTGCCCAGTTGGCATCGTGGTAACAATTGTATATTGTTTGTCCAAGGCTGAGGCTATTCATTGCAGTCTACAAAAAACAAAGATGCTTTCGCTTGACAGCTACCAAGGGGATCACTTCTGTTAGGAGTGCTTTTATGCTGTTGAATGTCTCCTGGGTTTCCTCTTGGGAAGCTGCCTTATTATTCCTAAGCAAAGGTGTGTAAATACTAAGCATGAGGGCTTCCGGATGTCCTGTCATTATTTCTATTCATGGCGTTCCACATACAACAACTCCGACCCGGCTACTGGAGATAAAAGTGTTTTTATACCTCGAGCTCTCTTCTCTTGTGCAATTAGCTTGAAACCGTAAGTAATAAGCTGGATGGTAGAGTTGGCCATTGACAACATTGAGGCCTCCCCGTGCTCATAAATGTATGGCGAAGACCTACCTACCGAGTGCAAAGCTTAAGAGTCTCCTTTGACTCCTAATGACACCCATGCCCCTCTCTGAATGAGGCACTGTGCATCAATTGGTCCAGTTAGCAGATGAGAGGGAGACTGAGTGAGATACATCCAGAGTTGATCTTAAAACAGAGACTTGTGTGACTGTGAATGAGTATTTCTGTGGGTAACTGTGCTCATTCTGGGAAAACAAGAGACAGCATGAAAGGTACGGAGTGGCTATGTAACTCTAGGAAAAGTCATCGAGAACTTAACTTTTATCTCTCTCTGTGGAGATAAAAGTTAAGACAAAATGCTTTTTTTTCTTTCTATTTTTTATCGTTTTGTTTTATTTTGTTTTTTGAGACAGTAGCTTTGGAGATCGTCTTGGAGCTCGCTCTGTAGACCAGGCTGGCCTTTAACTCACAGAGAACCTCCTGCCTCCGCCTCCCACGTGCTGGGTTTAAAGGTGTACACCACAATCGCCTGGCTACTTAAATGTTTTCTAAAATGTTTGCCCATTAAACCCCTCTCTGAGTGGTCAACTAATCTATTTGATCCTATTCTTTCAGAAGCACTCTCAATTTTGATGTTTCTTCTTTATACCTGACTTAGCAATATTGCTAGCAGAGGAGAGAGAAAGAGGGGGGGGGGAATGAAAATTGGTACTTTACTGAAATCTTTTGCAAAATGTCAACCACAAATATATTCCTTACATTTTTGATCATTTAATATTTTTATTTTTGTATGTATTAATATCTTGCCTGCATGTATGTCTGTGTACTCTATAAGTGCCATGCTCACAGAGGTAAAAAGGATGCCTCTAGGACTGGAATTACAGTTGATAACCACCATGTGGGTATGGGGAACCTAACTCAGGTTCCCTGGAAGAGCAGTTAGTGCTCTTGACCACTGAGTCATCTCTCCAGCCCTATACATATTTTCACAAGGAAACAGTATGCTGAATCCCTGTTTTCCTCAATGTGCATACTTTAATTCTCCATTTGCTTCATCCTCTTCTCCAGATTGAAAAGGTGGAGCCTGAAGATTGACATGCAAGTCTTTGCTTGGACCCCCATAGAGAGGAGAAGTTTGTCTAGTGAATCGCTAGAGTTCAGTGTTAAAGAGTAGACAGTGTATACATGCCTAGTCCTTGGTATGGAAAGTAGACTCTGACAGACCAGTTTCTTTTCCACAGAAAGAGCGTATCTGAATATTATAATTGCATTCATTGAAAAAAAAAATAACTTCACTAATGTAACGGCGTAAATGAATGCAGACAGAGTGTAAAAATATATATATAGCTTTAATGTAGAAATAGACTTACAGAACCACCGTTCCCGCGGAGACCAGGAAAGCAGAAGCGAGAAGCTCGGAGCTTGCTCGCCAAATTTATAGGCAGACATTAGCCCGAGGCGAACACGCCCCTTAAGGGGCGGGACTTATCCCTACATCTCCCCTTTTTGTCTAAATAAGACAGAACTAAACCAAATACAACTACATACAATAACAACAAATAATAAATACAACAAACAATATTGAGAACAAAAGCTTTGCTAAACTTTCTATCTCAAGAAGTCCAAATAATGTAAAGAGTAACTACAATTATATAATCTTCAACTCAGTCAAAGATCTGAGAAGGGAATAAACACTACTCAACAAACGAGATATATCCAAAATGTGCAACAATTGACAGAGACAACTGACTACCTGGGCAATCACCCAAAGTCTCGTTTGCAACATTGAGTCAACCAATTTTGGCTAAGGCCTAACATAACTGACATACCATTATTAAAGGCAAGGAACTTTTCAAAACTATCTTACCCTGTCTTGGCAGGATATGACAGTCCTGTTTTATCCATTGATGCACGCTCTGTATCTCTGTCAGTGGTTGAGGTATGGGCATTTCTTTGCCCAAAGGCCAGTTCTGCCAAATAGAAAGGCTCCAGATGGAGTGTTTTTGGTGCTCAACATTCTCTCGGGAATAGAGCGGTGTTGCCAGGAGCAATTGTGTCTCACTATCACGAAACTCTGAGTTAGATTAAAGGCCATTTTCTACAGCTCTTTGAAGAGGTTGAAGATTATCTATCTATACTGAGTATAATCTCTATATATCTAAAGAACCTGATTAGTCTAATTATAAATGACAAACTTAGATGACAATTAGTCTATATAATTCTCAATATCTATCTAACTTAAAGACTAAGACAATAAACGACTGTGAAACAAATGAGGACAATGACCTCCAAATATAAACAATGTACAAATATACATTGCAGTAGGTAAATATATATCAATACACAAATATTATATAAGTATCTTAATCAGAGGTAGAAATGTACACTGCAATGTGGTAAATATATACAATATATATATATATCAATACAATATATGTCAATATATAAAAATGTTTTAAACAGAGGTAGAAACATGCATGCGTACAATAGTCAATATAATTTAACTTTGTATCAATATACAAGAATCTATACCAATATATTTGTCTATTATCCCATCATCCCTCTTTTTTTTTTTTTTTCAAAATGATCCCTGAGCTTATAAAATTCCTCCCCCAACCCTCAATCATATACTAATTATAATCAACCCCTAAATGATGTCCCTAAACCCAAGGGCAAACTTTACTGGGAGAGGGGACGTCGTTCTCTAGAATTACTTCCAGCTGTCATAGGGGCGACGTTCTTTCTGGGGGATCCTGTGAAAGTAAAATGATGGTTAAATTTCAAGATAATGTCTTTTAAGATTGCAAATAGTCTCTGAGTATTCTCGTGCAGGTCTGGCCAAAATGTTGCATAAGATGTGCACCATTTCAGCTAACCAAGTTGGAACTGTCTTGTGCAGCTGGTACCCAAAGCAGGTCTTGTAGTAGCGCTGTCAGTATCACGACGTCATATCAACCAGGTGGAGTTGTTGTTATGGGGCCCCATCTTCTTCCTGGAAACTTCAAATGTCACTTCAGGAAAAACTCATTGTTCATTATGAAAAACTTAAACATTAATCATATAGACATATATATATATATATTCAATGAAAGACATGATAGATATATTCAATGAAAAGTATGATAGATATGAAGAAAAGCAAAGATGTTTTCTAAACTCATATTTCTTTCTGTCCCATATCATGGCTCTTGACATGAGACAGAAACTCCAGAAACTCTGGGTTTTTCTCTTACTAACAGGCTTGGAATTGGAGAGGGACTGAGCCAGAGTCCAACTTCAAAACCAGCTTTATAAATTTAGAAATATGGTTTAATATTACTTACACAACCCATTCAGTTTTCTTGATATTTCCTATTGGGCAGGTATTTTTCCATCTGTCAGTATCCAAACTTCCAGGGTCCCTTGAATTTCTCAAAGATGAGTGTTTTCCTGTGGAGATAAGAACAGAACCCTGCCCCCATTCTATATGTTTTTCTTACCACCTGTATGAATATCATCGTTGTGGATGAGTTGTCATTTCTCCTTTCCAAGAGGTTTCTCCTCTTCAAATCGAAACTTTATTAATTTTGATGGTATCCACAATTTTTCTTCTCCTGTGGAAACAAGAGCAAAACCCCTTCCCCAACGTAGCACATCTCCTGGCTTCCACTGAGAGGTCAGCACATCTTTGAAATAAATCGGTTGATTTAGTTCAGCAGACTTTTCCATTATCCAATGTCTTTCTGCTGCTGTCGTTCCTTTCTCATTAGCGTTAAGAAAATTCAAGGTTAATAAAGCATTATGTAATCTATTTCTGGGGGTATTTTCAGTCCCTTTCTGTTTGTTCAGCATATCCTTTATAGTACGATTTGATCTTTCTATAACTGCCTGACCTGTAGGATTATTTGGTATACCTGTAATGTGTTTTATATTATAATAATCAAAAAAGCGTTTCATTTTCTTAGATACATATGCTGGACCATTATCTGTCTTTATTTGCGCAGGTATACCCATGATGGCCATAACTTCCAATAAATGTGTGATTACTGAATCAGCCTTTTCTGAGCTCAGGGCAGTAGCCCATTGAAAACCTGAATATGTGTCTATGGTGTGGTGTACATATTTTAATTTGCCAAATTCTGCAAAGTGGAACACATCCATCTGCCAGATTTCATTCCTTTGGGTGCCCTTTGGATTAGCCCCTGCAGGCAGTGGCGTTTGGTTATAGAAAGAGCAAGTAGGGCATTTCTTTACAATCTCCTTAGCTTGTTGCCATGTAATTGAAAACTCTTTCTTCAAACCTTTGCTATTAACATGATGTTTTTTATGAAATTCAGAGGCTTGTAGCACACTACCAATCAATAATTGATCAATTTCTGCATTACCTTGTGCTAGAGGACCTGGCAGACCCGTATGGGATCGGATGTGTGTTATATATATAGGGCAAAGCCTGTTCCTGATCAAATCTTGAACCTGGAGGAACAATGAGGTTAGTTCAGTATCATCAGGTATAAATTCAGCAGTTTCAATATGTAAAATAACTCTTTCTGCGTATTGTGAATCTGTAACTATATTAATAGGTTCTTTAAAATCCCTTAGCACCATAAGAATGGCATATAATTCCGCCTTCTGGACAGAAGTATACGGACTTTGTTCCACCTTATCCAAGTCTTCTGATTTGTAACCTGCCTTCCCTGATTTATTGGCATCAGTATAGAATGTACGGGCTCCAGTTATTGGAGCATCACGGACGATTCGAGGAAGAATCCAAGAAGTTCTCTTTATGAAGTTAAGCCGCTTGCTTTTTGGATAGTTGTTATTAATGTCTCCCAAAAAATTAGCACAAGCTCTTTGCCATGGTTCATTATCTTCCCATAATTTCTTTAGTTCATCAGCAGTGAAAGGCACTATAATTTCTGCTGGGTCTATGCCTGCTAGTTGACGAAGTCTCAGCTTGCCTTTTATAATTAACTCAGAGACTTTTTCCACATAAGTTTTCAGTTTCTTACTTGGTTTATGTGGTAAAAAGATCCATTCCAAAATAATATCATCTCTCTGCATTAAAATTCCTGTAGGAGAAATTTTTGATGGTAGTATGACGAGAATACAATCGAGCTCTGGATTCACCCTGTCCACATGTGCCTGTTGTAATTTTTCCTCAATCATTGTCAGTTCCTTTTCTGCTTCAGCTGTTAATTCTCTGGGACTGTTTAAATCTTTATCACCATCCAAGGTTTTGTTCAAATGAATTATTAAATCAGGTGTTATTCCAATAGCTGGTCGTAGACTGGAAATGTCTCCTAACAGTCTTTGAAAGTCATTAAGAGTCCGTAGGCGATCTCTCCTAATTTGTGCTTTTTGTGTCTTAATTTTTTGCAAACCTATTTTATAACCTAAATAATTAACAGAATCTCCCTTCTGAATCTTTTCAGGAGCTAATTGCAATCCCCATTTAGGTAAAAGTATCTTTATTTCTTCAAACAGTCTGTTCAAGGTATCCATGTTTGAATCGGATAACAAGATGTCGTCCATGTAATGGTATACTATAGATTTGGGAAATTTCTTGCGTATTATTTGCAATGGTTGGTTCACAAAATATTGGCACAGGGAGGGGCTATTTAACATACCCTGGGGGAGAACGGTCCAGTGGTACCTCCTCGAAGGTTGAGAATTGTTGTAAGTAGGCACTGTGAATGCAAATTTTTCTCTATCTTCTTTTTGCAAAGGTATAGTGAAAAAACAATCCTTTAAATCAATAACTATGAGAGGCCATCCTTTTGGTAATAAAGAGGGCAAAGGAATTCCAGATTGCAGAGGGCCCATAGGTTGAATAACCTTGTTGATGGCCCTGAGATCTGTCACCATTCTCCATTTACCTGATTTTTTCTTAACCACAAATACAGGAGAATTCCAAGGGCTGGTAGATTCTTCTATATGTCCAGCATCTAATTGTTCTTGTACCAGCTGTTCTAAAGCCTGTAACTTTTCCTCAGCTAAAGGCCATTGCTTTGTCCATATTGGTTTCTCAGTCAACCATTTTAGAGGCAAGGCTGTTGGTATCTCTGAAGGGACATCAATTGCTTGTTCTTTTACAGCCCGAATGGCCGGTTTTCTCCGTTTGTAATATCTTTTAATATTATTCTCAGAAATATAGGCTCTAGATTTAGCAGGAATGTTAATTTCAGTATTCCATTGTTGTAATAGGTCACGACCCCATAAATTCATTGCGATATTGGCTACATATGGCTTTAATTTTCCTATTTGTCCCTCTGGCCCTATACATTCAACCCATCTCGTGCTCTGCCTTACTCGAGATAGGGTTCCAATTCCCAGGAGCTGAACATTTACATTCTGAAGAGGCCAATACGGATGCCAAGATTCTGGGGTAATGATACTTACATCAGCACCTGTGTCCAGCAGGCCAGTAATAAAAATGCCATTTACACACACTCTCAGTTTAGGTCTTTGATCATTTATAGAAGTTTGCCAAAACACACGTAACTTATCTTTCTGATCATTATTGCTTGTAACAGTAGGCATGGGGCTTCCTAATTGTCCTGATGAGGCACGTTCTCTGCAGAAACTGGATATGACTGAACCATGTTTGCCATGGGGGCCTGTGAGGCCCCCCCTCTCACGTTTCCCGACTGTATCAGGTTGCCTTGTCTATCTCTTGTAGACCTGCATTCATTCGTCCAATGTCTCCCCTTTCCACATCTTCTACATAAACCTGAAGGCTGAGTCCTCCTATTTCTGTTATTTCTATAAGATGCATTATTATTATTTCTGAAAGATGCATTATTATTATTATTATTATTATTATTATTATTATTATTATTATTATTTCTGAAAATCCGTTGTCTACAATTCCTTTTAATATGACCCATTTTTCCACAATTAAAACATTTGGTATTCTGGTGTCTCCTTTTACCATTGGAAATTGCTTCTTCTACCCATGCTTCAGTGCCATAATCAAATGTATCAACATTGAGTGTATGCAAGACCCATTCTTCCAACGGCGCTGATCTGAGCTTTAAAGGACCCAAAATCCTTTTGCATTCCACATTTGCATTTTCATAAGCCAAAGACTCAATCATTATACGTCTTGCTTCTGGGTCAGATATTCCTATTTGTACAGCCTTAGTTAATCTTTGTAAAAAGTCACTAAAGGGTTCTCTCTGACCCTGTTTAACTCTGACAAATGATTCCATTCTCTGTCCTGGGTCTTGTACCCTGTCCCAAGCCCTTAAGGCTGCTGTAGTACACATGGAGAGTGTGTTTTCATCCAAATTAGCTTGTTCCTGAGGATCGGAAAAGGGCCCTTCACCTAGAATTTGATCTAGGGAAATGTCAATTCCCTTCGCTTTTTCCTGCTGTTCTAAGAGTCTAGCCTCTTGCCTGAATAAGCATTTCCATTTCAATTGCGGTCCACTCTCGAGTACCGCAGAGCTCAGCTGGAGCCAGTCCGAGGGGGTTGCTCTGCTTGTCGTGGCCCAAGATTTTAGCATCTCTTTAACAAAAGAGGCTTGCATCCCAAAAGTCATGACAGCCTGTTTTATTTCCTTGAGATCATTCATACGCACAGGTTCCCATGTATCCTCCTTGATGACCCTAGGGTTTTTGGAACCAATCACCTTCTCTGTTGTTATTACTGGAAAGGCAGGTAGAGCTGTAGGTAGAGCTTTGTGGAAATTGTCCCGGAGAGACTTACCCACAGATGTAGTTAAAATTTTCCTTTCTACCCTTTGCTCTTCCTCATCAGAATTTAGAAATTCCTCAATCTTTTCAATTCTATTCACCATTGCTTTCTGCAATGTCTGAATCTCCTGTCCAGAATTATGTTCCAAAGCCTTCATTGAGGATTCTAATGTATGAAGTTTGTCCGTTAGAGATAACATCTCATCTTTGGACATAATTTTTATGGCATAAACCGTGCCTTCTTGTATTGACAATCTTTCCGTCAATCTGTCATAAGCTTTAGACAAAATCCGATTGTCACATTCAGCAGTTTTGATTCTTTCAGTTAATGTTTCATTTCCTACAGAAAGGGACTGAATCTTATGGTCCAGATCAGCTGTTCCCTCTTCTATAGTAATGAATTTCTCCTTAACATCAGCCTGAAGAACTTCAACCTGATTCTTGAGAAGATTGTTATCAGCCTGGAGAAGTTCAAACTGATTCTCGAAAAGATTGTTATCAGTCTGGAGAACTTCAACCTGATTCTTGAGAAGATTGTTATCAGCCTGGAGAACTTCAAACTGATTCTTGAGAAGATTGTTGTCATTCTCAATTGTTTTTAAGCGTTCAATCTCTACCTTAAGAATCCTGGATTCGTCTCGTAAAGACTTTATCATATTTCTATTATCAAACCATTTGGTGCCAATGAAAACTACGAATCCCAGAAGGATCCATATATGTGGGGTGATAGACACCTCTTGTAAAATCTCCCACATGGTACAATTAAAAAAATCATTAAATTCTTGAACAGTAATGTGTTCAGACATTTTATTTATAAAAGAAAATTTTTTTTACCTGCAATGATCGGTTCCTGCCTGTGGTGGTCTCTGTGTTTTTGGAGCCTGTCCTAGAACTAGCTCTTGTAGACCAGGCTGGCCTTGAACTCACAGAGATCCGCCTGTCTCTGCCTCCCAAGTGCCGGGATTGAAGGCGTGCACTACCAAGGCCTTCCAGGCCTCAAACTCACAGAGATCTGCCTGCCTCTGCTTCCCAAGTGCTGGGATTAAAGGCGTGCTCTACCACTGCCTGGCCTGCCTCAAACTTGTGATCCTCCTGCCTCTGCCTCCTTCAGCAAATCCTACCGGCGTGGGCCACCACAACCGGCCAAGTAACTTTGTAACAGACCAAATCTGACGCTGTGGCAGCTTTTGTTGCAAAACCGCAATTACTTGAGCTTCTGCTAATTCAGGCAGTGGGGTTCCGCTGCAAAACTTAGCCAAGGCAGGCAGAATGGGCCTGTGTCACCGAGTGTGTCTCGGACTCGGCACTGGGGCCGGAGTCACGAACTGAAAAACAGCACCCGGGAGGGTACTGTGTTAGCTAGCGGGCTACCCGCTTGAGTCGGGGGCAAAATAGCCCGACGTTGGACGCCAAAATGTAACGGCGTAAATGAATGCAGACAGAGTGTAAAAATATATATATAGCTTTAATGTAGAAATAGACTTACAGAACCACCGTTCCCGCGGAGACCAGGAAAGCAGAAGCGAGAAGCTCGGAGCTTGCTCGCCAAATTTATAGGCAGACATTAGCCCGAGGCGAACACGCCCCTTAAGGGGCGGGACTTATCCCTACACACTAAGATACTTAGGATTGAAAGCCCAGACTTCCAGGTTTATAACTTCTGCTCTGATACTGGCATGATCACATTATCCTACTACAGACATGTTCCAAACACACATGTTCAGGATGAAGTCAGAAGTCTTGGATCTTCATAGAGAGACTGCGAACCTCTGTCCTTCTTCATGCTCCATTCAGGCTGAATCCATGTGTCTTGCCATGTGCTATATTTCTAGTTGCCTGGATGTGCTGTATCTGTTCATGTTCTTCAGGGACTGCTCATCCTGGTTCCTTCTGAGGTTTTTCCTTCCCATAGCTTTCGCTTTTTGAGGGCATACACTGATATCTGAGAGACTCATCAAGTTCTACCTCTCAGCATGCAGGGCTGAGAACCCAGCAAATACCATGGAAATCAGATTCCTATTCTCACCTACACCCAGTTTTAAACCATGCATCTTTCACCATATGCACCCCAACTACCTGTTGTCTTTCTTAGTCATTAGCCTGGCTGGTTCACATGCGTGTTTCTCTCCATGAGTCTGTAAACCACTTAAAACCCCAGGTTTACTTAGTGTTATTGGCCTCTGTGCCTAGGAAGAATACTGCAAACAATAGACATCTAGTAAATATCAGTTGGGCAAATGCATACATAGCCTCCCACCCGTGAACATATGGGCAACACTAATTATTTGGTGGATTCAAATATAGTAAATACATAAGTAAATGAATAAAAAAGAATCTGAAGTTGAGAGGGAAATGTGTTGGGTTGGTGGTCCTGGGAGAGGTTAAGTGGGAAGGAGCTACGTGGAGAAGCATGATCAAGATACCCTTAGCGGGGCGGTGGTGGTGCACGCCTTTAATCCCAGCACTCGGGAGGAAGAGGCAGAAAGATCTTTGTGAGTTCGAGACCAGCCTGGTAGGTCTACAAGAGCTAGTTTCAGGACAAGCTCCAAAGCTACAGAGAAACCCTGTCTCGAAAAGTAAAAAGAAAAAAAAAAAACAATCATTAGGAATTAATGAAATGGATTTTAAGAACTTCCATTATTACCTGTACAGAAAATTAATTTCAGAGTATTTAAGCCTCTATTTCTACGTTTATTGAATGGATGCAATAATATTACCTAACCAAAGAAGTTGGGGGAAATTTTAAAAATATCATCCACAGAAGGCTTTAGCTTAGCACTTGCTCATGGAATAAACTCCTAACAAACTTCTCTCTCGTCATCCCCACTCAAAAATGCAAAGCCCCTAACTGCCAACATCCTGTGAACTAAGGAATCCATGGGGGGGTTCAGTTATCTCACATCAGACATTGTAAGAAGGGCATAAAACAGGTGAACAGATACAGACAGGGATGCTGTTTTTCACTGTGTGGATATTGCCTTTAGAATAACAGAGATGCCTCAGCATTTAAGAGTACAGGATGCTCTTCCAGAGGATCAGGGTTCAATTCCTAGTACCCACATGACAGCTCACAAATTTCTCTATCTCCAAAACCAGGGTATCTGACGCCCCCTTTTGGACTCCAAAGGAATTGCACATAGTTGGTGCGCAGACATACATCCAGATCAAAACAACAACAACAACAACAACAAAAACCAAATACATATACATAAAATTAAAACAAACAAGCAAACAAAAACCTTAAAAAAGAACAGAGTAGTCCCATTTTCCAACTGTTTCTTAAGCTTTCTACATCGTGCTAATAAAGTAACTTTTCTTTGTAAAACATTGCAACCTGACTATTTTAAATAATTAAAGAAACTGTATTTGCTAATGTATTGTGTCTTGTTTGACTTTTTTTAAACTGCAATATCCCCTTCTTCTAAAGCAAATGCCTACCAGACAGATATTTGCAAGTCCGTTATTGTTTTAAAGCGCCTGCCCCAGACACATAAGCGTTGATGGAATGCAATGGAAAAATAAATGTTTTAAATCTCAAATGGGGTCATAAACTGCAGCCAGAAGCTAATTGTCCTGAAACCTGAGCTTTTATAAGATGTTACTACTGTAGTGGGACCACTCGGCACTACTTTGGTGGGGTTGTTGTGTAATTGGGAGTAGATTACATTGCAGACATAGATTTTTTTCTTTTAGAGATGTCAAATCAGACATCTCTGCCTATGACTGTAGTCCTCAGTCCAATTCTCCAAGCGATCAATGCATTTTACCCATTAAAATACTGATGGGGAGTATTAATTCATATAATGTTTAACGGTTCACTGTGGACCTCTTCTCTGCCAACTTTCTTCCACCCAAGGAGTCCTGAAGCGCTGCCATTCCTGCCCAAAGAAAGGAATCATTTAAACCCAGCAAGGCCAGTGGTGAGCTGGAAGCAAAGCCAGGATGATATATAAGGGCTTCACGTTTCTTTCACTGGAGACTGAGCTGCATGCATAAAAGAAGCAAATGGCCCAGGAAGATCCCAAGAAAGCTTGGAAAATAGCACAAAGAGGAAACATGCCCACTGCCTCTGTTTGTCAAATGGTTAGGCGGTCTAAGAAATTATAACACTATAATATTATTGTTTTGGTTTCCGTGCTCTAAATTTGTCAGACACTTCACTGACCAAAAGAACAAGGGTTGCAGTATTCTAGCCAAGGTCTGAGCACCCCTGGAGGCCAGAGAAATGGCCACACTCATGTGTCAAAGTCTTAAGGAAATTAGGTCAAGTCTAGGGGAAGGCGGACCCATGTCCAAGGGAACCTGATACAGCTATAAGAAGACCACCTCCCAGGAGCCATAATCTGCGCTCTTGGTATTTTTGTTATTTGCTTTTCTCTCTTCTCTTCATTTTTCTTCTGAGACCACCTGCCTTTAAGTAACTTTTTATCCATCCACAGAAGCTTGCGACATGATGAGGCTTGGGTATTAGAGCAGAGATTTGCTGGGCCAGTGGAATGGCTCGGCAGACAAATTGCTGGCTGCCAAGCCTGAGAGCCTGAGTTTGATACCTGAGGCATCACACACAGAGAGGACTGATACCTGCTACTTGTTCTCTATCCTTTACATGTATGCAGTGGTACAAAATTACACACACACACACACACACACACACACACACACAATGTAAAAATTGAAGCAAAAGAGATCCCATGGTTCTACCATGACTTCTTCTAAACCCCTAGAATTCCAATTTTCCAATTCGCTTCTTTGTAAAGCAGGTGGTGGTGGATAATAGCAATACAAAGATTTGAGAAAGAGTAACAGGATTGGGGTACAAAGTGCCCAGTTTTTATGTAATCTTAGTTATTCATGTGGTGTGGTGGCCTTTCAATTGTATTTTAATAAATAAAGACTGCCTGAAGATCTGAGAGTAAAATAGTCCCACTGGTCAGCCTTACAGACCAGGTTATAACAATACACACCTTAATCCTAGTAGCCATAATGGCACACACCTTTAATCCCAGTAGCCACACTAGTTGCCATAGAAACCAGGCGGTGCATGCCACCTTTAATCACAGTGGTGCAAGCCTTTAATCCCAGGCCTAGAGATGAATATAAAATGGGAGAAAACAGCTCTCAACACACCATCTCTTTCTGAGATTCCAGGAGGCAGGATCGCCACTTCAGACTGAGGTCGAGGTAAGAGCCAGTAGCTGGTTGTTTTGCTTTCCAGATCTTTAGGTTGAACCCCAATTTTTTCTCTGAGTTTTTATTAATTGTGCTTCAATGTGGCTGTGATAAAACACCCTACAAAGGCAAGGAAACTGAAAGAGATGGGGTCTGTTTGGGCTCACAATCTATCATGGTGAGGAATCATGGCACTGGGAGCATGAGGCAGCCAGTCACACAGTATCTCTGGTCAGGAAGCAAAGAGGCAAATGCTGGTTCTGTGCTGACTATCCCTTCTTTATTCAGTCCGGAAACCTAGCTTGTGGGAATGCATTGCTCCCATTAAGAGTGTGTCTCCTTGCTTCAGTTAACCTTCTCGAGACGCTTCCTCGCAAGACAACGGTGTGTCTCCTGAGTATTTCTAGACCCTGTGGTCAGATTCCCAGTATTAACCATCAGTGTGGCAATGAAGGAAGAAACTGAGAAGGACCATTTCAGGCAACAGAAGTCCCAAAGCAGGTTTGGGACCTAGATGAATACCAATATTCTAAAGCCGTTTGCTTTGCGCTTTTTCTGACTCCTCTGCAGTGTATTCAACAGACTGATTCTTTAACACAGGGGGAGAGTAAACCTGGGTAGGAGAGGCAGGAAATGGGTGGCATTCAAAAGATGACCCTCCTCCATCAGAAACCCACTTTGGAAGCATGCAGCTGAATGCTATTGGGCTGATGAGGTGATGCAGAGATTGAGAACACTTGTCGCTCTTGCAGAGAGGACCAGATTTCAGTTCCCAGCATCCAGAACTGGCAGCTTGCAGCCTCCTGCAACTCACTCCAGCTCCAGGGATCTGGCATCTACTTATGGCCTCTGCTGGTATAAACAAATGTACAAATACACACACACACACACACACACACACACAGAGAGAGAGAGAGAGAGAGAGAGAGAGAGAGAGAGAGAGAGAGAGAGCATGCAATGATAATTATCTATAATACTGAGGCTGTTTAAAATAGTTTCTCAAAAAATCTAGAATTTCTTTAAGCTTTGAACAAATTTCATAATAAAAAAATTCTATGGTAAGAGAATATTAGCATTGAACTTATTGGATCCTTTTCGCTTGGGTTCATAGTCTTTATCCTTATATATGAAGATGCTGAGGACAGTAATTGATGTCCATGATCTTAGACTGATCCCTTCCATGATCTTGTGAGGTCCTGGTTATTATGGATGTCATCACCAATTTATAGCTTAAGCCCAAAATGGATTAAACACTTCACCCAGTTATCCCATCACTGATGTGTCTAAGAAATACAGCTGTAATCCTACAGGTTCCAAGTCCAGGAATATTTCACTCAAGGATTAGAAATGGGTTTAGACTCATAGTGTCTTAAGCCACAAATCAACTTGAATAGTCATCCTTTAATCCGAACCTTTTAGGGAGATTCTTCAACTGGCCCTGAAAATGTTTGATTTGTGAATGTCTCTTGGTCTACAAATAATCTTTTGGCTCTAAATTAGTTAAAGTATTCATAGTAAGTGGGCAGGAGAAGTGGTTCAATTGGGTCACAGAGTTTACAGTTCTTCTAGAAGACCTTGGTTCAGTTCCCAGCACTCATACTGAACGACTCAATCACCTGCCATTCTAGCTCAAGAGATCCAATGACCTCTTTTGATCTTCTCAGTCACACAAACATGAATGTACAAACACATGTACATGTGCACATACATACACATAAGTAAAGTAAATCTTAAAACATATGTGCAGTAGGATGCTTTCCTAATGAGCTTTCTTATTCAATGCTAAATAAGTGCTGTCTATCTGAAGGAAGACTTGGGGAGGATTCTAGATATATTTCTGATATTTCTTATGAAACACCTAAAATATGCCTTCACATTGTGTTGGGTACTATGCTAGATTGCAGATATAAGGGTCAAAAACAGAAGAAAATAAACAATTTTTTTAAGTTTATAGTCCAAACTAGGAGAGACGGAAATGCAAAGAGGGTAAAGTAAAATGTAATCACCAGTATGGTGTGCAATTCTGCTGAGGCTGACAGCCAGGAGTGGGACTGGAGATGGCGGGGTGCTGTTTTAAATAGTGTTTTGGAACCATAAACTTGAAAACATAATGTGTCAGGGCAACTTCTCAGGAGCAATCATCACCATCTGGGTAGGAGACAGTGATGGCTGGGGCCAAGTGAGGAAAAACGTAGATATTTAAGTATGGCAGAATATGAGCTTGGAATCATTGCTGTCTTAGTTTTGTGTTGCTGAGGCATAAATGCCTGAAAGAAACAAGTTAGGGGGAAAAAAGTTAAACTTGGTTCAAAGTTTCAGAATAAGGGATCATTTGGAACATATAGAAGAAATGCAGATTATTTAAAGCAAAAATGAAAATAACTACATTTAAAAACAGGCAAACAACATGATAGACATTTTCAAAACACTATGGAGGTTCCTCAGAAATATTAATACTACAACTGCCAAATATATGGTCCAGAAATCCTACTATGTCATATCAATCCAATGAGGAGAAAAAATCAGTGTGGGAGGAGGTATAGGTGTGAAGGTATATATATTCTTGTTTTAATTCCATATATATACATATATATAATTCCTACATACACAGGATATATACATATTATATATATATATATATATATATATATATATATATACTGTACCTGTACCTTTCTTTGTACATATACTTGCATGTTCTAAGATACACATTTATGTGTACCTGCACAAATCCATACACACATACTTATTCATATATATTTAAATCCATGTCTATATGACTAAATACATCTCATATTTCTTATTTGGAAATGTCATGAATTTCCTTCTCTGATCATATGCACATAGTATTTCCGACCACCAATGGTATTTTGCCAATCATTGATGTCTGTTGTATGACCAAAGGACAACTCTTAAGGTCAAGCTATGAATGCCAAGAGCACTAAAATGTAATCGCATCTCTTTTCAAATAGCATTGCTAGCATTAGTGTGCTGTTATTTAGTGATGTATCCAAATGAGAAGCATTGGGATGAAGTGCAGGGAATGGAATAGGACAATTGGAAACCAGGGGCTTTGAAGACCTTTTCTTGTTTCTAGCTCGTAACTTTAATCACCAAGAAAGTCTACTATGCATCATGCCTGAGGGGCTTGAAAAATGAATTCAGGAATTAATTTCATTCAGTTGCTTAATCCCAAATGTGGGTGATTTTACATTGTGAAACTATTAATCACTCTCTTAAGAAAGCCAACAACAAAAAATAAACCGTAGGGTCCTGAGTGTCTTTCAGCCTAAAAGTGTTCTGTTTACTTTTTCTTTGATCATGGAAATCCACAGGCAGCCATAAATTTTTTACTGGGGCTATAATTATTTGAAACTTTCAGGGTGTCTCTAAAACACTTTATAAGAACAAGTATCATATGTTGATATTATTTCTAGTTTTCTACTTACAATGAAAATACGAATCGGGAGTCCTATTCATCATTCCCATATGAACAAACAGTAGAAGAAGTGGTGTGTTGACTCATGGAGCAAACACCCAGCTGGGCTTTATTAACCACACTTAACTACTCATCTTTATGAAGCTCAGATATAGATAAGGTACAATCAAAGGACCTCCCAGAGGACAGGTCAGGCAAGGTCTCTGGATCACAGAGAAACTGGAGTATACTGTGGCAACTTAGCTGTCCACAACAAGTCTCCTCTCTTCAAGACAACATTTCTCTTCATATTTGAGCACACAAAGCCCTCCAGTTAGTTTTATATCACTGTCTCTGACTCAGTAATGGCTCATCCTCTCAATTTTGAGATGCTGGGGACACCAACAATGCAAACTTAACATTGGATTGATAAACCCTATATAATGAGTTCTCTCTGTGTGTGTGTCCCTCTCTCTATCTATTTCTGACTCTCTCTCTCTCTCTCTCTCTCTCTCTCTCTCTCACATACAAACATGCACTTCATTCCTAAGTAATGATTGTTCATTTTAAGTATCTATGTATCTATCTACCTACCTACCTCTACATCTATGTTTTGTTTAAAGACAATACCTTCCAAACAAAACATTGTCTGTCTTAAGTAGTGATTCTATACTGGGCTGCTGAGTTAACTCAGTGGGTGAAGGTTCTTGCTTCATAAGCCGGGCAACATTAATCTCTTTCTGAGATCCAATAGTGAAAGGAGAAAGCTTCTTCCTCAAAATCGTCTCTGATCTACACACACACATATGCTAATCTAAAACAAGAAGAAACCCAAAATAATGTTGCTTGACTTTGGCCATATGGAACTGACAGTCTTCCTAGAGATAAGCTAAGTAAAAATCACAGGTAGATTTTGCAGCATGCATTTGAACCCAATGGCAGAATGTTCTAGAGGAGAGCTCCTGGGTTTAGCCAAAAGACTTCTCATAGTTAAAATAAACTCTGACAGTGAAAGACAGTGTTAATCAGGACATTTTTAGTGAGAAGGAGTGTGTTGGTGTGCACTTGTATGCACGTACACTTCTCTGTGAGTGGGTATGCAAAAGAGAGAGAAATGCAGGAGAGAGAAAGATTCCCAAGTTTCATAGTCTTTTCTGGAGTGCTTCTCTCTATATATTAGCACACCAAACCTTGCAAGCCCTCTTGATTTTTGACTACCTGTTTGCTCAGAGCCTTAGCCCTGTGAGTAAAGAATCCATGTCTGTTGTGCTTACTGTTTTCCATCTCCAGTGTTCAGACTAAGGCTAGGAGCTTGACTGAGACATAGAAGGCTAACTCTATCCTCACATCATCCTAGATCCCTTTCCCAGTCTTTGCCTTGCTGTAGTCTGAAGGTTAGACTCCAGTGATCTGAATCGCTTGCTGAATGGATTTTCTTTGATTTCAGCAAAATACAGGCCATGTGAAGAGGGTTACTAGAAGCAGGAGAGAAGGGCTGTGCTCTTGCTTCCACATCCCTGAGAGACTTCAGACCCTCATCTTTAACAAATGGTTCGTATTCCTTCACAGCCAGCTCTCTGGCCAGGTACCCTCCTCTTCTGAGGTTGTAACTTGGTTCTGATAAAAGAAAATCATCCTCCCATCCCTTCCTCCCTGAGGGTGCAATGGCTTCCTGTTGCTCCTTATATCTCCACTGGTAACTCTGCCCACACATCATTAAGTAGACCCTTCATTAAAATCTTTTCACTTTTACCATCTTCAGTAAGTTCTCTTTGCTGCCAGGACCTCTGACTGATAAAGGCTTGTTGAAAGACTGTTGAATGCACAGAGATTCTTGGCGTCCTTTGAAAACTCGACTGATTATGTCTGGCAACCAACCACTGGAGAGAGGTGAATGCTAAGAAGGTTACTAAAGGGCACAGTCGACACTGAATGTGTATACGTAACACAAAGGCTACTGGTTGGAAAGTAACACATCCAATACTCAAGCAGGTGACTTTTCCTCATTCTGTCAGGCCACATACCTGGATTTCTGGACACGGGCTAAATATCATTATACAGCAAAAAATGACATTTGGTGTAGGGCGCAGTGCTTGCGGAGTGAGGTGGTGGAAAAGAGGAAGCAATTAGAATCACTGTTGAAGAACAACTTGCTACTGACTAATTAGTTTAAGCTTTTTGAACTCACTCATCTAGAAAATTATGGAGACTTCATGGAGATGTTCGAGGCAAAGAGATTCCAGTTGCAAAATGTACTTACCACTGTGCATGGAATAGTATTGGTTAATTATTTTTATTTAGCTCCCCCTCTCTCTCTCATGTGTATGTGTGTATGTGCATGTGTGTGGACATGCCCATGGAAGTAAGTCAAAGATCAGTGTTGGATATCTTCTTTAACTGCTCTCCAACTTATTTTTCAAAGAGGTTTTCTCACTGAACTTGTAGACCATTGACCTGGCCATACCAGCCAAGCAGCAACCTTCATGGAGCCTGCCTTTCTCCTTAACTCCAGCACAGGGGTCCTAGATGTGTGCTTAGTATAGGGAATCTGAACTTGAGTCCTTAGGCTCGCAAGGCAGTCATTTTACGGAGCTAGTTCTGCATCTCCATCTTATTTATCCCCTCCTTCTCCATGTCTCCTGTGAGCATCAGTTCTCCCTGGAGTTGGGATTCAAGGTCATGGAAAAATATACTCATTACTGACTACAAGGCTTAACAAAAAGTGAAGGCACCACAGACCGTGATACAGACATAAAGGATAGGGTGACATGAAAAACATTGCCAGTGAAAAGCTGAGGACTGTTCATGGTCTTTTGAGATTTTTGGTGATTTCTGCTTTATCAACCAGTGTACTGGTACCCAAGAGGAAAAAAAAAACTTTTCTGCTAAAACTTTTAAATCCCTTGATGGTATCTTCAATATTATTCCAGGTCAGGAAAGAGAAATAATTTATTCCTTTGTGGGTGAGTTTTCAGGACAGTCATTTGTATAAAGGAGGTATCTGATGTCTTGGAGACAGATGCTGAATGGTAGCTCTTCGCACCTAAGAACCCTCCTCCCCCACACCATACAATCAGCTCTCTCTATTTGGTTGCTTGGCATGTTAAACAATATTCCACAAGCATTAAAGTAGCATACCACTGGGTCAAAATTGAGTCCCTTTCAAGAATATCGAACAAGGGAAACTTGGCAACTGTTCTTAGCCATAGGGGGAAAGTGCAGGGCCTTCTTGGGAGATTATTGGTGCGAAATCTTTATTTATAGCTTTTTAAATTGACTACTCTGTGCATGTTAAGGCATGTAAATATATTTCCACTTCAGCCCACACCTTTCCCTCTGTCATTTATTATTATTATTTTTACTGCTTATCAAGCAAAGACATTTTGTAGAGGACTAGGGAGGTATTCGTTTTCCCTGTTAGAGAATTCGCCACACTACAGAATAGAGTAACTGACCTGTTTGCCTCCAACAGGATGCTGATTCGTAACATACAAAACCCTCAGGTCCCCTCACTCTGCGCCCTGAGTGGATTTTCCATGCTCTTGGGAACTTCTTGTACTAAAGTGTGACCACCCAGCAAATAATAAAACCATGGATATTGCTAAGGATAAATGTGAAAGGGGGCTGGTGGAGACAAATCCAACTCTCAGATCTGAAAAAAACAAAAGGAAGAGACCAGGAATAGGGCTGGGATGAAGTTCACAAAGGCTTACAACAAATCAATGAGCACTGACCCAATTCAATCCTCAGAATCCATATTAAAAGAAGTTAGGTGTGCTAGCACAAATTTTTAATCCCAGGTCTGGGGAGATAAAAACAAGATGTTACTGGAGTGTTGTAAGAGGGCCTGCTTTTTTGTTTCCTTACTGCTCATCCCTGAAATAATCAAACAGAAACCATATTATTTAAATCAATGCTTGGCCCATTAGCTCTAGCTTCTTATTGGCTAACTCTTACATATTAATTTAACCCATTTATATTAATCTGTGTACCGTCACAAGGCTGTGTGGCTTACCAGGAAAAGTTCCAACATCTATCTCCAGTGGAGCTACATGGCTTCTCGTGACACTACCTCTTTTCTCCCAGCATTCTGTTTAGTTTTCTCCATCTACCTAAGTTCTGCCCTATCAACAGGCCAAGGCAGTTTCTTTATTCACCAATGGTATTCACAGCATACAGAGAGGAATCCCACATCACTGGAGTAGTTAGTTTAGACTAGTTGATGAGTGAGCAGAGTGTCAGATAGGCTCTGCAAATAATAATGTGTGAACCACACTGAAAAATGACACCAGAGCTGTGCTTTGGACTTTACATATACTTATTATAACATTTGCACACACATGTAGTGTGTGTGTGTGTGTGTGTGTGTGTGTGTGTTTATACACATGAAGGGGACAACAGAGAAAGATTGAAATCACTCATCACTCACAATAAAACACGAGTAGACAATGGACATCTTTTAACCTGACCTTGGAGAAATGCTTGCCTTGCCAACCCAATTTGTGACCTAAAATGCCTTCATCTGTTTAGTGCCAATAATCAGTGATTATTTTGATATCACTTCCTGACACTAAGGCCCAACCTCACTGAGATTCAAAGCACCACATTTAGTCATTTGCATCATGCTCAGAAATAAACCTGAAATGCACACTCTACCCTCCCCCGTACAAGCTTGGGTTAAGTGCTCAGTCCTCATCTAGACACCACTCGGAGGTGTTCCAGCTAGGTTTCTGATGCCATGATTAAAACACACTGAACTGCCCTGACTTAAAGCAGCACAGATGAGGAAAACGGTTGTTTCAGTTTGCAGATCACAGTCATGATGGACAGGAGTCAGGGCAGGAACTCAAGCAGGAACTTAGAGCACAAATCATGAAAGAGTGCTTCCTGCTGGCTTTCTTGTTGGGTCATGCTTAGCTATCTCCCTTAAATACCCCAGGACCATCTGATTAGGGAATGGTGCTGCCCACGGGAAGGAGCGTTCCCATATAGAGAGATCTAATACTCATAATTTCACAGTCAGGATTCTGCTACCCCATTCTATGTCAAGTCATATGTCAGTCTATGTCTATGTCTAAGTCTCTGTCCGGACCACAGCAGTAGCTGCCAATGTCTGGTGCTCTTGGTACATACACTTAGACCTTCCTAGGAAATAAGATTGTAAGAGTCTGTCAAGCTGCTGTCAGAAGACTTTAGAAATCCAGCAGCATTGGGACATAAACCTTATTTAACATTTCTTTTCTTCTTAGACTTTACCCCGGGTACTAATTAGGAAACTCATTCCATCTTCCTTGAAGATCTCACTCCACAGTTATGTAACCTCCCCAAACTGTAGGTAAATAGTAGTACTTTAAAAGACAGATGCATTGATACAGAAACCTGATATATCAGCTTGGGAATGGACTGCTTGAACATAAGTCACCCTTTACAGATTCCGAGTCCTGTAATCTATGGAGTATGTAACACCCAACCCAGATTGGAACATCACAATTCTTCCTCCATAAATTCCGAGTTGGGATTTACCACAGCCAGTAATAGAAACAGGATACCTGCTTGACAAAATATTTTCCAATTTTAGATATATTCAAGAAAAGAGTCAAACATTCTAGAGAGCTGACAAAGCAAGGTATAAAGCACACATATAAAGCCCAGAATGGGGAACAGAGATTTTGAGAAAATAATTGTGTTTTTGATAGCATACTAAGTCCACCTACTAGGTGTTTTATAAAGTCCTGTTGTGTTTCCAATCTTGGATCAACTTATATCACTCTGCCTCAAAATGATTTTTCTTTACTTGCTTTTAGTTAACTTGAAGTAAATCTTTTCAGTTATTTGACACTAAAAGAATCTTGGTCAAAACAATCACGCTGGATTCAGAGCTTAGGAGAATGGAGGTTTTCACTTTTTTGGTTTTCAGTTACCTGACACAGTCCTTGGCACATGGGAGAGCATCAATACACAATGCTCTGGGTGTGAAAATGAATACAAACATGGGTGGACTTGGGTGAAAGCACCAGAAATCAAACATCCTCTTAAAACTCGGAAGTATGCAGCAAGAGAAAGCTGAGTGAGCGCCCCTGAGCAGGCTGAAAAGCTCTTGCCTGGCCCTGGCGTTTGTTTTAATCAGTAATTGCTCACTCATTTAATCCATTTGAGAAACAGCCTTAACCACTACTCGAATTATTGGTGTATGTTTCTCTAGGATATGTAGTAAGGTATTAATTCACCTTGAAACATTTAGGCCTCTTTATCGCTCTCAGATGTTCAAAGTGGCTCAGCAAAGAGGAGGCACGGAGTAAAGGAGAATTGTGCTCTCAATCATGGGTAAATCTAACACCTCATCCACTCAAAGGGAGGGGCTGAGAGCTATGGGCTGTTGTTTCCCGGGATGTGCATTAAGGAAAGACTAAATTTAGCAAAAGCCAACATCCCTCTTGTAATGTTTTATGATTGTTATAGTATCTGGTAACTTCTGTTTCCCTCTGGCTGTGATGTGAGAGGCTCTCCCCCAACTCCCTCCTACCCCCCATGACAGCAATCTTCAGCTGGAAAATACTAAGACTGTCAGCCAGCAATAATTTGCAATCCAAACAGACTTGACGCTCCCTGACATTTATTGAAACCTCAGACCCCGTGCACTGGTTTCAGTTTTCCTCGGTTGCTCTGTTTTTACAGACAGACAAGTGCTTAGATTTAGGTTTAATAATGAGGAGAAATTTCTTCTTGGCCTCCTCTTGCTTGTGTTGGCTGCACCAGACCTTGCAACAGACGGGTGGTTGGAGTTAATTATACTAAATGGTGAGAACATTATTTGACCCCACTGGTTCAGCCCCAGAGGCTGTGTGCCTCCTCACAGACAGAGGCAGATGGAATGCTTCAAGGCCTGGGCAGAGGGCAGGAGGCAGGGAGAGAAAAGCTCCCAGCTAAGAGCAAAAGGATGCGGGCTCTCACTCCAATTGAGTTCAGGATCAAGGGCCCTTTGATACACAGAAGCCAGAAAAGCGCAAAGAAATGGAAGGTAAGAAGGATGGTAGGAACATCTAACACATGAATGACACTATTGGATGAAAGAGACTGACCTGCAAAGCCTTCTCTGTTTTCTAGGAAAGACAAGTGGGAAGGCCTTAGCACAAATCACAAATGTGACCTGGCAAGCAAAGATGCAGTGTCTTCTTCCATGCGTCCGTGAGAAATGCTGAGAGTCATATTGCAGTTATGTTTGAGGACCATTGATGGCTGCATCAGCAGTCAGGTCAGTTGGTGATATGCATGCCCTACACATTTTATCGTGATTGTTCTTCTCATAATGAACATGGCAATGATAACAGCACATCCTGTTCTTCACTTCCCTCTTAATAAATTGCCATTCATGAGCCTTGACAAGAAGTTTGGCCAATGTATTCTAATGGAGACTCACTTATAAACAGTGTGTCAGACCATCTTAAGAGCTCTGGTATTAAATCATGTCTTCTTCTAAAATGGTAACTTGTCAGAAAAGAGACAATGTCAAATTCTTGACTTTATGTTGACTTGGTATCTTCCCCCAGAATTGTGCCTCGCTGATGGACAGCCACCTGCTCAGGTTCAGATCATTGAGAAAGGTGTGGAAATACCTAGGCAATAATGCTTTGCATATCTACCTGACAACACACTCTTTATAAAAGCATTGTGCAGCTCCCTCTTTTCAAAAACCTGCTAGGACAATTGCTTAAAGTTGTGTTGTTAAATAACTGCTGGCCTGTGACAGTTTATAAAACCCACGAAGATAATCAGAGAAAGAAGAGGTGAATAGTATTCCGGGCAAGTTTTCCCCACTCATTTTTACCAGACTGGGGCCCTGACTGCTCTCTCTCTCTCTCTCTCTCTCTCTCTCTCTCTCTCTCTCTCTCTGCTCAGTTGTGCACGTACATGTGAAGAAGGGCAGATATTCCTCTATTACTCTCCAACTTATTTTTTGAGGCAGGGTCTCTCACTCTCTCACTGAACTTGGAGCTCATGCTTTTGTTGTGACTAGAAGATGAACAAGCCCCAGGAATGCTTCTGCACCCCCATCCTCAATGCTGAGGTTATAGGTGTATGCTGATATGTCCTATTTTTTGCATGGGCACTATCCAATCATAGGATCTAATGCATTCACAGCAAGCATGTTACCCACTGAGACATCTCCCCAGCCTCTTTTTATCATTTAGACAGCTTTGTTTTCTGCAATGTGGTACTTAGCATTTCCCCTTTCTCTCTGCTACTGAAGGCAATAACAAGAGAATCAGTATTATAAGCCATCATGGAAAGATCTATTGTTCTATTTAAGTTGGAAAATAACAGTCAAGCATGGGGCTTTTGATAGGTTGTGAATCCTGATCACATTTTGTTCTAAGCAGTACATTCCACTCACTGATTGTATTCCACCCCATCTTACTCAGCCAGCGTCCACCTGATTGTTATTACACCTTGTGAGTAGGAAGTAAGTCTGTTTGGTCAATGCAACTCATCTTATCCTCTATATAAACCATGCAAAGTATATGTGTTTTGTGAATCAGTAACATCTTTCTTGCAAAGGCAGCATGTGACTGCTTAATGTCCATATTTTGAATGACACAGGACACCTAAATTACACTGGGCTACCCAAACCTCATAAAGGATTATTACAATCTATTAAAAAAATTGCTACAAAAATGTTTATAGAAAACAAGCGTATGGTGGATATGTCCCCCAGTAAAAGATAATTGAACAGTACTATGTCATTGCAAAGCTCAGAGCCAATGGGATTAGAGTTTTAATGTTGTTATAATCAACTATGCACATAAGGTGCACACAGAGACACAAACTATACTTAGAGCTAACGTGTTTTTAACTGGACAAATGGCGTTTATTGGAGTGACTGCTTTCATTACTAAGTGACAACAGTTGTATCACACACTTCCTTGCCACAGGGTGTGAGAGAATTCCGTGGGAAGCTCAGAACAGAACAACACAAAACAGGCAGAAAGAGGAGATCAAGGCTAACTCAAAGACCTGTTCATCGAAGCACAAATAGCCACGTGTCTTCAGAAGAAGAGTCAAAATGTACTTAGGGCCCGCTGCAAAATATAAATATTCAAAAGATTTTAAATTTTTATTCTTGATTAACCCAACCCCGGGGCAGGGGGAACGAAAGGGAACTTATCCACAGTGGTAGACCAGTAGGCTACATGAAGGAAGGGTTTTACCTCCCTTGGAAAGCTTGGATATGACTGAAGCCTTTGGGGTGAGGCTAAGTGCTGGACTGATAACAGAAGAACACAAGGCACACAAAGAACCTACAACTGCCCCGTCTACCACAGAGCTGCGGGATTGCTGAAGCGGAGTGTGGCAGAGAGAAGTCATGAGGGAACCATCATCCACCACGGAGTGAAGGTAAAGCTGGAGTCTGACATCCCACCCATTAGCCCAGCCATTGAAAATGTATTCTTGGAGCATTTTAGGGGGATCTAAACTATGGTCAAACTACAAACAGAAGGAAAAAAAGTGAATTGTTAACTACTAAAGAACCACAACAGAATGAGAACTTTTGAATAGCAATTCTCAGGCTTCTGACTTGAATTCCTGGTATTCAAAAGATGTAAGAATTGAATTTAAGCACTAAAAAGAAGCAAAGATCCTAAGGGAAGAAACACCTGTCTCATCTATCTAGTTGTCTATCTGTCTATCTAAATATCTCTCATCTATCTATGTATCTATCTGCCAGTCTGTCTATATATCTACCTACCCATCATCTATCTACCCATCCATCCATCCATCCCACAAAATATAAACAACTTGATTTAAATAAAGTCTCACTCTCACATCTTGAGCTTTCTAAAAGTTTATACAAGATTTTAGAGATAAACTTAATCAAATGGCAGACAACAATTCTGATATGTGTCACACATGGCCATAAGTACTTAAAGACATTGTTAAGGAGTGTGTTTGACTAAATACTTGATATTATTATTGTACCTTTTACATTTATGGATTTATAGGTTAAAATAATATTCATATTTACATTGGATGTATTTGGTTGAATATCTAACTTTGATACTCAGTATCAAATTCATTTAATTTTGGAGAGAGGGTCTCACTATGAAGTCCTAGCTAGCTTAAAACTCACTATGTAAACCAGGTTGGTCTTGATCTCATAGAGATATTACTGCGTCTCCCACAGGAATGCTGGGATTAAAAGCATGCACTACCACATCTGACTCAAATGAATTTTTAAAATCTCTTGTGTTTTCTTAATGTAATCTATATGCCTGTCATTTTATAAAATACATTTTTGTTGTGCTTTTTTAACTTTCTCTAGACTTTTAGCTACTGTTCAGTTGAATAATTTATATAGGTGAATCTAACAATTTATTCTCTGTTAAATAAAGTTCAGAAACTCATAAGAATATTCTAATATAATGAATTTGAAGTTCTTCTAAGCACCAAATACCAGGAGCCAGATTCTATCAGAATCCAGGGGGTGGGGTTCTTTACATGGTACATAAAGAGAAGCCATTAGGAAATGGTAGACAGGAAGGGTGTATGCCCAGGCAAGAGTCTATTAATAGACTCATAGAAGCAGGCTGCTGTTTGTAAATTTTGTTCTTCCTTATTTTCTTTTTTATATCATTTTTATTTTTATTTGTGTGTATGCATGAGTGTATTCCACATGTGTGTGAGTGCCCTCGGGGTGAAAAGGAGAGCAGCAAGGATCCTGTGGAGCTGGAGTTACAGGAGGTTGTGAGACACTCAGCTCGGTCCTCTGGGAGAGCAGCAAGGATCCTGTGGAGCTGGAGTTACAGGAGGTTGTGAGACACTCAGCTCGGTCCTCTGGGAGAGCAGCAAGGATCCTGTGGAGCTGGAGTTACAGGTGGTTGTGAGACACTCAGCTCGGTCCTCTGGGAGAGCAGCAAGGATCCTGTGGAGCTGGAGTTACAGGAGGTTGTGAGACACTCAGCTCGGTCCTCTGGGAGAGCAGCAAGGATCCTGTGGAGCTGGAGTTACAGGTGGTTGTGAGACACTCAGCTCGGTCCTCTGGGAGAGCAGCAAGTCATCTGGTCATCCCCACAGCCCTAGTTGTTGCTTTGTATGAACCTTTCTCTCCCTCCACAGAAATGAATATTTTTGAAATGATGTCTTCACAAACTATTGGTAATTAAGGAAGATTTAGATTAGTAAACCTTGTACTGGACCTAGAGCAGAGAGACATACACCCAGGGGCCCAAGGTTGACAGTGATATTCTTAAAAAAAAAAAAGTGAAGGACATTTCACCATATGCAAGGGCTCCTCACTTTGCCAGAATTGCTGTTCCTTCATTTTTAAGCAAGTGGGTGCTATTTTCTTAAAAACCAGTCTGTTGAAATGTAAACTTTCTTATCTTCACCGAGATAAGATTCACTGAAGACACAAACTTCAACCTGAGAGATTTTATTGAGATTCAAATGAGGTCTGCAGACTTCAGCCTGGGAGGAAAGAGATTAGAATTTTCAGAAGCAAATTAGGTAGAAAGATTGATGATTGCATCTATGTGCAAAAGCCTTCAGACTTCGTGCCTGAACATGACCAAAGAACAGGCAGTAACAGATCTTATTAATTGCTGTTTATTTAATTTAATATTACCCTGTCAGGGATGTTTTCCCTGCTGGAGAAAGCTCATTTTGGTGGGTAGTTTAAATAATATCTGAACACACAAGAAATGCGTTCTTAATAAGATTATGAATAAAAATTCAGAAAGTTAACCCCCCTGCAAAAAAAAAAAAAAAAAAAAAAAACCTCTTAGTTTTTGGTTTTCTGCATTCATTTACCCAGAACTAGGAAAAGACTCACGTCTCCAGGCTGATAAAATAAAAAGCATGAACAATCAACTACCCCAGTGTGAAGTAAATCTCTCAAGCTTTTTCGGCCTTGTTTAGTTATTTGCCTAAAGTTTACCATAACAAAATATATAACAAAATATTTTCTTCTTTAAATGTATAATTAATGTATGATTTTTTTAAAATTATGTGTTTGAATCAGAAGTAAATGCAACCTCTGGGTAGAGGTACTCTGAACACAGTACCCTGGCAGACATTAATGATTTCCCCTGGAAATAAAGCTTCTTGAATATTCAGCTAACCAAAAGATGACCTTGAAAAGATACACCTTTTGCAAAGTGTTCCAGTTCACTTAGAGTTTTGATTAGATTGCTGGGTTGGAACCTCCAGCTCTCCCAACAAGGAAAAGGCACCAAAACCCCTTTTTCAGCATTCTTGGCACCTAAGGCAGCTCTCCCCTCAAGTTGCCAGTTTCCCAAATCACTGCCTAAAAGCATTCAGCTTTTGACCATACTTAGGCACAAACCCAGCTTGTGGTGGACGTCATCACCACTTACCAACAACCTATTTAATGTTCCTGCTACAGTTCAGGTATACGGCTTCTACACCCTCCATCTCTGGGACAGGAGAATATGCCCAGCAGTTGCTTTCCTCAAATAAACCTGCTGTTAGACCTTTTCAATTCAGTTTGATCTGCCTTACTAAGTCAGCAGAGAAACATATTGCAAGGGGGTGGGTAGAAAACCTATTATAGATGACTCTATCTTGCTGAATAACAGGCTTCAGAGACCATAAATAATATAAACATATTTTTTCCTTGACTAGTTGTATGTCAATTTGACACAAGCTGGAGTCATCTGAGAGGAGGGAACCTCAGTGCAGACATTGCCGCCATATGATTTGGCAGTAGGCAAGCCTGTAGACAATTTTCTTAATTAGAAGTTGGTGTGCCAAGGCCCAGCTTATTGTACATGGGCCACACCTGGGGTAGTGGTCCTGGGTTCTGAGAGTAAACCAGGGTGAGCAAGCTATAGAAGCAAGCAAGTAAGAAGCACCCCTCTACAACCTCTGCATCAGCTCCTGTCTCCAGGTTCCTGCTCTGTTTGGGTTCCTTCCCTGACTTCATTCAATGATGAACAGTGATACTGAAGGGTCAGACAAACAACCCTTTTCCTCCCCGACTTGCGCTTGGACGTGTTTTTTATAACAACAAAAGAAACCCTAACAAAGACATTCATACACACACACACACATACACACACACACACACACACACACACACACACACACACACACGTAGTGGGAGGCTGCTTGTTTGTTCCCAGCTGCCCAGACCATGAGAAAAGTCACACAGAATCTATATTATTTAAATCACTGCTTAGCCAATCACTTAAACGTATTGCTAGCTAGCTCTTATATCTAAATTAACCCATTTTTATTATTTTATATTTTACCACGAGGCTCATGGCCTACCAGCAAGTTTCTGGCTGGTGGCTCCTGTCTTTCTTCTCTGGAGCTCCGTGGCTTCTCACTGACTCCATCTGCTCTATTCTCCTCTATCTTCTTGGAACTCTTGCCTTGCCCTGTTCTGCTAAGCCACTGTCTGAAATAGCTTTATTAACCAATAAAAGCAAAACATAAACAGAAGAACTTCCCACACCACGCACACACACATGCACATACACATATATAATATTACATATAACTTATTGAATATATGTTTATATATAATTATATATTAATATAATGTAACCTCAGTGTAGTTTTTATGTTTTATTAGACACTAAAGCACAAAGGATCAAGAGAATATTGTATTTTATTCTGTGTTGTTGATACTACTCCTATGATAGAAGTGATGATACACACTGTTAGGTTAAAAATATCTCCCAAGAGTTATCATTTCTGGAAACAAGGCTGATTACCTGAGAGTTTTCATAAGTAAAGAGCAAGAACTATCATTGTCTATGATTTGACTTTGGCAGTACACTATAAAGACAGTAAAAAATGAGTTCTAGGAGCAAGATTTCAGTATCCAATGTTCATGTGGTTCAAGGTCATGGTATTTTATGGAAGTCATGGCTAGGAAATCAAAGTTTTGTAGCTGGAAGCCCAGAGTTTAAGAAAATGTTACCAATGAATATGGAAGATGACTAGGACAGCCCGGACAGCTTGTAGACATCACAGGAAATACTCTAATTTGATTATAATTTTGCAGTGGAATCCTGTATGATGTCCTAAGTACTGTTTTAATTATATGTGAGTTGCTAAGATTTTTAAATCTTGCATTATATGTGTAGTAGCTGTCAGCCATTCTACTTTCAGGAGCCCTTCTCATTACCTTTGGGTGATAAGACTCCCCTGTCATTCATTTAAGGTCTTCCCCTCTTGACCATCTGTTCTTGATATGCCTCTTTTCATGGTTTACAGGAGAGATCCAGAATTATATAGGGAAGCACCATATATATGAAAAATTATTAAGCCAGGACTAGAATTTCTAAAATTAACTATGCTCAGGAAACAGAAGAAGCAGTAGTAAAGACATAAGGAACCAGTCTTGGGAAAGACAAAAGAACCAAGGAAACATGCCATGAGAGACCAACACACAATAATTAACACACTGTGTCTAATAAATGTTATTTCTCGGAAAGCGTGTTAGCACAATATGCATTTTCTAAAAGTACTCTGATATTCACAATTAAACTGTTCCCATTCTAATGTCAGAAATAGCCGTCTATGCCAGCCACACATTTTGAACAATTATTCAGTGATTCCAATACCCCAGATGCTGCAAGTCATCCGTCTGATTGGCAGTTTCTCCTCCTAGGAAGCTGCTACCCTGGAAATAACTCTGACAATGAACTTCCCTCCTCCCCTCCATACCTAAAGTTATAGTCACAATGGAAACATTTCCCCACAGGACTGACTCATGCTAAAGAACCCAGGGGTGAGGATATTGACAAACCTCTCCTGTGGGAAAGTGAAGAAGATGCAAGCTGAGAAGATGGCCTAGGAGATGATGGTCTTGATAGGTTAATCTTTGGTTCTGGATGCTGCAGGGCAGAAGTAGCAGAGAGATACACATTGAGATGGTTTTGAGATACGGTCAAGTACTATTGCAGAAAATAGCAAGATACCATCGTCTATCGCAGAGGAAAAAATTTCAGTGCTACAGCTTTCTAGTGTGATTCTTTGGCATATGAAATAGCACTCATTTGCAAGTGGAGACATTGCCTCATCCTGCAGTTGCCTCTCCACCTGGGTCACAGCTAATTAATCCAGTCACTTCAGTGATCAATTAAAACACATGATGAAAAATTGCATGGAGACCTATATTTTTAAAAAAAGAATAAACAAAACATGATCTTGAAAGATGAGAATGTCCTAGTCTTTCAATCTAGAAGAAAAATAAAAGTGAGCTTCCTTTGAAAAACCAACGAGTCGAACTATGGGGTGAAAAAGGAAAGCAGATTGACACCGAAGTGAGTCAGCTCTAGGTAGCTGGTGGTAAGGAGTGGCAGATTTCGTGAACAACATCTTAATCCCAGTAAAAGACAAATGCCCTGTGTTAGATCTCACCAAAGGCTTAATGCCTGGGAAGGAGTCTAGCAGCCTTCCTTTGTTACATGGGGATTAAGTTGCTCCCATTAAATCAGCTGAGGTCAGAGTCTCTAACTTCTACTGATTTTTTTTTTGTTATTTAGATGAATATAGTATATTATGCTCCAATATATATGTATACCTACTGATCGAAAATATTTTTAAATGAAAATAATACCTCACAAAACTGTGCTTTAGTTTGGTCTGGCTGCCATAATGCTGTACTATAGACTGGGGTAGAAATGGGGAATTAAGATATTAAAATTAGTTTTCTTATAATCCTGGGAGATAGAGATTGGATTAAGGCTTTAACATGGGCAGGTTGCATTGTGGTACCATATAGTGGAGAAAGAAATCTCTACCATTTTTTTCTACAAGGATCCCTGTTCTAGTTCCTGGTGCACAGGGTATAGTGTTTTGGGGCTTTGTTTGTTTGCTTGTTTTTGTTTTTAGCTTACACTTTAGGATCATAGTAAGTCCTTGAGGAAAGTCAAAGCAGAAACTCAAGCAGGAACTGGAAGGCAGAACCATGAAGGGACAATACTTGATGACTCTCTTATCTACTTTTATGTATGTCCCAGGGCCACCCGCCTAAGGATGGTGTTGCCCACACTGGACTGAGCCCTTCTGCATCCATTAATAATTGAGATTATCCCATGCAGGCCAGTCTGCTCTAAGCAATTCATCCATGGAGACTTTCCTGTTTGATGATACCCGCGTCAAGTTGACACTCAGAGCTAACTAACTAATTGTGTCTAATTAGGATTTTACCCACTTTATCCCATTTGACTTTAACTAGTTTCCAAAAGTCCCATTTCAAAATACAGACTTACTATAGAGAAGTATATCAAGATATGAACTGGGGCAGGGGTCAGCTGATTTGTGGGTACCATGGAAATACTAATGGACTTGATCTTCTCAGCTGGCATCTGAGGTCGCTTGAAGAACACAGACAATGGAGTGTGCCACATGCAAAACATCCTGTTCTCCTTTAAGAGCTGTGTGTGAGGTCATTCAGCTTTTCTTTGCAGAAAATAAATATAAAATTGGGGGGAAAACATTGAATAAAAACAACACGTTTCCTAACACTGGAAAATAACCAAAGGCAAGAAAGGATTTTCCAAGGTTTTCTTGAAAACCTGCTATTGTGTGGAGGTGGGGGCAGGAATAAAAAGGAAAAATGAGCTTGTGGGCTTCTTGCCTAAAATATTTCTATGCTCACCTCCAGTAAAACTTTAATGGCCAGAGGTAGTCAACTGCTTTGGGGTAAGTGGCAGAGTAAGAAAACACTGAATGAGGAGAATCTGAAAGCAAGCAAACCCTTGACAGTCAAACGTGGTTCACTTTGGAGATGAACGCTAAACTGAGATGCATCTGGAAGACACAAAAGAATCTGAAGAAAATCTAAAACCCAGGGGACCATTCCCCACAAGAGTTCAACAAAGGCAATGTAACCACATTGCACCATTAGCTCCAGGAGTTGAGCCACTGCACAGAGCATGAGATGACCACTGAAGAGCATGACACAGGGAACCATCTAGACAATGAAGAATTAAAAACAAAGAAAAGCTGTCACAGATAGAACTGGCTATGCATTATATACAGTTTGGATGCTCAACTTACTAGATCTGGATGGAGGTGGGGGTTCTTTGGACTTCCCATAGGACAGGAAACCCTGATTGCTTTTCGGGCTGGGGGGGGGGACTTAATTGGGGGAGGGGGAGGGAAATGGAAGGTGGTGGCGGGGAAGAGACAGAAATCTTTAATAAATAAATAAATTAATAAAAAAAAAGAAATACTTCATCAGGCTTCCATGGATGAATTGAAATAATCATCCAAAAATAGATTTAAAGTATTAAAATAGGAAATAAAACAAACAACATGGTTCCAAAACAGCAAAATATCAACTCTACCTCTTAATATATCTACAACATTAAATATGAATGGTTTAAATATTAACTGAACAGAAAAAATTATGCATTATTAGAAAAAAGTCAAGTGGCCAGAAATGTAAAAAGTAGCCCAAATTGTAAAATGATAGTGGTTATCATTACAATTTTAAGTATAGTGTTGATCCAGCGATTTCTTGACCAAGTCTGTCAAAAACAATGGAACTTTCATCTTGATACAGTTGGTTGAATTTTCGTAGGCTCTGAAAACACTGTGATTCACCAACTGCTGAATGAACTACTTTGTCATCTAGGCACACAGTGGGGTAGAATTTAGCATGAATACATGCAGCAGCACGGGTAGACTTCCAAAAGAGCAAGCCAGTGAAGAGGAACTCCACCCAAAATGCTACCCACCATGCGAAATTCCTGTTGAAACAAAGCAATGGTGGTGGAAAGGGAAAGGGAATTCCCAGGGTCAGCACTGGTTGCAAACATTTACCAAAGAAAAAGCACAGGGGGAACTTTGAACGTATCAGTTATTCTAAAACTTGATTTGGTGTTACAAATCAAGACTGGTTATTCCCTAAATGTAAAGAATTCTTAAAAGGAAGACATTTTTTGTCTTATGTAAGTAAGAGTAGCCATGGAGGCGTCTGTCTGTCTGCACCCATAGTGCCAGGGAAATTGGGGCAACAGTACCAGAGACCAGAGACTGAGACAACCAGACTGGAACAGACCAGAACGTAGAACAATATTCTATCTCAAAAAAAAAATAATAATAATAATCCTAACCAAGAAACTGAACGCCAGCAATAGTGATGCAGGTGGAGAGTGGAGTGGTGGCAATATCAGGTCTCACCAACCACTGGGACCAGTGGGCATTATTAATGAACAGCAAGCCAGCAGATGAACACTTCAAATGCCTATCATTGTGTCCTGAAGTCCTTAGCCCATGGAGACGCAGTGTTTGCTTTTAGACTCAGTAACACTACTCACAGGTGCTCTCGTCACACAAATAGAAAAGGTCAGCTCTCTGGGCTCCACAACAGAACTCTCCATACACCGCCCCTACTGAAATCCATCCTTTTAGTAAACCAACCCTTTGTGTGTTGACATTTCACGTTTGTGATTAGCAGGAAGGTCATGGAGAGGAAGCTGGCCTGGTCATCCTTCTGCCTAATCCACAGGCTTCTCCCTGGGAAATTAACATGCTCTATTGTGGGCTTGTGCCATTTTGTTGTGTTTTGTTTCTAGACAGAACAATGCTCCTGTTCCCCCAACCCCACCTTCTTCTTCTATTTTGGTTTGGGTGCTGTATTGCCTGGGGACAAAAGGGAAATTTCTGTTATTGCTTGCTAAACATCTACCTTGTAGCCAGCCAAACCACAGGAGCTAATCTTCAATTGGGGAGTTAACTTCTCAAGAAAGAGTTTTGTGGCTTACATTCCATTCAAACGTGGCATTGCAGGCCGACATGCTTCTCTGCCTAAACTTCATATGGACCCCTCAATAGGAAGAGTCTCGTGAGGACAGATGCTCTTGCAGATATAGGATGTTTCCTTGGAGTTTCTTTTAAGGAGAGAGATGCCACCAGTAAGGATTCTTCTGTCTGCTCTTCTGAATACAGTAGGGCCAGATTCTGTTTTCAAGGCTTATTTTATATACCTGTTTTTTTTTTCCATTTCTGTTTTATTTGTGCTTCCCCTCTGAGAAACTGTAGAAGAGGCAGTGGAAAGAGTGCAAGATCCAGAGGGGATGGAGACACCAAGGAAATAAGATCTTCTAAATGTACAGTGACTGACACACATGAAGTCACAGAGACTGTAACAGTATACACAGGACCTGCCAGGTCTGCACCAGATGGGGTCCCAGCGCAGAGAGCGGAAGTGGATACACACATCCATCCCTAACTCACTGGCTCCAATTGATAAGCCACTGGCAAGTGGGAACTTAGTTTTCGCTAAGGGAGTTTCTCTGGGGAAACTAATCACTCTCCAGGTTAGGCCACACTCAGTCGTAGATAGCCAACTCAGAAGGAACTCAACAGCGTCTTGGAGATTTTTGTACTCATAGTTTTGGGTCAGGCCATACCTCGGCAGTAGCCTCATGACACAAATAACAATCATATATGAAAAGCATGGAGAAAGAAAGGAGAGGAAACACAGATCGGTGGTCAAATTAAGATGGGAAAGGAGAAGTGGAGACAGAGAGATGCAGAAAAAAAGGATGAAACTGTAATGGGGGCAAAGAATAAGAACTTTTCCTACATTTTAATAATTTTGATCAGTCCTAATTATATCAGAGAAAAAAAGTTTTCAGCTGAGATGTCTGAAGTTCTGACCTTAATCCTCAGAAATCCTCAATTTCTTCTGTCTTTTTCTTTTCATGTCACAGCTATTCTGTGTATTGTACTAAATTACTTATTTTTCTCTTCCTTTTTAGGTACTATCATGCTATCATACTCACAGGCTTGAGGAATCATCTTGGTTCTTAAAATTCTTGTATATATATATATATATATATATATATATATATATATATATCTCACAGAGAGAGAGAAAGAGAGGAAAAGATAAACAGACAGACAGACAGAGAGAGTGTGTCTGCATGTGCACCATGTATTGCAGAAGCCAGAAGAGGGTGTCAGATCCCTTGGAATTGTAGTTATGGGTTGTTGTAAACCACCTACTGTTGGAGCTGATAATCAAACTCTGTTCTTTGGCAAGTGCAATGCCTACTCTTAACCACTGAGACATATCTACAGCAACTCTTATGGGCTTTAGTCATTTATCTTTCTGTAAAGTCAAGGTCTATGGGGTTAAGAAATGTTTTACTGTTTCCTTCAGGGCATCCAACACATTCCTCAAGATTAATTTGCCTACAGTCAATCTTTTCTTAATAATTAATTATCTGTGTGTTTCACGTTATGTATCTCTATACCATTTGTTTCCCTGCCCCTTTGCATCTGCCATCTGCCCCTGCACCCTCCCCAAATAAAACACAATTTAAGAGAAAAAAGAAAAAAAAGAACGAAATAAAAGAAAAGACCTAAAAATTTCATCATTGAAGCTGCAGTGTGATACCAATTAGTTACACAGTAAACCCCCTTGTCCATATATCTTTGCTTTCAAGTGTTCATTGCAAAGAGTCATTGGTCTGGTTCGAGGCCTCTTGTTTCTGCTGCACTATTGCTGCTGGGTCCTCACTAGGCTCCTCCTGGATATCCCGTTGATGCTCTGTGTTGTGGAGATTCTGCAAATTTGGGTCTGTAGGTCAGGTCCTTTCACATGCTCCAAAAGGTCGTAGATGTGGTGGATGATGAGGTGAGCCAAGTCATAACCTTGGGTCTGGGCCTGGGCAACACTTACAGTCAATCTTACTGCCAAATGTATACAACTCACCCAGGTTAAACTTGAGTACCATCATAAAATATCTTCTTTCCTTCTTTTCACTGTTTTCTAACCAAGGCTTAATTCTTTGCATCCTTTTTTATCAGTGGTTCTCAATCTGTAGGTCATAATCTTTTTAGAGTTGACCAACCCTTTCACAGGGGTCATATAAGACCATCTGCATATCATATATTTACATTAAAATTCATAATGGTAGCAAAATTACAGTGATGATGTAGCAACAAAAATAATTTTGTGGTTGGAGGTAACCAGGATATGAGAAACTGTATGAAAGATTCACAGCAATAGGAAGCTTGAGAGCCACTGTTTTGGGTTCTCTCTTCACCTTCCCTAACTGTAAATACTCTTTATGCCAGTTCTGTTTTTCCCACCTGCCTTCCCTCTTTCTAATCTCAAACTTACCAAGCATATTTTCACCCCAACTCAAAACTCGGGTGCAATGCAACTCTTCCGGAACTTCTCAGAGCTAATTTAGCTAGCCATCTTATCTTAAGCATTCCTACACTAGCATCTTAATATCCTTACCAAATTTTCACATTGTATTACAATGGTTACAACAGTTTGGTTTCTTTCTCCAGAAGGAACAAAGTTATGTCTTATTCAGTCTTGAACGTCTGCACCCAAGCATTCTATCAGGGCAAGAACAGCAACTCAATCAGCATTGCTCCTTACCCCACCCAAACTGAAAATTAAAATTCAAATATAGAAAAGTATTTTCCCAGTTGGAATCTTTTTGTGAGATAATTTCTTAAATCTCTTTCTAGATCAAAATCAAAGTAGGCTGAATTCTGGACTCATATTTGACTAAATTGACTGAGAGACACATTCTCTTGTCAACTATAAGCCTCACATCCCATAGCCCTGTTTAGCAAAGGTTACCCATTTCTGACCCTAATATGATTATTGGTAAATCATCCAAAGGCAAGACCCCATTGTTCTTTATTTTAGAATTATGATCAAATCTCAGTAATTGATGATGAGGCTTATAGAGATGGTATTCTGTTACAAGGTGCTTTATTTTAAGGTATTTGCAAGGCTTTCAGCCAGTGCCTTTTACTGGTATTCAGGATGACCCAGAGGAGTAAAGACAACTCCATATCTATCTTGATTTCTTGAAAGCCATAACCTGTCTTCTCAACTAACCGTGCTTTGGAACTGGCCATGAATGCAGCAATATTAGGCACCAGACGAATAAGCTTGCAATAAGCAATTGCCCAGGAAACGAAGCACACCTGAACCATGCGTTGTGTAAGCAAGCTAGAACTTGGGTTATTCTTGATGACTGACTCATTCCTTGGCATCAACACTCCTATGAATCTTTGCCTCTCTTTAACCTTAGCTGAAGCCACAGACATTGTCTGATCTTGCTGGCACCTGCGTTGCCCTCAGAATGATGAATGCAGAGGTTTTGGCAAGTGTTCGGTCACAGCACCGATGATCTGAAACAGGCCCAAGGGCCATCCATGAATCAACTCCATGCCAGCTCGCATCTAGCACTCATTACTGTGCCTAAAAGCTCAAAAACTTCCAACTCAAATGAAATGGAGATATAAAAAGACTTTAGAGCCCAAGGTACACACCAAAGGCATTTTTAGACATATTTTTTTCAAATCTCATTGTCATTTGTTTTGGTGATGGTGGTTATCATGAAGACAAAAAGTGTCTTTAGTTCCTCTGCCATCTAGCTCATAGCATAGTCTTCTTGATAAGCCCTTCAGTAACAGATCAGTCAACATAGGTTGGTCCTCACTGCAGGAAAGTTCAACAATAAAAACTATCTTGTTTATTTATTTTTATTTAAATATATATGAGATTTTTGCATGCATGTGTGCCTGCTAACTTCAGAGATCAGAAGAGGTCATCAGGTCTCCTGGGATGGAGTTAAATGTGGTCATAAGCTGTCATGTAGGGGCTCCTTGAAAGAGCACTAAGGGTTCTTTAATGATGAGCCTTCTCTTTAACCTCAATTGCTAGATTATAAAGAAACATTGGTATGTTCTATCTTATCTTTGTCCATGAAATTTATGCCCTGGCAATTCTACAGCATGCATAAGCAGCCTATATATGGTGGTTCTGCTGAACTTCTCCGTATTGGGTTTCATGGTCTAAGTTGATGAGGTTGACTGAACAGGTCTCTTTCTCAAGTTTACCACATCTCATTACAGATGGTTGTAAGCCACCATGTAGTTGCTGGGAATTGAATTCAGGACCTTTGGAAGAGCATGCAGTGCTCTTAACCACCAAAAAGAAACAATCTGACCTGAATAGTCAGTCTTTGAAGTCTCCAAAAAATAATCGACCTCTGAAGTTTCCAAAAAAACATATAGGATCAAAATTTAGTTTGACAAACTGTGGTACTTCTAATTGCCTACCTTCTTAGGATTGGGTTGGGGTCTCCTAGGGACTATTCTTAGACCCTGTTTATGAATTCCATATGCTCAAAGACCACTGTCAACTTAACTGCAGTGAGGTTCGAACCTTTGGCTGGTAATCCTTCTGTACAGCTATGTAAGAAGCAGGTCTAGGTTCTAAAGTACAGAGCCCACCAGTCTCTGACTTAAATGAGAAAATTAAGGGAGAAAGCAATAACTCCTTCAGTAAAGCGATTTCCTTGCAAGAATGAGGATCTAAGTTCAGCCCCCCAGAACTCACATTAAAAAATCTGAGTTGTATAGTGCATACCTGCAGAGATTGATACCTCACACCTCTCAACAGTGCAGAGACAGAGACAGGCAAAGCCATACGATTGCTGAAAAGTCAACCTAGCTTGCTTACTGCAGAAGCTGGGATAGGCAGAATCCTAAGGCCTGCTGGGAAGTCAACCTAGCCTACTTAGTGAATTCCAAGCCCAAGAGAGACCCTGTCTCCAAAAATCAAGGTGAACACAGTCTGATGAACAACAGCCAAGGCTGTTCTCTGAGGTCCACATACATGCACACAGGCATTGCATGCACCTGATACACACATGAATATACACACACATTAAGATAGTTTGCTCTTTTGTGTCTCCCTGCATCTTGCAGAATGACTCATTGAGATTTTTATTAATGTATGTGTTTATCTGCCTTCATGGAGTTTTGGTACCATGTGATAATACATTGACAGCCCTCCTTCAGTGCACTGTTATAATCTCCTGGAGAGTCGCCAGATACACACCCAAGGTATTTCTTATCATTATTCCCCTTTTCTTATTCACTTGCATCTTACAGAGTGATCAAACTTATGCACAATAGAAATCATGTCTTTATTGGGGATATTTCCAGTGTTTTACCAGGAATCAGCTCCTTAATTTCCAGATTCTATTGTATACATGTCTTTAATCATATGCTCTTATAACACCTCTGGGTGTGGAGATGGCATCCATTTTAGATGCATAACGTTTAGGCCATTATGAAAGGAAGATTGGAAGACAGAGGAAGTCAGTGGTTGCCACATCATTCAAGACTCATTTGCTGTTTGGATAGTCAAGTCTTGGGACTCTCCCTCACAGCCCTAAAGGTAAACCTAGCAGGTTATGAGCCTGAGCCCCTAGAGAAAGTGACCACCACTTAATGGGGCTCTGACTTTTCCAGGACTGTACATGGCAGGGAAGGCTGTGCTGATGGGAACCCCCTGGGAAAGACGTTTTTGTGAGTCGACTGAGATGTTATGATGGGGGATGCCAGCTTCAACTCCAACTATTACAGATAAACTGGTTACAGCTCTTACTTATGCAGTTCTGAAAGATTAGGGATGGAGCCTGGAAGACCAGCTGAAGCAGGCATTTCCTAAAGTCCTTTGGAAATACTAGAAAATGAATGCAGCATTACATCAGAATTTGAGTGTGGAGTGGAATCTTCCTCCTGGAGCATCCAGTAGAGCATATTGAGAACTCAAAGACTGTATGACCACAGAACAACTGGCCTTTAAAATGTAGGTTCAGAGCATCAAGTTCAGGTCGTTATTCTTGCACAGTGGACACTTTAGTGACTGGCCTATCTCATCAGGCTGGATAAGCATGCTTGGTAGATGCATTCTAAAGAGGAATCACGGTCAGTGCATGTGTGTAGGCACCATGTTGGTGGACTGATGTATGGTGAAGTTCAATATATCAGGTCACCACACACATTCAGGGCCTGAACCAGTGAGGGAGACACAATGTAGCCTAACGAACATACTTGAAAGTCAATGAGGTCACCCCTGTGGATTCCTGGAAAGAAGTCAGGAGAATCTGCTGGAGATTTGGATGGAGCTTTGCAGAGGACCACAGCTTGCAGTGTACGTAGGAGGGATACATGGCTTTTATGTAAATGTGACCCAACTCATATCCCTAGGCTGGTGTGGTCTGGAGAAACAGAGGTTACATAATCTACTCTGGCTGCCAAAGCCTTAGCCATTGTTTCTTTCCATAGACCTCTGGATAGAGCCATGTGAACTTATCGACAGTAAATACGGTGGAACCCGGTGAAAAGACTGTGCTGAAGGGGGCTGAAGAGATGGATGCCTTAGTGTGTAAAGGGATTTGATGCTAAGCCTGAGGATGTGAGCTCAGTTCACAGACTCTTTATACTGGAAGGGGGAAAGTGACTGCTGAAAGCTGCCCTCTGACTGCAGTACGCATACCCTGCGTGTGTTCTACACACACACACACACACACACACACACACACACACACACACACACAGAGTGAAAGAAATCCAAAAACTTTTAAAAATTAAAAAAGCACATCTAAGGGCTCACACTTTAATTCAGCTAGCAGAGTGATTGGCTATCATTCACAAAGGGTTCAGTTCCCAGTAGCTTATAAATGAGGCATGGTGGTAACCACCTGTGATCCCAACATTGCGAAGGTGGAGGCAGGAGAATCAGGAATTCAAAGCTAGCCTTGGCAATATAGTAGATTTAGGCCAGCCTGGGATCTGTGAGACTCTATAACAGAAAAAAAAAAAAAGTCTAGATTTCTGGTTACATTTCCGTCTCTGCTAAAAAGGCACTAGAAAACTATTACGGGATTGTCCTGCTCCTGGTGCAGGATTTTCTTCACTGCTTTGTTATTGGTATGTAATAGTACACAGAAAAACATACTGTGTACCTGTGCCCGAGCATACATGGAAAGACGTACAAATAGTCCTGCATGCGTATCTGCACACACATATTAATATCTGCCACATATATAATGTGTGTATGAACATGAATTTATTTAATTTGTGCATATGTGTGCAATTACCTTAAGAGCATATTTAAGTAGCTAGGGGAAAAAACAGAACATTTAATAATATCTTAACCTAAAGGTACTTATACAAACTCTTACCTTCGAGATGAACCAGAAGTTTATAGAAGGTAAAGGAAGCAAAATCCAACCCAATGATTCTCTTTAACCACTTGCCCAGATGTCATCTGATGAAAGGCATAAGCCTGATGTCCCACTTTATGCTGCTATTAAGGTAGGCCAAGTTAGATAATCTTGATCCATAGCAGAAATATCGTTATGTGCACTATGCAGAGGCTTGGAGGAGATCACTGCTGACACCCCTTTGGACTGACTCTGCCTCTGACTCTGCTTGCTGTCAGGGATGGGGGAGAAGGTAGCACACAGTTTAGACCGAACAGATGCAAGCACAAGTTTCCTCCTGAGTGGCTAGAGGAAGCCTCGGCTGCTCAGATGCAGCGTGGAAAACTTGTTAGTTCCATGCTAAATTCCAGAATAAGCCACAGGATGAACATACACAAATTAAAATTCATCTTAGTTTTTTTCTCCTAGTTCATTATTTTATAGAAAAACAAAGCATGGGGAATGATAAAATTATTTCAAAGTCTAAGGGAGTGAGCAATAGAGTCGGTGTCTCAAGCTCAATCATGAACATTTATAGACCGTGAGCAAAGTTCTTGGCTGATGTTCATACCTAGGAATAGTGCCTTCCAATGAGGTATTCCTATTTTAGAATGAACTTAACCAGAGCTTTTTGAAGGAATATCATATGAAGAAAGGGGAAGATTATGGAGTTATCTCACTCAATATCACTGAAGGAAATAGAGCAGACGGAGGGAAGCCTGCAGGTTGGAAAGGGAAAGTCATCATCATGCATGGTGTTTGGTTGCTCCTGATATCAAATAGAGACAGTGTGGTATGTTTGCTGCCCCTGAGGGTCAGGCAGGAGTCAAGATACAAAGTTGAGGTAAGAGCAGAGTGTCGGGCGAGAGTCAAGACACGGAGTTGACCTAGGAACGTATTTCAATGCTAGTTGCACTAAGCGTCTAGGCTATCTGGCAGGTCTCACATTGATGGAATGGCCGCCTCCCTAGGCTACTTCCCCATCACTGTTGTCCTCAAAAAGTCGATGACCTTTCCTTAGCAGGGCTTAAAAAGAGTCTCACACTGGATTAGAGGTTGCAGTAGACGCTATTTAGATTTCGTTGTAACCTCGAGACTCTCTAATTCCAAGAAGGAAGTGGGTTAACAAGGATTACATTCTGAAAACCAGTTTCGTCAGAACTGCTCTGTTGTGACCTGAAATGATAAAGCTTATTTTTTCCCCCCACAAACAATAAGACAGCCTTCTTCCCAGTTCAAGAATTTCCCCTGAGGAATTCTCTGATGTTGGCACCTTTTGAAACCATGCTTTGGCAACATGCAAGGGCCTGGAGCGAATGTATCCAGACCCCAACTGGTTTGGCTCCTCCCAAGCCCCACCTCATACTCTTCCTTTAGCTAACACATACTGTGTGGCTTTATAAATTAGACAGGGTCACTGTATGTAAGCTAGATTTCCAACTCCTTTATTAAAATTAATAAAATTCATTCTTTGATGATTTTATATAACATATGTAAGACATTTTGGCTATGCGCACCCTCTCGTTTTTCTCATTTCACCCCATATCTGTGTCAAGCTCACATCCTCAGTATGAATTCCTTCCCCATCTTCAGGTTGTGTTTTGGTTCTTGCTTCTGCTTTTGTTTTGTGAGCTAGAGAGTTGAAGCAGGGCCGTCCATGTGACCCTGAATATGAAACCACCCACCGACAGCTGGTGAACTCACTAATGTGTACACAACTGCGGATAGCGACTTCCCCTGCCCCAGCGTCTGCATAAAGCTGATAGTTCTGCCGGAGAAGGGGGTGGGTCCCATGAGGCCCTCTCCTGTCCATAACTGACCACCTACAGTCTGGTGCAAGCCCAGTGCAGACAGCCCACCACGGCTGCCTCTTTCATCCTCCTCTCATCTATTGTACATGGCTGAAGTGCTTGCCTAGCAAAGTTACATGTATTCAAGTATTCAAATAGAGTTGTTTTTGGCCTTGGCTTCAGCCACAGATTTGGGGTTGTGTTTTATTGCTGTGTCTTTAACAATGAGAGAGGAATTTGGAGGGGACACGGAGCCTTAGAGCACGAAGCATGCTCCGTTGCTTCTCTTACCACAGCTGAACACGTAAATGTTTGAGGGAAATGGAAAGCTCATGCTAAGACGATATAGAGGCCTTTGCTAAAAGACCAGTTTTGCTTTGTCCCAACTTTGTGGCCTATGCTGGGATCACTGCAACCACCTTAATCTCTCATTGATACCACCTCTGAATAGCCAAACCCTTTGAAAACCTCTCCCCCTAGTGTGATTTTCCTTATCCCCACTTCTGGATATTCACAGTCTCATCTGCCTTTCCTGTGGGCTGGACCTCATGACTTTCTCCTAATGAGCAGAGTATGTAAGAGAAGAGGCATTCACGTCTGTGAGGATAATAAGGTATGCAGGGCCACCGTCTGTTCTAGTTTCATTTCTGTTATTGTGATAAACTATTCTAGCAAAAAGAACCTGGGGAGAAAGGGTTTCTCTCACTTATCATTTCATATTAAAGTCCATTGTAGCAGGGTAGTCACAGGGGCAGGAGCTTGAAGCAGTTAGCCATATCATATCCACAGAAGAGAGGAGAGAAGCAAACTCATACTTGCTTGCTCTCCATTCCATTCCACTAATCTTGTACAATTCAGGGCCATCCTGCCTAGGGAATGGCGCCTCCCCCAGTGAACTCTATCACCCACATCAAGTAACTTTTAAGACAATATACCATAGACAAGCCCACAGGCCAAACCAATGTAGACACACCATCCCTTTTCTTTTCTTTTCTTTTCTTTTATTTTATTTTCCCAGGTGATTTTAGGTTATATCAAGATGGTAATTATAACTAACCTTTACATTGCCTTTTCTTTATTTCTTCCTCCCTTCCTCCCTCACTCCCTTCCTCCTTCCCTCCCTCACTTCCTTCCTTTCTTTTTTCTGGCTATGTTCAAGAAAGCTGCCAGGTTTCCAAGTTTCACAGATCATATAATTGGATCAGGACACTGTCAAAAGCCAGAAATAAGAAAAGGGAGATAGCTCAGCTGGTAAATGCTGGCTATGCAAGCTGGAGGATCTTCATAGTTTTTTTTTCTTTGATTACTATTGTCCATACATGTGCATATATATGTATATATAAGTTTGTGTATGCACAAATAGATTTCTGGGTCTTTTTTTGTTGGTGGTGTATATGTGGACTGAGGGCTGACCACACAGCACCGGACAACCAATTAATGAGATTCGTGCCTGGCAGGAGCTAACTATTCTTCCTCTAAAATCATCCTTTGTCTTTAGCTCTGTTTAGAAATCTGGGAATTATTCCCCAGTGAATATTGTACTATATTCAGATTCCAAGTGTCATGCCTGGATTGACTCCAATTACGCAAAACTCTTAGTTGATTTCATTATTTTCTAAATTTTTGATGATCTACATACTGGAAATATTAAATATGTGTTTTAGTAGCCTGATTTTATTTACTCTTTTCAAGAAAGAGGGAAACTATAGTTAAAAATCTGTAGAAAAGTTAAATTTTTTCCCTTGGACATGTTAACTTGATCCTAAAATGTAGTTTTTGATATTTAGCACTGGAGCCTCCTTAGGGGAGAGGAGCAGAAGCAAGATCATTCCCCTCATTCTAATCACTACAGACACTTTGTGATACACAACTTACTAGAGCAGGAAGCTTGAAACTGCTGGTAAGTTACGTATTCTAACAAAAAATAAAAGTCCTGTGTATTCATTCGTTTAGCAAATATTGTATGAAATGTGAGTCAGTGGTCTAGATATTACAAGCAGATCTTTGTCCTTGTTTATTATGAATTAAAAATGAACAAGCAAGGTCACAGACAGATAAGACTTGAGTGAATGGAGGAAAAATGATTACAGAGCTCATCAGAAGATTCCATTTCTCTCAAGCAAAGTAAACCTTATTAGCTTGTGTCTTCGCATCGCCAAACAGCATGAGAAGGAATCCATATCAAATCTGATATTCATTTAGTCTCTTCGAAGGTACAAAGGACAAAAGAGGTTGCCAGAAACCTCAGAAGGTAGACTTAGATATCCACAGTGAAGCAAGTGCAAAGTGATGATTGCCTGGGAAAACATTTTCAAAGACTCTTCCCTCTCACTGAACAATAGGTTCCACACTGGAACTAAACATCCACCTGAAAGTTCTGAGTGTTTTAGAATCAGTGGCTTCCAGTGTCTCTGCCTTTCTGTTGCTGTACCAATAGCAACAGAGTCTGAAACTCCCAGTGGCAGCTATGTTTCAGGGAGCACTTTCAACAGCTGAGAAGTGCTTAGATAGGGGACATGGTATTATGAGAAACTCTGTTATCACAGAGACCTTGGCCACCCCCAGGATTTGTTAGAAAGACCTCATGAGAGAGCTTGAAGGGCAGTGTGTAGCTTGCACAAGGTCAAGGGTCTGAACAGACTAGTCTCCCTTGTCTTCCATCCTCCTTGATCTCCCACTTCAAATACATGATAACATCTCATTTATGTGGCATGACAAAGGGTAGTAGTGGTAAACTGCCTGCAGATTCTTTGGGAAGTTCACAGCTGAAATAATCCTATGCATTTAAAATGCAGCGTTGATGTAGGTAAATATGTCAATAAGATCAAAGAAAACCACATTCCTGTTGCAGGGAGAGAATTTGTTGGAGGAGGGGCTGCTTGTTCATCCTGGCTACCCAGAACCAAAATAACCACACAGAAAACATACTATTTAAATCACTGATTGGCCCATTAGCTCTAACTTCCTATTGGATAACTCTTACGTCTTAATTTAACCCATTTCTAGTAATCTGTGTATTGCCACGTGGCTGTGGCTTACCCGATAAAGTTTTCAGTGTCCATCTCTGGCTGGACTACATGGCTTCTCTCTGGCTCTGCCTCCTTCCTCCCAGCATTCAGCCTATTTTTCCCTGCCTAGCTCTGTTCCCCTATAGCTCTGCTATTAGGCCCAAAGCAATTCCTTTATTTATCAATGGTAATCACAGCATACAGAGGGAAATCCCACATCACATTCCAGATAGAAAAGTATGAGACAGCAAGAAAAAAAATGTCTATTTTACTGCGTGCAAATTTCACTTAAAGAAATATGTCTAATTCTCACTGACTCAAAAGCACATGGGATCTTTCTACAGAGACATGTGGAACCTAAACAAAGAGCATTAATATTGTGTGGACAAAAGACAGTGTGGCAGAAGAGAAGGCATTGAGTTCATGTCTCACGAAAGACACTGGCTTTGACCATCTTTCCAGAATCTTGGACCTGAAAGAAAAACACACCCATTTCTAACATTCTCTGGCATGCACTACTTTCTTTGCTGGCACTTGGTGCAACTGTACGACCTGGCTATTTATGTTTTTTCTCTGGTTTTTTTCACACACACATATACACACAACACCTAAGAATCAATCCCTCCTCTCTTCCTTTCTCTTCTCCTTTCCTCTCCTTTCCTCCAGCCTCCTCTCCTTTCTCTAGTCTCAAAGTACTTCATTCTTTATATTTTTGTCTTTGATTAAATATGTCATGTGCACAAAACCAGACTCACTAAGTTAAGCTAAGACTGCATTCTCTTCATGTGGTTGGGAGTACTCAGCTTTTTAAAAGCAGAATTCAGGAATTTGCTTTTGGAGGCAGGAATGCCAGTAAGGATGTTGATACCTTTTCCCCCTGTGTCACACCCCTTCTTGTAGATTTCTTCAAAGAGAAACTTCCCTTATCTTTTACCTAAATGCTGAGTTTTTAATAGTCACAGTAATTTTTTTAGCACAAAATATTCAGAAAGCATTGAAAATAAGGAACCTTCAAAATTGTTCTTTAAAACAAGTCAGCAGAGGCTGGGGGTGTATCCCAGCTGCCAAAGTGTTTGCCTAACATTCAGGAGGTGGGGGCAAGTGTATCAGAGGTTCAAGATCACGCTCAATGACCTAGTGAGTTCCAGGTCAGCCTGAAATACCCAAGATTCTGTCTCAAAAATAAATAAAAAAGTAAAAATTGTGTGAATGAATGAATGAATAATAAAACAAACCATAGTCTAAAGTAATGTTTCCTTGTATTGTAAAAAATCTCATTCAGCCAGAAAGGTTAGCACATACGTTTTTCAAACATAAGCGTACTTGTACATGTAAACTGTTCTGAGGATTTTTTTGTTTGTTTTGTTTTCTTGAGATGGGATTTACTTGTCTCAAACTCACAGGGATCCGCCTGCCTCTGCCTCCCAAGTGCTAGGATAAAAGGCGTGTGCACCACCACCATTTGGCTCTGGTTAAATAAAAAAGTAATTAGGGGGTACACTCAGTCCTAAACGAGACATTTGTGTCACATGGGGTAACTTGAAATTCAAGGGGTTGGGAAGATAGTTCAGCTGCTAAGTGCTTGCTGGAAAGCCATGAGACGGTGAGTTCAAAACCAGAGCACCCATGTGAAATTCACACTTAGCTGTGTATGCCTCTAAACCCAGTTGGAGACCTGAGGATGCCCGGGTCTCATTAGCCAACTATAACCTGTGTGCTGTAAGTGCAGTGAGAAACTTTATATCAAAATAAGTAAATAAATAAGTGAACAAGTCGAAGAGCAACTGAGAAAGACGCGGCATGCGGGCCGCCTCTGCCCTCCATATGCATTCACGCACACACAAGCACTGATAGGCAGAAACACGCGCATGCACACGCGTGTGCAGCATACCCTCGCATGCATACAGAACACAGAAAACAGAAGTTTTAAGTGATAAAACCATTTTTTTTCTCTTTTAATAAACAAGAAGAATTCACGGCTAACCCTCTTCTGTGGCTACCCCACCCTGTAGCAACAACAAACGCGAGGACCACACCAGTTTAATTCTCTTCCTCAGATGGAAATACAGATTAAAGCATACTCAGAAGCTGCGCCACTAGAAATACTCGCAGGGTTTGGATTTCATTTCATATTTGTTGTTGTTTTCCACAGACTCGGGTCCCAAAGGGGGGCATCCTTGATAACTGAAACGCTAACTCATGGAAAAGCATGAAATTACAATAAAATCCGAAAGCAAAATTCCTCCAGATGAGTCCTTTCAGCCAATCCCCAATAGTCATCCCCCTGCCTCTGGAACTGCTGTTCAAGCCACCCAGTGAAGGGGTGGGGGACTCTACAGACTCGGGTTCATTGTGGGCACTTAAAACCTGACCACCAAATGTAGGTTTTGACTTTCTGCCCAGTGCAGCTTTGAAAACTTGGCTACAGAGTGCTAATTGCTAGCTAAATGTTCTCTCAATATTTCTCCATAAAGGAGAGGAGGAAAAAAAATTGAAATGTTGAAAAACAGAAAGGAAAGCAGCAGAGACATTTGATTTTGCTCAAAAACCAAAAACTCTGGGGGCCATTTGTCAATATTTTGCATAAATTGATCTCTTCTTCATTAAAAAATGAAAAATAACATAATCTTTGTGTTTCTCTTGAAAAGCATTATTTTCTTTTCACCCCACACCCTGCCATCCAGTCTTTAAATAAGATGCATACATTTCTTAAGTGGCATTTGCCAAAAGACTTGGTTTCCAATTCCTTTTTCATATATCAGAGTACATGATGACTTTGCCTTTGCTAGAGGGTCAAAGGTAATTAGTAAGTATGATGGAGACAAACAGGGTGCACGCACACGCATGCATGCAAGCACACGTACACATACACATACAAATAGAAACAATAAGCTTTCTGTTTTGATGCAGTTAATGTACTATTTTGGTATGGGAAGTTCTTCTGTATATGTGCTGCTTTTATTGATAAATGAATAAAGAAGCTGCCTTGGCCTGTGATAGGGCAGAGTAGAGCTAGCTGAGAAAACTAAACTGAATGCTGGGAGAAAGAAGGCTGAGTCAGGAAAAAGCCATGTAGCCCCACTGGAGACAGACACAGGATGGAATTTTACCCAGGAAGCTACAGCCACATGGTGATACACAGATTAATGGAGATGGTTTAGTTTAAGATATAAGAGCTAGCTAGCCAGCAATATGCTTAAGAGATTGGCCAAGCAGTGTTTTAAATAATATAGTTTCTGTGTGGTACTTTTGAGTCTGGGCAACTGGGAACGAACAAGCAGCCTCCCCCAACACTGCTTAATTGTGTTGGATAGCTTCATGTCACTTGAGACAAGCTAAAGTAATTGGGGAGGCGGGAACCTCAGTTAAGAAAATGCCTCCATAAGATGGGGCTGTGGGCAAGCCTGTAGGATATTTTCCTAATTAGTGAGTAATGGAAAAAGGAGCATCCCGTTTTGGATGATGCCTGCATGGGTGGTCTTGGGTGCTGTCACAAAGCTTGCAGAGAAAGCCATGAGGAAGAAGACAATAAGCACTGGTCCTCCACATCTCTGAATCTGCTCTTGCATCCAGGTCCCTGTCTTGTTTGAATTCCAGCTCTGACTTCCTTCAATGATGGTCTACTATAGGGAGCTGTAAGCCAAATAAACCCTTTCCTCTTCAACTTGATTTTGGTCATGGAGTTTCATCGCAGCAATAGAAACCCTAACTAAGATAGAAACATAAGAATTTATCCCATGGAAACCATATTTTCTTGTGGTATTTTGTCCTAACTTTTATGGATTATTTCACCAGCTCTTTTGTAGCTATTGACCACTGATGAACCTCCACTGGGATACATAAGAAAACAACACACTTGTTTACCCTCATCTGAGAATCCTTGATTATAGTCAGAAACTGAAAAAGAAATTCATTTTTCCCAAAAAATATAAAATAAAAAGCATGTAAATCAAATGGATGCAGCTGAGGATATGGAAAAAAAAAACAAGGGTGGGGATGAAAAAGAGTCAAAGTGGAAAAAAGATTAAATTACATTAAACATGTGTATAAAATGCCTCATTGAAACTTATCTTGTACAATTGATATATACTAATTATAGCAATATACAAATAATTTTGAAGGTACTCTGCATTGAATTCCAGTTTCAAATATTCAGATTACAGACTTGTCCTTGAGAGACCCAAGGTCATTCTAATTCTGCATTCTTTGAGGACTTCTTTTAAAACTGTGAAATACTTTCTTATTAAAATGCATTGCACTCCCAGACAGGATGGAAAGAGTCAAGCCTCAATGTCCTTGCAAGTATCTGACTTCTGTTCAGAGATAAAATCCTGCTTGTGAGCAACTCGAGCAGGAACTGGCAGGAAGGCAGGTAAGAGCTAGTCCTCAGGGTTGGTCTAGCACTTCCTGTGTAGCTTTGGGAAAATGATGTAATTCCTCAAAATCCCTGTTCCTTCACCCAAGAAGTACAGGAAGTAAAAATAAACCCCACGACTGACGGCTGTTAAATACCTTGCAGATACCCAACATAATGCAAACTCCCTTCAGACAGTGGGGTTCTAGCACCTTTAAAGGGTTAATGTTGGTTGTCTACTTGAAGACAGACCTCTACACAGGGGGATCTTGATTCGGTGGATTGGAGAGAGAAAACCAACCTTCACTGTGGACACCACTATTCTAGGGGCTGGGAGATCCAGACTGAAAAGCAAGAATGCACACTGAGCGTTCATCTCTCTGCTCTTGACTGCAGAGGCCAACTGACCAGTCGTTTATGGACTGAATCCCCTTGAAGCGTGAGGCTAATTATAAAACTGCCTCTTGCCAGGGACTTTGTGACAGCCGCAAGAAAGGTTGCTAGTGCAACCTGAAAACTGCACACAAGCATTTAGGAAAGTATTCTCTCAGGCTGTACTCACATTAACTTTGCTTCGACACGCAAGTGTATTTGATCCCCTTCACTGTTTCAAACAACGACTTCCTTAAGAAGCAATGTTTGCAGGTTGACGGTAAGAGTCACAGCATATGAGAATTATGTTGTGATTTTCCCACACTAAAACATGTTTTTCAAATGCTATAGCTGGAGAGACAAAGCCATCGTCATTATTCAAAGCACAGCCCAATTTCCACTTGCCCGGCCACATTGCAATGTCAGTTGGAAGCAGAGGAATATAAGGCAGGCAGAGACAGGAGCTAAAGGCATTCAGTCTGAGGATTTGTAGAGCCAGGATACCCTTTACAGTCTGAGGATTTCAAAAGTAAGAACTCTAGTCGCTGGCTGTTTGGCTTCTCTGATCTTTCAGCTTTCACCTACTAATATCTGACTCCAGGTTTTTATTATTAAGACCCATTAGGATTCGTGCTACAGGTTGGTCACACCAGAAGGCAACTGGAAGATATGATGATGATGAGGAGCTAGATAGATGCTATAGGTGAGAGTCCTTCTCCTCCATGAAGAAACTCGAACCTGACAGTGAGCTCCAACATGAGATGTGCAGAGGGGATGCGTGGCTCCGTGCCCATGGTCTAGGAAATGACCCCCGTTCTTGAACTTTCCTGAAATACAGGAAAGAGAAGTCCGTGTAAATGTTATATGCAGTTCTCTGAGTTCAACTCTCTTTACAGGCCAGGAAAAAGAACCTAGAATATTCTCTGGAGAAAACAGGATCTCTCTCTCTCTATGTTTTAGTTGTCAGTTTTGACAAGAACGACACAAGCTAATTAAATTTTTGTTAATTTATTTTGTCTAATTCAGTGACTGCCTGTCACACAAATCCCTCAATAAGTAAGACTTCTCTCCGCAATAAACTTTCTACTCTTCCCCTGCAATGCCATTAGGTAAACGCATGAAAAGTGGACCCGTTTTACCCAAATAAACACTGAAAGCACTTAAACTCCATCCGCCCTCAATACTTCAACTCCTGTGTCTGCCTGGGATCGGACAGAACTCTCTCCAGCTTATAAAATCTCCTTGGGACCACTACCCTTTAAGAAATTAAGCCCTTTATGTAGATAAAACGCAAAGATGAAGCTCAGAATTGATGGCAGATGAAGCAAGGAAAGAAGTGACAGTCGTTTATTGCCTTGAAATTCCTAAGGAATGTTCTCTTATGTCAGTTTTTCTTTGAAATAAACTTAGAGAATGACAGGTGTCATCACTTCCATCCTACTTATTTGAAATGATTGAAGCCTTTGTCTACCTGTCAGGAGCAAATGACGACTTCTCCTTATCAGACATGCGAAGACCTTGATGTTTGGATGGAGAGCAATGTTCTCTACAGTGTTGGCTCTCAGCCGTGCTTTCTCTCCCATGCTACCTCTCCTGAAAGCTCAGGTTCTTCTCCCTTCCTCCAGGTGTAACACAAACACCAGCCCCACTTCACATGCTGTGTTTGCTACCGCGGCTATCACCAGGTCATGGCCACCGGGAAAGAGAGCTCTGGATTGAGCTCTTCTCACTCTCTAAAGTCATAGGCACTTTTGCACATCGTGAGTTTCGCAGAGTCCATTGAAATCCTATTCTCAGATCCCTTGGCTGATAGCTTAAGAAAGAGAAATGTGGGAGGCGGGTAAAGTGGAACGAAGGGAAGGGACACACAGAGAGGCAGAGGGAAGACATGGAAAGCATTCATTTCATAATTCAGCTGCAAATCTGATATGAAGGTGACAATGAGTCAAATTGACGCTTCCTGGACTTCCCAAGGCTCATTTCTTGCATGTGTTCGTTATCACTGTGCAGAACATGCTGCTTTCCTTTGCCTTTCTATTAGTATTCTCATTATTACTGTTGTTGTTGTTGTTGTTGTTGTGTGTAGGCAGTCTGCATATCATGGAGACCATGTGGAGATCAATCAGAACTTTCTGGAATCTATCTTCTCCTTCTCCCTGGGATTCTCAGACTCTCCCAAAATATGCTTAGAATCTCTAAGTTATCTTGCCCTGCAGCCACAATGCCTAAGGTTATTATTCTGCCAGGCAGCATGTGGATTCAATGATGGTCTGAACCAGCCTTCAGAAAGTTGTCAATGTCGTTGTCACTGCTCTTGTTCCATAGGCCCACCATGGTTAATCTTGATGGTCAACATGAATGGGTTTAGAATCACCATGGAAACACACTTCTGGGGAGGTTTGTGACAGCATTTCTAAATGTGTTAAGTTAGATACACCCTAAATGTTGGTAGCACCATGCCATGGGCTGGGGTCCAGACTGAGAAGAAAAGAGAAAACAAGCTGATTACCAGTGTCCATCTCTCTGCTCCCTGACCAGTTAATACCATGCGACCACCTGACTGTCAGGCCAGTTGCTATACCTTCTCCACCTCAGTTGACATCCTCTCAGACTCTGAATGAAAGTCAACTTTCCTGCAGCTTTCATTGGATATATTGTCATAGCAACAAGTAATACAACACACAAAATAGGAAATAATTCATTACACTTGTAGCGAGGTGATTACATTAGCCATGGTAACCGCATCACTGCACATCTCTTGACCCCAAGCACCTTCCTTATGCAAAACAACTTAATACTTAGTTCACCCTGTCTTAGTTCCTTCTGAGAGAAAGAGTGAAAGCAATGGCCCACCACACACCTGCTTTCTTACACCCTCTTGATTTCTCTGCTCTTACATAGTTTAGAATCCCCACCTAGGGAAAAGTGCCACTTAGAGTGGGTAGATATTTCCACCTTAATAACTGTAGCCAAGAAAATCCCTCACAGACATTTTCTGATTTCTCTCAGGCAATTCTAAATTGTGTCAAGTGGACATTAAAGCTAATCATCACGACTTCAGTGGTACCGTGACCCTACCCATTTGAGAGATGAAAAACCTGAGGGAAAAATAATAATATAAAATCAGCTGCCCACATCACATAGTTTGGGACAGAGCTCAGATTTAATCCCAGACAACAAAACCAATGTTCTGAATGATTTAGCAATCAATCACGTGACTGTCAGAAATAGGGGCTTCCATGGAAGTGATAGATTTTCTTTGTTGAAATTTGGTGAACCAGTTTTATGTTGAATATGTGGTTACAACCCAAAGAAAACAAAACTGAAAAATTACACTTTAAGTTATCCTTTTAGTCTCAAGAACCCCTTCTTCTGCTGAGGCTTGCAGGTTTGTATAAATCTATGGCCCCTACTTTTAAATTATAAGCATTAAAAATTTTTATTCATCTTACTTTTGCTTAATAAAAATATTTTACAATGTTTTCCCATCTAAATATAATTACATTAAATAAAATAATTAAATGTAACTATTAATTTACCCATTCATTCATTTCTTTTTTTCACATGTTCAGGAATGTTAAATTTAAATTATAACATGATTATTAGGCCTGTTTTTAAAATAATGTATGTACACATATACATATACACATATACCCATATGTTCAAGTGCCCACAGAGGCCAGAAGAAGGAATCAGATTCCCCAGACTCCCTGAAACTAGAGTTACAGGTGGTTATGAGTGATATTGACCCTGGGATCCAAACTAGGGTCCTCTAGAAGAATAGTACGTACCTTTAACCACGGAACCAATTCTCTTGGTCTGAATCTGTCTCTAAATTGCATGTGGGTATGGAAATTTTGTGATGTACCATCTCAGTCTTTGAAAAAGCCTTTAAAGAAACTAGAGTTTTTTTTTTTTTTTTCAAGGAAGGCAAGCAGAAGCTGGGTGGCTCAAGCTATCCAGGGAATTCAACAGAAAGAGTTAAGAGTTTGCTTTGTTTGGAATTAGTCAATTCACATTCAAAGAACCTTTACCAGGAGGACAAAACTCTTGTTTTGATGTCTTACGTAATGTGGTCACTTCTGCATAAAAGAATCTACGTTTGTTTTTTAATTCTTCCTGGCAGCCCAGGACCCAAGTACGTGACTGTACCCTCATAGACACTCTGGCTCATTAGCTCTTTCTTCCTCATGCCCTCTGCACCCTTGCTCCCTTTTCTGTACCTGGAATGCACTCAGAACATGATGCACCCTCCCTCAACTCAAACCCAAATTGAAGAGCAGCTCATGACCGAAGAGATGCCGTCATGAATTCACTGAGTTGCCCTGTGCAATTAATTGATTTACCAATGCTCCAGTAAATCCAGTCTTAATCAGCCCTGATCATACATACTGAGTAGCAAGTGAGACAAGACTAGCTGATGTGATTCTTCTGCAGCTGTTGCTTGTGTGTGTGCTTGTTTGTTTAGAGAGAGGGTTTCTAGCACATGCTTGTCCCCGGGTTGTTTATGGAACCAGGGACGACTGAACTGTGGTCATCCTGCCTCTACCTCTGTAGCTCTATTACTAGAGATGTGTATCACCCTGCCTGGTGTATGTAAGGGCTGGGAGTCAGAGGCAGGGCTTTCTATATGCAAGGTAAGCATTGTCCCAGCTGAGCGACATCTCTAGCCCCAGCTAATACACGTTTTAAGGTGCTTTTATTTTATACTATTGAAAAATTTGGAACTGAATGCATATTTCTCTTATCCTTGGTTTATATCGCCAAGGGTTTTTTTCAAGGCTAAATACTGCTCTGTGTTCTAGCTGCAAATAAACACCTCCACCTCATATTTGTTTTGGGGGATCTTTGGGGGGTGATTTTCCAGGAAAGACCATATTGGTCTGTTGGGTGGATATCACTTATAGTACAGTTAGGTGCATATTACCCCTTGACACCTGAGAGAACAGGAGAGACATGTCCGTCTCTCCAGAAAGCCAGTTGGCACATTCCCTCTGTCAAAGAAGACCAGGGCCATTTTTTTTATAATGGATCCTCCAGTGTAATATGAACATTAAAACCTTTCTCTAATTGTTGTCCTTTCTCAGACATGGAGCTTCTTGGGGTAACAGTGACTAGGAGCTAAGCCCTGAAACATTGAAGGGGCTCTGAAAAGGGTTAGGATCAAGGTCTTCCCAATTTAAGTCAACGGGCTATCCAAAGTCCAGGGAAAGGCAGATTACATTTCGCTTATAATCTTCATTTCCTGTCTGACCTGGAATGTACCCCAGCTCTCACTAACCTGCCCCAGGAGAAACTTAATGTCCATTCCAGACCAAAAAGATGGAGGACTGTTGCATGTCTTAGCCTAAGACTAGTAAGATGGTGGCTTTGCCCGACTAGGCAATGATTTCTGCAGTTTGATGGGACAGGAAGGGCAGCCCTGTCTCCACGGAGAGGATGCAGGGATGAGTTCTCGGTCTGGGGGCATAATGGATCACATCCCAGGTTCACAGTCTCCTAATCCCCTCCACCCCAATGGCTTTAAATGTTCAGTAAATTAGGCTTCAATGTGATTAGTCACTTCATAAGTGGCCTTCTTGGGGGAAATTTGCCAGGACAACTGTTGAGTGATGTCTCAATTTATGGCCCAAGGGGGACAAAGCATCTCTGGTAATGCCATTAAGTGGAGAGAGACGAATGTAAATGTACCATTTTCTCCTCTCGGTGGTAACTTTGAAATGTTTTTAGAATATTTTCGGCCCCATCGTCACAGCATTACTGCCATCCATGCAGGAAGAGATGAAGGTGCCAGAGGGAGAAAAGACAAACACGTACATGGACCTCCTCCAATCTCTCCGCTTTCACTATGCAAGATAATTTTATTTCCTCCTCACAACTGCATGGAAAGAAAATCACATTCTGCCCTCGAAATCTGAGTTCTTTAGTGAGGGCTGTTAAAGATTTAATTAAGACTTAATACAACTCCCACAATGACTAATGGCACCGACTGTCTGAACAGGTCACTAGGCAGAGCCAGCACTGACAACTGAGAAAGCAGCGCCTCTACTTTCGCTTCTGTTTTCCCTGAAGGCAAAGGCTTCTGCACAGGGCACCCGAGGGCACACATTAAGGAGGGCTCGGTAGCTTTCAAGCAATATTAAATTGTTAAGAATAGGAGCGTGCGCCTATTTTGACCCCTTTCCCTTCGTCTTGGCTCTTCAGTTGCATCCTCACTCGTATGCTAGAACTAAGAAACAAGCCACAGAGCTGGGGTGAGAGTCTAAAAATAGACTAGGCTGGCTCATTCAACAATATCCTAAAGGTTATGGGTTTTGTCACAGACAAAAACAAGCTTCTCATTTCCTCCCAGGGTCAAAACAAAACCAAGTTTGCCAGAGCATCTGCAGACTAATCAGAGAAGAGCGCTGGCTTCCTTGAACTCCACCCTGTCTAGACATTGCAATCCCAGAGTTCCTCTGGTCTCTTTCCATCCTTGCTTAAGGAAACCATAAATCATCAATGCCCCATGGAGGCAATGTGCATCTTATGGATAGAAGGGCCTTGACATGTGGCTTCCCAGATCTTCAGTTCTAATAGGAATAATCGTAGTCTTGTCCTTATGCCCTATGTGAATCCTGGCTCTCTTTACTCTGTGAGAGGCCATAAAGCCTGCCAGTGAATCTTACCATGATTTACCTGGGAATAGACAGGAGAAGGATACAAGTGTCTGCATGGAGATAAAGCATTGCCATATCTACTTAATAATAGTAGTAATAATAGGCGGGTTTGGGGAGGGATGCTGAAGAATCAAACACATAGTCCTACACATGCTAGGCAAGCACTCTGACACTGAGCAACCCCTCCCCCAACATATATCATAGTACTACTTTTAAAATATATCAATGGAGATTACAGTTCCTCAGTTTTAGTGTGGCTTTAAAGACAGGAGAAGAATACTTTGAAAAAAAGTCAGAGAAGAATGTGCACTGATAATAAGGTCCAGGGGGTTGGAGTGGCTTAGTTTTGTGTCTGTGAACCTGGCTTATACCTTTGTATGATATTCTGAGAAGAGATAAAGATACATTCACTGCCAAGATCTGTTTGTTTCACTGTGTGAATGACGTGAAGGGAACGGAGAGTTCACGGTGAATGCACTTAACACATTTGTTACTCATAAAAATACCCAATTATTAATGTTGAACTCAGTTCATGACCTCACCAGGAAAAAAAGCATATCTGATTATGATCCCTGGAAAGTCCCTTGTTAGAGCTCATCTCCAGCAATAGGCCCAAGACATTTACAGTAAAAATGGAAGTAATAGGCAAGGAGGATCCAGAGCTTGACATAGACACCAGCAGTTCTCTTGACTGGAAAGAAAGTGGAGACAGCATTTGAGATCAAGCCTGCCAGAGATGGATGTGCTGCCAGGATGAGGAATGCAGTCTATCAACAAACACCAACTGTGTTCTCTCAGATCTTCTTTCCTGTTATACAGATCTTACTTGTTTTGGATTATGCAGACCTAGTTACATATTTCTCACTAGAGCCTTAATTCTTGTATGATGAGCAGAGCATACATTGTTACCCTACATATAATGGTTGCAGAATTCTTGCTCTGAAATCTCTCTGCCAGCATGGGCCTCATGTCTGAATGCTTCGGAGGTGAAGATCTTTCCAACAGTCTTAAGGGTCTTCTAGTTGATGGGTGGTGTTTCCTTTCTATTGCAGTGATGAAAATATTATGATCAATACAACTCATAGAAGACAGAGTTTATTTGGGCTTAGGCTTCCAAAGGGATAAGTATCCATCATGGTGGCTAATTATAGCAGCAGGCCAGCATGGCAGCAGGAACAGGAAGCTTACATCTTGAACAGTGAATAGGGAGTAGAGAAAGTGAACCAGAAGTGACAGGAATCTTTAAACTCTCAAAGCCTACTCCCAGCAATATACTTCCTCCAACGAAACTCCTCCTCTTTGGTGTGGGACAATTTTGTATTCTGTCAATTATGTTTTAAATAAATTCTGATTGGCCAGTAGCCAAGCAGGAAGTATAGGCAGAACAACCAGACAGGAAGTAGAGGCAGGTCAATGAGAACAGGAGAATTCTGGGAAGGAGGAAGCCCATTTCTCCCCAGTTCTGTCCAGACACTGAAGAAGGAAGATGTGACCTGCCCCACTGAAAAAGGTACCGACCCATGTGGCTATCATAGATAAGAATAATGGATTAATATAAGTTATAAGAGCTAATATGAAGCCCAAGCAAATGGGCCAATCAGTTTATATTTTATGTGGTCCTCTGTGTGATTTTCTTTGGGACATACCAGCTGTGAGAACTGGGCAGGACAGAAACCCCAACAAGGAGTCCCTCATGTTACACCTCCTAAGCTTCCCAAAAGAGCACCACCCACTGGGGACCTAATGTTGAAATGCATGAGTCTATGGAGGACATTCTCATTCACACCACCAGATTGCCCAAGGTACTCTAAAAAGCCACACAGAAGTACATTGCTTTACTTGAAATATAGTCTTCCTCTACATGATCTCAAGAAGCTCACAATTCCTTTGCTCAATCACAAGACTGAGAGGTGCAAGCACTTTTACATACACCTGCAGGGTGAAGCCTCACCCTTCTTTGAACAGACTGGCAGCTCAAAGAAATTATAGAGAACTGCTGGGACTGAGGATGACCCTCAGGTGGTAGAGTGCTTGGGCTCCATGCCTATTGCTGCATAAACTGGGCATGCTGGCACATACCTATAATTCCAGAACTCTACAGGTAGCCACAAGAGGCTTTGACATTCAAGGTCATCCTCAGTTGTGCATGGATGGAGTTTGAGCCATCCCTGACTAAAGACCTCATGGATCCAGAAAGGAGAAAAAGGAAAGAAGGATGAGAAAGCAAGAAGAAGAAGCGATGGAGAATAAAGGAAAGAGGAGATGGGAGCAGAAAGCACCATTGTCACCATTACCACCAACACTATCACTGACACGCATGTGCGAGGTTGCCACTTTTCTGATTTTTCATATGTTTTCTATCCAAGTAGCTATAAAGAGAACTGATCTAATAAGGAGAAAATAGCGCAGCAACTGTGTCCTTTACCTACCATAGGGACATCTGAGCCACCTCAGAAATGTCATCTCTGTTGGAATCCCCTTCTAACATCCCCAGAAGCCTTTTCTTACATGAAGAACACATCCAGAAATAGCAAAGAAGGAAGACAGTGCCATCGATTCCAGACATACTAAGTCATCTGCAGCAAGATGTTTTTCTCACTTGGATATTGAATTCTTTGGGTGATATGGGAACTGAAAAGCACCAGAATGTCAGATTTTGAGACCGGTTAGACCTGGGAAGGGAGGTGAACTGAACTGAGGCAGCCAGCAGAATGGGGCCAACAGTTTATCTTTCAACCACCAAGGACACAAATTGGCAGGGTCCAGTAGGGACTGGCAAACTGCATTTCCCCTCTAGAGCTTCTGCCAAACCACCTTAAATCCTGACATGTACAGCGCTTGCTTCCTTAGCACAGGGCCTTCCTAGACACCAACAGCCGAGACACAGTGCTTCCTCTCCTAGGTCAGGCTGTCCAGACATGGTCCATCATGGCCTTGGTCTGACTGTCAGATCCTTTGCCATACTCCTCCCTGAAGTTCAGAATCACAAATGAAATATTCACATTCTCTTTGGTTTTCCTGTAACTCTGCAGAAAAAAAAAATATGTCGACCACTAGCATCTTCTGTGTTCAAGGTTCAGGGTGTTCTAGTGAAAGGCCACCAGGGAAAGAATTGCAGCTTTTCCCCTAAATCATGGTCTATTAGTGGATATAGTGATTGTAGGAACAGAAGCAGCATATAATGTGGGACTTGATGAAGGCTCAACGGATATAACCTCTGACCTTATAAAGGCATCATATACAGATAACGGAACAGGCTGTGATGGTTTGAATGAGAATGGCCCCTGTAGGCGCATATGTTTAAATCCTTGTTCCCCAGTTGGTGGAACTATTTGAGAAGGATTAGGAAATGTGGAAGTTTTGGAGGAAGTGTGATGTGGAGCTGGTTGTAAGGTGTCAAAATCCTCCTCCCCAGCATGCTCTCTCTGCTTCCTGTTTGTGGATGGGAATGTAAACTCTCAGCTACTGCTGCATTGCCGTTGTCTGCTTGCCTACTCTCATGATCCATACTTTCATGATGAGAAACTCCTATCCCTCTAGGATGGTTACCCCAATAAAGCCTTCCTTCTATAATTTGCCTTGGTGTTGTTTTATCACAGCATTTGAGAAATAACTGAGACAGAGACCAAGACTCTAAGCGGATAGTAAGTTGAAAGCCAATTTTGTAGACGAGCTCTGGCAAACATAGTCACCGAATGTTCTAGAATGTTGTGGGTATTGACTTTCCCTTTGGATTCATAATAGCCCCTTTCATCTCCACAAACATTTGCCCCCATTTTTTTAAAAAAAAGGATTCATTTTGTTTCTTTTATTTCTATAGGCAACAAACATTTACAGCTATCTTAAATTGTTTTGAGAACACACCTATGGAAGAAGAGAAAGATGAAGGCAAAGAAGAGGTGCATGCCACTGAACAACACACACCATGATTTTTTTCAATATTCACTGAGGCTACCACTTCCCACTACAGTACCCTGAACCTTGAACACAGATGAAAATCATGATAGACATTTTTTTTTCCTGCAGAGTTACAGGGAAACCAAAAACTGTGTGAGTATTTTCATTTGTGACTCTGGACTTCAGGAAAGAGTATGGCAAAGAATCTGAAAGACAGACCAAGGCCATGATGGACCATGTATGGACAGCCTGACCAGGAGAGGAAGCTTTGTGTTTCAGAGGTTGGTATCTAGGGAGGCCCTGTGCTAAGGAATCCTTGCACTATATGTCACTAAGCTCATGATTTCTGCACCCAAAGTTCTGTGAACATCTTGGAGCATAGGGCAGATGTCAATTTTAACATTCTGCTCCACTAAATACTCAACATTTTGTTTCTACTCATTTTTAACTCCACAATTCCAGGAAAGTATCATCTCTCAATGTAAACTCAGAGAGATCTTTATTATTTCAGCCAAGCCTCTGTATGCTGTGGTAATAACATGTGATTCATGTTAGTTTAAAGCAGGAGTAATTCTAACTCTACTTACCATGTGCAGGACTCATGATGGAGGTGTGGATACCAAAACAAATGATATGAGAGTTAAGAGAAGAAGTGCTTAGCCATTGTGTGTCTAACAAGATTTGCATATCACTTTCATGTCATAATTCTCCTTCTTTCTTCTTTCATTAGTTAATTTTAATGAACTAACTCTCTCAGATCTTAAGCTGTCTTTTATGGGTAGTCAACACTCACATGTGCATACTCAAGCTTCTATTAATTAAAAATCAATAGAAATCATGGTGATATCACTCATTGATAGAGAACTTACCTAGCATACATGAGATTCTGAGTTTGATCCCGTTATTGACCCATAAAAAACAAATTGAATAGGTATTAAAATGTACATTTCTCTGTCTTATTAGTTACATTTCAAAAACCCAATAGCTATGCATGGATATTAACTGCTGAATTGGGCAACACAAATGTTGCATAAATTGTTTCTGAGGAGATATAAATGCATCTCAGATAGGACACCAATGGCAGAAAGAAAGAAGTGATTCCATACAGTGTGTCTTAGTGAGCCAGAGTCTTGTTGATATTATTGAAAGGAGTATGGATAAGGAGTTACCTACAGAAGTGTGAGCTGGTTATGCTTACCTATGGTTTTGCTCAAACTATGGCTGGTTATCCCATACCCAAATCTAAGTGTACAGATCAGTCACTTACTGTAGCCTTCTAGTGTTATCAAGAAAATCAGTAAAGACATCTAGAGTTTTCATTGGTGTAGCATGTTGCTTTAGAGTAAGCCTTTAATGTCTACAAGGAGAACATGAACATCACAAAACAACATTAAGCATATCATATCAGCACCTCAGTCACTTACAATCATTATCAAACATTACACACTACATGTAATTACATGTACTATACTTTAATACAGTGGACAGCATGGTACATTTGTTTATGCTGGCACCACTGTAAGCACAGGAATAATGCACTGCTTCTCAACATTACAGCAGCCACAGTATCACTAGATGGTAAGGATTTAATCTGTTCCACTGTAATCAGGTGAGGCCATTGTATAAAGAGTTTAGGATTTTCTTTTAATCAATTGTTTATTTTCATGATTACATATATTAATTCATCCTTTTTTCTCCCCACCCAACTTCTCAAATTCTTCTTCTTCTTTATTATTATTATTAATTATTATTAATATTGCTGTGTGTTTGTGTGTGTGCACGCAATACTATCCATTGAGTCCATTTAATTTTGCTCCTATATACATGTGTTTAGGGCTGACCATTTGGGACTGGATAACCTATTGGGGGATTTATTCATACAGAAGGTAGGACCCTGTGAATATCTTCCATCCATGTGAGCTTGTCGGTGGGTGATGTCATTGTCCATGTGTTGTCTAGGTGACTATACTATTGAGATTTTTGTGGATGCAGCTTTTCTGTCATGACTAGAAGAGGCCATCTTTTAGCAGGTGTCCTGGTCCTCTGACTCTTACAGTCTTTGTGCCCTCCCTTCATTAAGATTCTCTGAGCCTTAGGTATAGAGGTTGCATTCTGGATGTGGCAGCTGCGGGTTGGACCTCCACAACCCCTTATTCTCTCCATTCTGACCAGCTGTGGATCTCTTTTACAGTCTCCATATGCTGCAAAAAGATGCTTCTTTGCTGATGGGTGAGGAATACACTTCTCTGTGGGTATAAGGAAAAATATTTGCAATGAAGTTAGGAATCATAGTGGTTAAGTAGTAAGTTCTTCCTTCAGGTCTATATCCTCTCTAACCAGTCTAGGTTTTGACCAAAAACAATGTATATTATAGTGCATGATTATACTAATATCACATCAAGCATATATTAGTTGTATGATAAGCCCTTTTCAAATTAAGAAATTTAAGTCTGTATTATTTTAATTACAATATCATACATATGAGATCTTGTGTATGTGTATGATGATTGTAGTGAACCTGTGTGCTTGAGTACTTGTGTCCAAGCACATGTATAGAGCCTGGAGGAGAATGCTGGATGTTTTATCTGGTCTATTATTCTCTGACTTATCTTCTCAAGGCAGGGTCTCTCAATGGACTTGGAGCTTCCTATTGAACCGTGGAGCACCTGGGATTCTCCTGTCTCCAACTCATTGCTGGGCTTGTCGGCTCATCCAGGCCTGGTTTTTATTTGGATGCTTGGAATCCAAATTCAGGTCTACAGAACTCTGTATGTAAATCACTTTACTAACTAATCTACCCCTCCCCAGGTTCTCATATATACAAGATCTCTTATGCATTAAGTTTCACAAGGCATAGTATCATTAACCCCACATCAGAACAGAGATCTGATCTCCAAAATATACAAAGAACTCAAGAAATTGGTCACCAAAAGAACACATAATCCAATTAAAAAATGGAGTACAGACCTAAACAGAGAACTCTCAACAGAGGAATCTAAAATGACTGAAAGACAATTAAGAAAATGTTCAACACCCTTAGTCATCAGAGAAATGCACATCAGAACAGAGATCTGATCTCCAAAATATACAAAGAACTCAAGAAATTGGTCACCAAAAGAACACATAATCCAATTAAAAAATGGAGTACAGACCTAAACAGAGAACTCTCAACAGAGGAATCTAAAATGACTGAAAGACAATTAAGAAAATGTTCAACACCCTTAGTCATCAGAGAAATGCAAATAAAAACAACCCTGAGATTCCATCTTACACCTATAAGAATGGCCAAGATCAAAAACGCTGATGACAACTTATGCTGAAAAGGTTGTGGGGAAAAGGGAACACTTCTGCATTGTTGGTGTGAATGCAAGCTGGTACAACCTCTTTGGATGTCAGTGTGGCGCTTTCCCAGAAAATTAGGAAACAACCTTTATCAAGACCCATTAATACCACTTTTGTGTATATATCCAAAGGATGCTCAATCGTGCCACAAGGACATGTGCTCAACTATGTTCATAGCAGCGTTGTTTGTCATAGTCAGAACCTGAAATCAAGCTAAATACCCCTCAGCTGAAGAATGGATAAGGAAAACGTGGTACATTTACACAATGGACTACTACACAGCAGAAAAGAATGAAATCTTGAATTTTGAAGGAAAATGGATGGAGCTAGAAAACTTATTTTGGGTGAGGTAACCCAGACACAGAAAGACTATTATCACATGTACTCAATCATAGGTGGTTTTTAAACATAAAGCAAAGAAAACCAGCCTACAAACACAATCCCAGAGAACCTAGACAGCAATGAGGGCACTAAGAGAGACTTACATAGATCTAATCTACATGGGAAGTAGAAAAAAACAAGATCCCTGGGTAAATTGGTAGCATAGGGACCTTGGGGGAGGATTGAAGACAGGGGGAAAGAAGGGAGGGGAGCAAAGAAAAATGTAGAGCTTGATAAAAATAAAAAAAATAAGAGCATACATTAAGCAAGCTTTAACAATGGTACACTTATGCAGAAGAGTGTTCCTTTCTCAAGCCACATGTATTCTGTCCATTGACAGGCATGGAGAAAAGCCAATTAAGTTATTAAAACAGAGGTCTATCTAATATCAGTGTAATGTAATACCAATGGTTTATACATAACTATGAATATAACACTTACAATACTATAAATAAAATATCACCTTGTGATTCTTTATTCCTCATGAGGAAGAGAACAGAAAGACTGCAAATGGAGCTACAAAAGAATCAGGAAATGAAGCTGCCATAGAACACTTTAAAAAGTAGAGTAACGCATTAGTAGGCCAGTTGGGTGCTGTTGTAGACAGGTGATGATATGATGACATTTGAGGAGGTAACACAAGTCAAAGTGGACACTACACTCAAGGAAGATACGACCATGGATGCTAAGACCCTGGATCACAAAGCCTTTGCTTAAGCAAAGAGCTTTGAGTAGATCTTAAAACTGGGTGGAAGTAAGCAGATGACCTGTATTGAAGCTCGGTCAGAGAAGTGAGAAATGAGGTTACATGGGACTTTGTAAGTTTCAGTGAGGACTCCTCAGCTCACAGACATCTTCTAATCACCCTGACTATAATTTCTGAGTTTCTGGTTGCTTACATTCAACCATGGTCTAAATTGTTACATCTTGGATTCTGGAGATAGTCTGTTTTGTACAACTGTTAACTAGAGTGTTGTGTTACCATTGTTCTGTTTAATTACCAATGATGTTGAATGTTTACTGTGGCAGTTTCACACATGATGCTTTAGCTTAGGCGTATATGTTTAGAACACAATATAGTTATTTAGGCATCAGTATTATCCCTGATACAGGACCCATAGGAGTCTCTCCTCACAGGGCTGATCACTGGCTTCTAAGCCCAGTTGGAAGTCATAAAAGGGGGGAGCAGAACCACCAGCTGTTGGTATCTGCAGCTATTATGACTTGATCATCAATGCTAAGATCAAATGGATCCAACAACCATATTGTCTAATCACATATGTAACTATTTAGTTTATTTGTGAATAACTGGATCAGCATTGAATTAGTTACCATATGATGGGGATTTAAATCTTTTCACTAGGAAAGATGCTCAAAATACTGCAGTACAATCATACATTGCTAGACATATTTACTCTCAGAACGGTTATGAGTTATGGTTATGAGAACACAAGACTTCAATGATTTCATAATGAAATAGAAGAAGGATAGAATCCACACCTCTTCTCTAAGCTCACTTTTCTTCAGTTACTTTCTAAGATACTCTTTCTTTACTATAACCAAGCAAATGGCAAGACATAACTTAAAAAAGAGGAATGGTATTTTTGCTTACAGTTTAAGATACTAAGGGCTACATGTAGCCTATCATGGTAGGGAAGATGTGGTAGGAAAAGTGGGTTACAGTGCATCAGAGTAGAGAGGGGACAGGAAGTGAGGGTGGGCTATCCCATGCTATAACACCTGCCTCTAGTGACATACTACCTCCAGCAATGCTCCACCTTCTAAAGCTTCCACATCTTCCTAACCAGGGCCATCAGCCGGGAACCAAGGGCTGCAAAACATCCATATATGTGAGACAGTTTACACCCAAGCCACAGCAGCATCCTTACTGTGTCCAGAGGAATGCAATGCTGTTTGAAGACATAGTGCTAGGGAGACAGTAGGAAAGGTCGCAAGTGCATGGCAGTTTCACACCAAACAACTCTGAATACTGAATTGGGAGAATAAAAGAAAAAATTGGCAATGCTACTGCAGGACAGATTCTGTCTCTCTGTCTCTCTCTTTCTGTCTGTCTGTCTGATTCTGCCTCTCTCTCTGTCTCTCTGTCTCTGTCTGTCTCTCTCTCTCTCTCCTTTCTCTCTCTCTTCCCCTCTCCCTCTTCTTCTGTGTGTATGTCTGTCTGTCTCTGATCTCTCTCTTTCTCTCTGTCCCCCTCTTCTTTCCTCTTTCCTTTCCTCCCTCTCTATCCTTTCTGCTTTATTCTTTCTTTCTTCCCTCTCTTTTTCTTCCTCTCTTCCCACCTTCTGTTTATTATTTCTTTCTCTTTCCTGTCTTCTTTATTTACTTCCTTTTCTTTCCTTCCTCTGCTCCTTAACTCTCCCCCTTTCTTCATTTCTATTCTCTCCATTTTTATTTTTCCCATTCTCTTTATTTTCCTCCTCTTCTCTTTCTTTTCACATTCATTTTACCTGGCATCCTCTCTCTTCCCCCTTCCTTCCTCATCTTATTTTTTCATCCTCCTTTTCTCCAGCTGTTTTGTAACCCTCTCCAAGAAGTTTTCCAACTCCACACTTCCTGTTTCCCATCATATTCCAGGTGCCACGTGGAAACTAAGAATATTCATGAATAAAGCCAGAGACAAACGCCAATGATCAAATGGCCTATTGCCTGGCAAAACTGATTTTCAGAGGAATGTTTTGTGCTTTGAGAAAAACTTTGCCTTTCATGTCCTTGATGGGGTCTTCATCCATTAAAAGCAAAGCATAGAATTCACCAAGACGCCCTTAAAGAATCACAAAGAAAACCTCAACAAGTGAGGCTGCAACTGGTACCTCGCCAACCTGGCCTTTTCCTGGCCTCCAAGAAAGGAACGAAGACAGGACCTGTAACATGTTTTCATGTATAATATTTACATTTTGGTCAGAAGGGAACAAATGGGTAACTCTGTCCCAAATGTGTACAACATGTGGGCAGATGTCAGCTTCTGGGGTCACTTGAATGGCATTTTATGGCCTAGGACACACGATGCAGCTTGTTTCAGGCCATTTGAGCAGCATGTCAGTCCCATCACTCTTTGCTCATGGGCATATGGTGGGATGTCATTAACTTAGGAGACGGACACAGCCATGAAAGTGGAACCAGATGTTCCAAAGTCATAAGCAGCGCATTTGCTCCAGTGTTCTACGGCAAGCATCAGTATCTCTACCCATAGTCCCCTCCCCCATCTCTACGAGAGAGAGAGAGAGAGAGAGAGAGAGAGAGAGAGAGAGAGAGAGAGAGAAACATGCTGGTGCATGAGCTTCAGTTAATATAGAATTGGAGAATGCAGACTGAGCACTGGTCAGGAGTGGGCCTCCTGTGTGTGAACCAGGAAACTCAGAGATGAAATACTGGGGCAGATGAACAAAAATGAAAAAAAAAGCCCCAGGTGCATCTTTCATCAGCATGTTTAACTACTGCTCTGCAATTAAGGCAAACTCTTGGTCTGTCATCACAGGGGTCATGTAGACCGGGACCTCTGATACCTGACACCATCTGGAGTCCCTCCTTGGTACTATTAAACAGGACTACTTAATGTGTAGAGCCTAGAATACGCTGGTTGAATGGTTTAAGTTCTTTCAGCTATTTGATTCCATACCAGCTTCTATCCTGTAGGAATTTGTGAATACATTGCAGCATGCTGAATTCTCCAGTTCTTGCGCTTGAGTTTCTCAATCCTAATTCAACAATCTGCTTTAGTTCACTGGGGGATGTGTTTTCAGGAATTAAGTGTTCAAGCGCTTTACAACATCTGTTTTACTTTGGAAGGTTCAGGAACAAGGAGTTGCAGCGGCGTGAGTCCTAGTTGAGCTTCTCTTGCTGAGATAAAGCCATGACCAAAAGTAATTGGAGAGGAAAGGGTTTATGATGTCTTCCAGGTCAAAGTCCAGCATCAAGGGAAGCCAGAGTGGGAGGAATGCTCCTTATCAACTCACTCTTTCCATGGCTTATTTATCTTGATTTTTATAATACACCGAACCACCAGTCCAGGGATGGCACCACTTGCAGTGGGCAATGCCTGCCCGCATCAGTCATTACTCAGAGAGAGAAAGAAGAAATAAAGGAAATAAATGCCCACAAATTGCCCACAGTTCAATCTGATTGAGGCACTTTCTGCACTGCAGTCCTTTTGTCCCAAGTGACTCTAGTTGGTGTCAAGTTGACAAAAATGACCCAGTACAGAAAAACACTATTGTACTCTTGAAAGTTAAACATGTATTTGCGAACAAAAAAACCTAGAAGTTTCTCACGGGATCATTGAGTCTTTGATGGCTCAGTCAGTCAGATTAGGGTCCTATGAAGTCAGTGATGGCTGATGATTATATCTCATTTCATTGATAACCCTGCGTGAGAGTGGGTATGGGCATCAAACGTATGTATATATTGGTATGCCTATAGTTACATATATCTGAGGTTGCATTGAAGGAGAGAGGACAACATTGGGGGCCATCCTACCATCCTGAGAAATATTATCTACTTTTTAAATAGGGTCGGGGCCTGGAATTTGCTAAGTAGGTTAGTCTGATTGGCCAGTAAGCGTCCTGTGTACAGCTCCCCAGGACTGGGGTTATCATGCCCCAGAATTTTATAGTGTTCTGAGGAACAAACACAAGTCTTCATGCTTGCAAGGTAAAGATATTACAAGCTCAATGTTACTGGCATTTTTTTACACTAAGAAACAGTCATTTACAGAAACCCACCTATGCAGACCGACTCTTGTTAGATACTGCTTTTTCTTCTCTCTAAGGACATTGCAGAGTATTTTTTAAAAAAAGCCAAATTCTGGCACAAGAGAGATCACTCAGTGATTGAGACCCTAGTCTGGTTCCTAACACCTACAGTGGGTGGTTCACAAACACCTGCAACTCCAGCTTTGGGGGATCTAATGTTCTCATCTGGTCTCTGTGGGTACTGCACTCTGGTGTAACCCCACATATAAACAACCCCATCAACACAAACATACAAATAGAAGAAAGAAATAAAAGAAGGAGAGAAAGAAAGGAAGGAAAAAAGGAAGCAAGGAAAAAATGGAAAGAAGGAAGGAAGACAGGTTAAATTCAAAATGAGCCTGAAAGGAATGCTAGGATGATTTTGTACAAATATCATTTTCATTTTTCTCAGCATGCTTGTTAACGCAAATACTGCATCCCCTTCAAGGCACAGTGTCTAGAGACTGGTCTGTCACATAAAGATTATTTGTATCTGTTTGTCAAACTTACAAAGTACATCTTGCTATGGTATGTTTGCATATATAATGATGTTTAAATAAACAAATAATTTAATAAATAATTAAAATTCAGTTTTATCCTGTACCTTTCCTTGCTCTCATCTCTGTCTATCCTCTATCTTGACTATCCCATTCCCTCAAGTTCTCCTCAACCCTCCCCTTTTTCCCTCCTCTTCTCCTTCTACCCTCCCTTCTACCTCCACCCTCCCTGCTCCCAATTTTGTCAGGCAATCTTGTCTGTTTCCAATTTCCAGGTAGGTCTCTATAGGTTTTTCTTTGGGTTCACCTTATTGCTTAGCTTCTCTAGGATCATGAACTATAGGCTCAATGTCCTTTGTTTATAGCTAGTATCCACTTATGAGTGAATACATACCATATTCATCTTTTTGGGTCTGCATAGTTTTTTCTAATTCCATTCATTTGCATGCAAAATTCAAGATGTCATTTTTTTTCTGCTGAGTAGTACTCTAATGTGTAAATGTGCACATTTTCTTTATCCATTCTTCAATTGACAGGTATCTAGGTTGTTTCCAGGTTCTGGCTACTACAGATAATACTGCTATGAACATAGTTGAACAAAAGCTTTTGTATTATGATTAAGTATATTTTGGGTATATGCCCAAGAGTGGTATAAAATCCCAGGAATCCACAAGGATGACCCCGCTTAAGACCATAAGCAATAGAGGAGAGGGAGCCTGATCTTGACTTGCCCTGTAGTCAGACTGATGAATATCTTAAATATTACCAGCAACTGATGAAAACAGAGGCAGAGACCCACTTTGGAGCACTGAACTGAGCTCCCAAAGTCCAGTGGAAGAGTGGAAGGAGTGGGAATATGAGCAAAGAGGTCAAGACCATGATGGGTGCACCCATTGAAACAGTTTACCTGAGCTAATAGAAGCTCACCAACTCCAGCCAGACTGGGAAGGAACAAGCATAGGACTAAACTAGTTCCTCTGAATGTGGTTGACAGTTGCAAGGCTGGGACAGACTGAGGGGCCACTGGAAGTGGCACCAGGATTTATCCCTACTGCATGTACTGGCTTTTTGGGATCCTATTCTCTTTGGATGTATACCTTGCTCAGCCTAGATACAGTAAGGAGGGCCTTGGATCTTCCACAAAACAAAATGCCTTACCCTCTTTGAGGATTAAATGGGGGTGGGATGGGAGGGTGTGTGGAGGGAATGGGAGGAGGAAAGGGAGTGGGAACTTGGATTGACTTTTTAAAAAAATCTAATAAATTAAGAAAATAAGAGTCAAATATCTTTGTCTCAAGGCAATCACTTTTACCATGCCCCTAAACATTAGAGACAAAAAATCACATTATTACATAACCCTATTTACTTAAAATGTTCCAAATATCAAATAAGTAGATGCAGAAAGAAACGTCATTGTTGTGGGAAAACATTATAGAAGGTATAGTTAAATGAGTGCTAAGGGTTCTTTATAAGGTGAGAAAAACACCCTAAAACTGATTGTGGCATGGCTATACAACTCTGTAAACATGTTAAAATTTATTGACTGTATAAACAAACCAAGTGAATTCATAATATTTAAATTGAATAACAATAAAATGGTTGAAAAATTTAAAATAATCAAAGGCTAGTAGCAGCCAGAGAATAGTATTGAGCCTATAGTTCTGTTCTCTTAAACACACTGTGTTTTTTCGAATTGGCTAACCACAGTTTAATTTTTAAAGATGTATTTTAAAATTTTAACCCATGTGTATATATGTGTGTGTGCATGTGGATGTTAGTAGGGACCAGAAGTTCATATAAGTATCCCTGGAGTGAGAGTTACAGATGGTTGTGGGATCTGGACACAAGACTCGTCCTCTCTGCAAGAGCAGCAAATGCTTACAACCACCAAGCCATCATTTTAGCCCCATCATTTACTTTAATAATATTTGACAATCCAATATGTTGAGATTGGTTACATTACTCTTTCTAATATAAATACTTCATCCAAGGGAATGTTGGCTTTTTTTTTTTTTTTTTTTGGTCGTGAAATGAACTACTTATCCACTGACTTAAAGTAAGATTGCTGAAGGTCGGTTGCTATGAGTTCTTCTCAGATACCTATGCCGTCTGCCACTGAACCAGAATAGACAAGACAGTTCTTCCCTTGATTCTGACAGAGCTGTAAGAATAAACAGACCAACAATGGCATAAGTCTCCACTTGGATGAATCACCAGCATGTTTTCCATTGGTGAGTTTGACGTACAGACTGAACTTCTGATCAACAGATGCAGAAGCATTTTTTTATAATGGACATGCACGTGCATATATGCTGCCTCAGATGATCAAGCCTCACAGGATACTCCAGTCAGGACTTAATAATAACTCTAAATTTTCTTAGGTCCCCATAAGATTAGCAGTGCCCCCAATGAATGCATATTCTTCATGACGTTATATTTATTTTAGAGGGGAAAGAATTCATTTCCATTGAGTGAGAATTTCTTTAGTTTTTCTCTTGACTTTGAAGAGCCACTAATTTCCCAAAGGAAGTCCACACACAGCTGCTTTCGTCCTCACTGGAACCTCTGAAGGTGTTATCCAGTTATAGACTATAGCTATAGACTGTCTACTCAGGTCTCTCCTGAGTGTCAACCAAATATCTGAGAACTCTGAGTTAAACAGTTGATATACAAGCTTAAGCAACACACCAGATGCGACTTAACAATATTCTTAGCACTTGCAAAAAGCAGGGAAGACATAAGAGAAGACAACACAGCATTAAGAGACCAACAGCATCGATGCTGACACTCAAAAGGGACCATCTCACTTTCTGTTGGAAATTTAGAGACTCTTAGGTAGTTCATAATTCAAGAGAAAACTAACTATAAAGAAACTCTGACTTGATTGAATTCTTTTTCATCTAAAATAAATACAGCTTTATAGAGAATAACTGAACTAGACAAAAATGTTAGCTCTCTCTCTCCTTCCTTCTTTTTCTTTTCTTCTTTATTTAACCCAAATTAAATTGGAATCATGGGACAATGATGGTGGGCTAGGGTTATTTTTGTTTTTGTTTGGTTGCTCTGGTTTAGGTAACTATTTCATGAGCCGAGCATGTCACGTAACCTTTTCTAGATGGTATTTTCCTTTGAATTTGCCTACTTTCATAGGTGCCCCAGGACTGTCTGAAGGTTTCCTTGCTCTGTATGGTCCGTGCTATTACCTCTCAAACCCTAAGGCTGGTTTGGCAATATTAAACGTGTGGTCTTCACAGAATATCGTGTTACACCTCTGGTTGTTGTTTTTGCTACTTGACCATGCTCCAAATTGGTCAGAGATTCATTAAGACCTCCAAGGCAGCTGCTCAGCAGCCCCAGAGGAAGGTGTGAAGATTAAGGACCTGAAGTCAAGCCTGTTAGAGGATGTACTTAATTAATTGTGACAAGGGATTACTGGCCCCATCGCCATTTTTGGCATTCTCAAACCATGCAAACCGACACTGGTTTATTTTTGTTTTCATTATTGAGTAAACTCTAGAAATTGAGTACATTATAGTCTTTCCTCCCTTAATTTTGCAAGACTAGAGTTCCTATCTCTCTTATAAAACGCAGCAGTGTTTCCAGAACTAAACCCCTTGTTGGCCTGTGGACAGTAAACAGAGCAAACTTCTTCATCCCAAGACACCCACATTTCTGTTCCTTAAGCAGAGAGGACATTGTTCCTCTGTCACCTTACTTACGCCTTAATCTCACCAGCAGTTCAGATAGAATGTAATGTTGAATTTAAATAGATTTTACATAGAATTTGTGACTGAAAATTCTCCTTTCAGGCAGGTGATAGTGACTCACAAGGGGTCTTAGAGGTGAAGATCTCCTTTAGGGGATCCTGAAGGAGACATGCAACAATGGGGAAACGAATGGCCAATCAAAAATAGAAAGTCATTACAAACAACAAAAATATTCATGTTTTGTTTCTTCTGAGCTATTTTCTGTCTAGCATTGACTTAGATAATGAAATGTTTCTATGGCTTATTAGTTTTCTAGAGCAAATATATTTTCATTTATGTAATTTAGAGAAAAATAGTCCAACCTATTTGAGACATTTATTTAATCATTTTGATTTAGACAACAATGGGAGTTGTAAGGAAATGAATACATTTTGAATACTTGACCAGTAAGCATTTTATACATGGTTCTTGGTGTGGTTTGTAGTTGCTGCTTTTTCATTTTGATTTTTAAAATTTTCATACACAGTATTAGGTTCCATGATGCTGATTTCAAATATGATTTGTTTCTGTTGAGTTCCTCTCTCTTCTTCCCAATTTTTCTGTACACACTTGTACCTCTACACTTCCAAGCGCTCCTTAAAAGCTCTTCCCAGTCTTCTGTCTTTTCCCCCCTCCCTCAACATATATTTCCCTCTCAAGGTCTTCTTTCTAGGTACATGACATATACTCACAACTGCACATATACACACACACTAATCCCTACACACATATGCACAAATGTACACACATATGTATGCACATGTGTACATGCATGCATGTTTGTGAGTGTATGAGTATGTGTGGTATGCGTGTCTTCATTAGGGTTACTATTGCTGTGATAAAACATCATGGGCAAAGCAACTTGGGGAGGGAAGGGTTTATTTCAATTTACACTTTCATCACTGATGGATGTCAGGGCAAGAACACAAACAGGGCAGGAACTTGGAGACAGGTGCTGATCCAGAGGCCATGAAGGAGTGCTGCTTGCTGGAATGCTCCCAATGGCTTGCTCAGACTGCTTTTGTATAATACCTAGGACCACATACCCTAGGTGGTCCTACCCACAATAGGCTGGTCCCTCCCCCATCAATCACTAATTAAGAAAATGTCCTACAAGCTTGCCTGTAGACAGGTCTTATGGAGGCATTTTCTCAATTGAACCTCCCTCCTCTCTGATGACTTTAGCTAGCACAATGTGTATACACACAAAAATTAACAGCTAAGCTCTGTATTTGACAAAGATCATTCAATATTTCCCTGTGTGTAGAATCCCTTAATAAATAAAATTTCTAGATCTATACATTTTTCTTCAAATTTCATGACTTCATTTCTCTTTATAGTTTTACAAGTATTCTTAGTATATAAGTATCATTTTTTTTTATAATTCATTACATTGTTGACCAACACCTAGGCTGGTCTATTTTCTTGCTGTTGCAAACAGTACAACAATGAGTGTGGATTTGCAACCACAATAAAAATGCCATGCTCCTGAAGCTAAGCTCTAGTTATTTTCTTAGAATATCCAGGGACAAAGACAAAACATTAATTGCATGTTTCCTAACATGTATACCTTCCTGGGTTTAATCCCAGGCACAGTATTGTACCCATGATTCCTGTGGTAGAAACGAAACCAGATGATATGGGCCTCCTCAGAATGTGACTTATCAGCACAAACACAGAGAACCTCCCTTTTTTTTCTCTTGCTTCCTCAAAGCTCTTTGTATTGAGAGGTTGTCTGTAAGTGGGGTTATCTGAGTAGATTCAGCAAAGAAAAGTGCAGAGCATGTGTTGAATTGGCATTTCAGGTAAACAGCAAGTAGCCTCAATGGAGAGGCTTTGCAGAGGTCATCTCTGGATGTTGTTGGTAGGAGAGGAAAAGGAAAGAGGACAAGACTGCAGGAGGACTCCTCGGCTTTCTCCTGTTCATTCATAAAGACAATGTAAGTTTTCTCTGGTGAAAATTCTACGGAAAGCAGGGAAGTTGAGGAGCTGGGGAGATGACTCAGCTGTTAAGAGCTCTTAGTACACTCCTGCAGAGGACAAGTATTTGGTTCCCGGCACCAAGGGCTTGTACCAGCCTCAGGAGATTCAACACCTGTTTCTGACCTCTGAGGTTATGAGTGCATGCTCACACACATACACAGACAAATAAAATACATTATTATAACCAAAAAGGAGGAGTTAGACCAAACAAGCTTGACCACCTGAGTTCAAATCTTGGAGCCGATGTAAGGGTAGAAGGAAGGAACAAAATTCCCCAGTTTCCTCTGCTTTCAATATGCATACTGTGGAATACATTAAATTATACACATCACAATACCTATTACACACAATAAAAATAATAATAACAACAACAATAAATACTTTTATTTAAAAAAGGAGCAAGACTGTAAAAGTGTTTTTTTTTTAACTCCATAAGTCTTTTTTCTGTTCTTTTACCAAACAACAAGAGATTTAAAGCAAAAAGCAAATCTCGAACAGAATGGACACATCTAAGTTGGCTGAGTACTGAATGAAACCTACATTTTACAATTTTAAAGCAATTACTTCAATTTCTGAAGATTTGGAAGGAGAAAAATACTTAATTGCAACCAGAAGGAATGTATTTCACACATTTATATGTTTAATTGTAACCAGGAATAAATCTCTATTATAAAGGACCCCTGTCAGAATCAAGCAAGAAATGTACATGCACATTTGATATGATATTGAATATCTTGTGTATTTTAGAGATATCATTGTGGATTTAACTACACATCCTCTATATATGAGATATTGGATATACCTAAATAAGCCTAAATAATATGTGCATACGTCACAAACTTCATGTAGAAGTATGGCAATCCACAAAGGCAAATATATTTTTTAATGGTTAAAATTTCATAATCGCTAGAATTATCAATTCAATAAAGACTAGATTGTCTATTTTTATGTTATCATCTTGTTTGTTAATTGTGTGGGAGCATACATGCCACAAGGCACATGTGTAGAGGTCAGACAACAGCTTTTAGAAGCCAGATCTCTCTTCCCACCATGTGGATACCAGAGACTGAACTCAGGGTATTAAGTTCGGCAGTAAGTGCATTTATCCACAGAGAAATCTCAATGGTCCGTAAATTACCTACAGCTCAAAAACAAAGCTGCATGCCTTCACCTACTAAAAATTAACATCGCATAGGCCAAAGAAACCTTGTTCAAGAATGTTTTTGTGGGTCCCAGAGATAGTTTGGTGGTTAAGAGTACTAGATGTTTGTTGTAGGAAGTTCTTCTGTATACATGTTGCTTTTATTGGTTAATGAATAAAGCTGTTTCAGTCAGTGACTTGGCAAAATTGAGTAAGGCAGGAATTCAAGCAGATAGAGGAGGAGTCTGGGAGATGCCATGTAGCTGCCAGAGGAGAAAGACACCTGCTCACCAGTACTGGTAAACTACAAGCCTCATAGTAAAATATAAAATAATAGAAATGGGCTAATTTAGGATATAAGAGCTAGCCAATAAGAAGCGTGAGCTAATAGGCCAAGCTGTGTTGTAATAATACAGTTTCTGTGTGATTATTTCAGGTCTGGGCAGCCGGGAAATGAACAAGCAGCCTCAGACTACAATTGCTCTTCCAGAGGACCTGGGTTAAGTTTCCAGCACCCACATGGTAGTTCACAACCATTCATAACTCCAGTAGCAAAAGATAAGGTGCCCGTTTGGACTCTGGGAGCACCAGGAAAAATAATCATGCACATAAGATATATACATCTAAACTTTTTTTTCGAGGAAAATGTATTTATAATTCTCAGAAAAGTAAAAGCAATGCATGTTTTATCAAACTCAGAATATTATAATTTTCAGTGGGCTCTAAGTGGCATTTCCCATTGAGCCTCATCTGCTAGGTCAACACATCATCAATAATTACATCTTTCAAAAACATATGCTTTTCTATACAAAGCATAGGGGTTGATATGCATTTAAACAAGTTCCCTACCACCGATCTACTCGTTTTGATGAAGTATTCTCTTTGGCTTTTGAGTAGCTTTGGAACAAAGGCAGTGGCTACTGGACCAAGCACATAACAAACCCAAAAGCAGATTATCAGGGCTTACATCTGCACTAGCATTCACGGATGAGAAAAGGAGATCTCAAAAGTCAGCAAGTGAAGGCACAGAGGCCACAGGTCGGGCAGGGCATCACAGTGGGGTGTCTGTCTCCAGGTGTGGAGCTGTACCATTTGTAGCCTACCCCCCCAAAGTCAAAGCAGCCACATTCCTGAGGCTGAGAAGCCAGATTCTCCAGGTTTCTGTTCTTGTCCTCAATTTAGGAAAACAACATTCTTTGCTATGAGCACAAAAATATTCAGGCACACAGTTCATAAAACATCTTCCTAAGAGGCGCAAGAGAAGGCGGGAGCGGGTGTGAGGAAGCACCAGGTGGGAATGAATGGTCCCTTAGAACAGAGGAAACGACATCTCTGCCAAGAGTCAGTCGGTGGCCACCTTGGAGCACCCTTGGGTACCTTTCGGCGAAGTGCTCAGAGTAAATATTTGAGCATCTCTGCCCCTCAGAACTTTGATCAACACATTGCTCGTTGGCAAATCTTTTCTGCAGTGCTAATGTGCTGAATCTTGCACATTTCGCTGGGACTTTCCTGGAAAGGAAAAGGACTGGATGGTGGGTTCAGCAAAGATTTTTACATCAGGGAAATAGTTTTCGTTTTTCCTCTTCTGTCCCATGGATGGTCTTCTCAGTGGGGAATTGGGAACTCTATACTGTTTTCTCCAAACTGCCAATCAAGGATCTTTCGAGGAGAGAAACATGGGTTGGCACTAGGAGGACACAAGCAAAAGAAGGTGTCCTCTAGGAAAGAAATTATTTAAAGTGACAACCACATGTTTTGTGTGTGTGTGTGTGTGTTGTGTGTGTGTTTGTTGGGTGTATGTGTGTTGTGTATGTGTGTGTTATGTGTGTGATGTGTATATGTGTGCGGTTGTGTATGTGTGTGCTGTGTGTATGTGTGTGCTGTATGTATGTGTGTGATGTGTGTTTGTGTGTGTATGTATATGCATATGATGTGTGTATTGTGTGATGTGTGTTTTATGTGTGTGAGTGTGTGTGTGCTGTGTGTGTGATGTGTGTAGTGTGTGTATGTGTGTGATGTATGTGAGTGTGTATGTGTGTGATATGTTTATGTGTGTATGCTGTGTGTATATATGTGTATGTGCAGTGTTGGGGTATTTTGTTATTTGAATAACATTCAACATCATTTTTTTTACCCCCATCACCATCAGCGTCCATGGCTTTGCAGCATCCTGGATGCTATCAGTGTCCAGGGTTTCACAACATCCCCAAGACCATCAGCATGCAGGATTCCAAAGCACGCCGGCTTTGCAGCATTCCCAACACCCATCAGTGTCCCGGGTTACACAGCATCCCCTATCCTCAACACAGTTACCATCCCCGGCTTTGCTACCTGTATAGAACCTGGATTTAAGGGAATGCTGAGACTATGTTGTGATCTTGGAAGACTGAAAGTGGAGTCAAATTTACTTCTATATTGAGTTTCTATTGTTTTCTTCAAAAAACACAGAAATAAAAAGAATTTTGCCTATGTGGATGCTTTAAATAGTCTTCAAATAATTTTTTTTTAGTGTTAAAATGGCTTTTTCAATGGCCTTGACCAATGGCTTGCTTTGGTGTTTCAGATACGTAAGATATTTGATAGGCAAAGAGGGACAAAGAGGCTAAAAGAAAAAGGTCGAAAAGAAGTGTAAAAATTATAGAGGTTAGAGCCTGTGAGATGGCTCAGTGTGCAAAAATGTTTGCCGTGTAAGTCTGATGACCTGAGTTCCAACACTGGAACCTTTGGTGGCAGGAGAGAACTGAGGTGGAAACTGTCTCCTTAGTCAACAGACAATCACACGCACACATGCATATACACACACACATGCATATATGCATACATGTACACACATACACAGTCACACATGAATTATAATTATTATAATAAGATAATGGATAAGCTTATTCATATTAACTATATACCTACTGATTATATATATATACATATATATATGTATATATATATAATATATTCTGATTTTATGGTATTTTATCTAGTTCAGGACCAACAAATTTGACTATCCAGATGGGATGTACATTTGCACAATAAAGCAAATGTAGGATACTGCCAATCGATGCTCATCTTGCATCTCAGAAATGTGTTAGGTTCCTAAGAAGTGTGACACTGGGTAAGAGTAACCTGCACTGGTTGCTTTCTGTGTGCAGATGCCTTTCTGAGGATGACATATGTATTGATTCATTGATTCTTTGCATTCCTGATATAATGTTGGTATTGTTACCTCTATCTTACAGATGAGAAAAACACACCAAGCTCACCTGGTAATCGGTAGAACCAGAATTTTTATGCAGTGTAGTAATAAGGGGCGGCGGGGCTGCGTCCCCAACACCCCAGCCGCCTGCTCGGCTAGCTTATGCCCGAAATAACAACACACAAACTGTATTCATTTAAACACTGCTTGGCCCTTTAGCTCTAGCCCTTACAGGCTAATTCTCACATCCTGATCAACCCATCTCTAATAATCTGTGAGAACCAGTCTTACCAGGAAGATTCTAGCCTAGTCCATCCTGGGTTGGAGCTTCATCTGCCTGGGAGCTGAGAGCATGGCGTCTCTCTGAGGCGTCTGCTCCCGAGAGGAGAGCTGTGGAGTCTGACCTCACTTCCTCTTCCTCCCAGCATTTTGTTCTGTTTACTCCACCCACAGGGCCAAGCAGTTTCTTTATTGCTTAACCAATGAAATCAACAGATTGATATATGACACTCCCACATCAATGCAGGCCACTTGAGAAGGAAAATAAGAGATGTCTGGGAATGTACTCCATCCTCCTTCCATCTATCCCATGACAGCGAGGGTTGCCTAGGTGATAGAGCTGTAGTGAATGACAGCTTTCCAGTGAGAGGGACACTGGTGTGACATAAGAGAAATACCAGGATATCCCAGCTCAGTTCTTTGGAAGAAGTTTCCTCAGTGGAATACAGTTTTGGTAGTGTAGTTCATAGGTAGAGTAATTTCCTAGCATGCAGAAGACCCTGGGTTTGATCCCTAGAACCACCACTAGTACAACAGAAAGATGAAATTTGTTGTTTTCATACTGTCCCTAATGCTCCTTTCAGCAACCAAAGACTTCATTCTTTTAGCTGGCATCACCTTAGTGTCAAGATAAATAAGTTCTTCTTCCGTGAATGGACCATGAAGGAAGTAAGCCATATGATAACCCTACTCCACAGAACCGTCTAAGCTCCAAGTGTGTCAGTACAGAAGATATGCCATCATTGCTGTTGAATGTCATCAAGCAAGTATCTCATTGCTGCATACCTCCAAAGATGATAGCTACTGACCCAGGGGTTTACTCCAAAGAATTAGTCATTGCATTGTTCCTGAGTGAAGGCTCTGGTGAGGCTAATATATCTTGCAATTAACAGAAATGCAGTCTTTGGTGTTGGAAGTCTTTAGCAGTCAAACAATAAGCCTAATTCATGTTCCTTCTTTTTCAGTGTGTCCCCCCCTCACCATGATTCAGATGCTGGGCCTACATGGATTGTTTGCCTATTATGAACCCTCAGAAGGACCTGGGCTTCATGGCAAATCAGTGGTAGACTCAACAGCCAACACCAATAGTGTAAGCCTGAGGCTCAAGACTGCCCAAGGCCTGTGGTTTGGAGATGCCTCTCTCCTCTCTGCAGGCTGCCTCACAACCCTGTTTATTATCTCCTTCACTGGGAACAAATCTCTATAGTTACACATTGTCTCACTCGCCAATTTTGACTTTTGCTTTATGTGTTTTATTAAAAGAAGCCACTTTCATATAAACCAATGTCCTAAAAAACCCCCGTGTTTTCCACTCATAGATTCATTGCTCCAGTTCATGAATGGATAACTTCATTCTACTTCCATGTAAGTGTTGTAGTGCTGATAGCAGTCTTGTGTGTGGCCTCCACTAGCAGGAATCATGGGAAGTGATAAATATATGAAAAACTGAAAAGGAAAACACAACACTTCAGGAGAAAATTCTGAGAAGGACTCTACCAGCACATATGAAATTGACCTCCTGGAGTTACTCTGAGCAGCAGATGTAGTCAGGATAATAACAGTGCCACAAGCAGAAAACTCCATTGTGGGGTCCGTGACACTAAGCTTCTTTTGACTGATAAGAAAATGAAGCTAAAGAAACTAATGTCTCGGCATCACAAAGCAATATGACAATTGCACACACCCATACCTACACACAATTACATGCACGCACGCGCATGCAACACACACACACACACACACACACACACACACATTCCTGTTTGCCTTACTCCATAGCCATTTTTGCCCAGAACTATTTGTTGAAGATCCTGTTTTTCCTCTCATTGCACATTTTCTTTGAAGTTAACCAAAAAAAGGCAGTTGTATGCACACATGTAATTTAATTTTTAAGTTCTCTACTATCTTCTATTTTCTGAGTCTTTTCTTGTGCATTACCATAGTGATAAAGTTATAACTTTGTAGCAATTAAGACCAAACATGTCTTTAAAGCAAAGAAAAATCTACTCAGGTAGAGTTGTAAATGTATATCTTGAGACAGACAGATAGATGATATCCATTCTGAAACTCCAAATAGTCAAAATCCAAAGACCTTCTTAGAGCAAAACTTGTCTCAACTCTATAAGTTTCTACGTATCTCAGTTACAGTGAAGTAACAGACCCTTGGGCTGGGTGTTTGCTAACGATTACAACGTTAGTGCACTGTGTTAGCCTAGGCTTCCTTATGTAAGTTTTTTGATTGGAAGTTAATTTCTGACGCAAATTGAGAACATGTCCTCGTTTATAAGGAGTAGTTGATGAAGGTCAAACGATGACACATTTTATTAGTACAGAACAAGAAGGGAAGTACAGACTTTAATTTTTACTTTTTACTGCTTTTAATATTTATTTATGTTTATATGCTTTTTCATTTATATGCATGAGTATTTTGTCTACATTGCCTCTGTATCACAAGTGTGCAGTGCCTACAGAGGTCAGAAGAGGGCATTAAATGCTCTGAAACTGAAGTTAAACGCAGCTGTGACCCACCACATGGGTTCTAGAAATTGAACCCAGGTCTTTTGGAAGAACAGCCAGTGTTTTTAACTGTTGAGCCATCTCTCCAGTCCCACATTTTGAAAATTTTAAAGTATATTTATTTGATAGGTGTGTATATGTATATGTGGATATACATGCCACTACTTGCCTATACAGCTTGCAGGAGTCAATTCTATCCTTTTACTGTATGAGTTCTTGGTGACCAGCACCTTTCCTGCTGAGCCATCTCTCCGGCCCCACTGATACTATTATTTTAATAAGTTAAATGCCAATGTGGCAAAAGATAGTGACATCACACAAAAATGTTGACAGTTATCAAGTCTGAATATTATGTATGATTTTTTTCAAGCAGAAAAATCATCACCACTTCCCCAAAGAAGGTAAAATGTCATAAGGACCTGCCATATATCCATCATATTATGGGTAATATTTTACTTTCTGGATAAAGAAGCAAGACTTGTTCAATAACTGGAAAAATAGAAACTCCAAGAAGCAGAATATCATTAACGCTATGGTTTAGTATTAGAAGGCTCTGCTTTATACAAAGTTCTGGATGCACAAGTCACATGAAGGGGCTGTTCCTGATCCCTTCCACCAAGACAGGAACTATAAATTTAGGAAATGAGACTGGGCAGCGGGGAGAGAGACCTGTGAACTACAGCTCTCTGCTCTTCCACGGCCCCATACGGACTAGCGTTTCAGGAACTCAGTATTCTGAATGAGTGCACTGAGTCCCTGAGCTGATGAGCAGCCCACCTCTGACTCTACAGAAGAAACTCCAGCTTGTGATTTGGATCCGCACATGTAGCTGCAGCAAACTCAGTGCCTGACACGTACTGTGAGCTCTCCACCCACAGGGAGAAGGGAACCTGAATCATAACTACCCTGTTTAAAAGAGACTTAATTTAGCAATGTGCAATATGCCGAGCAGGCACAGGACCAAACCAAATGTTTGCAGTAATAGAAATTTCCGTATGCTGTACAACATTTAAAATATGTTATTTGCCTACACTAGAGTCTTCAACAGCGGGACCTTTCTCTGGGACACAAATGACAAGCTCTATCTGGCCGCCAGGACTAACACTAGGTTACACTGTTCCCTGTGTGCTCTCTTGGTTTCCAGGCAAGGTGCCTCCCTCCAGAACTACCCATAGCAGAAGAACCCACACAAAGCCCTCCCCGAGGAGGGATCCAAGAGGGGTGGTGAATATTAAGCACCGAAAGAAAATAAATGCGTTGGTACAGAGCTGCGAGAGGGATTCCATGATTTCATATTAAATTAGTTTCCTAGAGTCACTCCTCGTAGACCTAGAAGGCACAGCAGTGTCATCCGTTGGCCACATTGCACTAAGCACTCTCTGATTGATAAGGAACTTCAAGATAAAGGAATTTCTCCGCATCACATAGCCAATCACAGAGAAACCAAATAGCACACGAGGTCAACATGCCTTCTAGGGATTAAAAACATAAATGGAGAGGTTGGAGAGAGAGCTCAGCAGTTGAGAGTGCTGGCTGCTCTTTACAGAAGACCAAGCTTCAACTCCCAGCACTCACTATGGTGACTTAGAAACACTTGGAACTGCAGTCTCAGAGGATCCAATGCCTTTACCTGGACTCTGCGGACACTGCATGTTTGTGGTACACAGACATACAGGAAGGCAAAACAAATATATCCATGTAAATAGATAGATTGATAGATAGATGATAGATAGATAGATAGATAGATAGATAGATGATAGACAGATAGATAATGATAGATAGATGACAGATAGATGGATGGATATATGATAGAGAGATAGATGATAGATAGATATATAGACAGACAGACAGACAGATAGATAGTAAATATGCTTTAAAAATTAGGAACTTATTGCTCATTCAAAATCCTATGATCACCCTGACCCTGGAATAAAAAAATAAAAACAGTAAGACCATAAATATAGAAATATTCATGAACCTTGAGAGCAAAAATTTGTGGCATGAGTAAAAGGGACATGTTGAAGGAGACTTTGGGGACTTGTTTACACTTTATGCCTCTATATTTCTCCTCACTACCCTTGGGGTTGTTGTAGGCACCAGCCACTCTGGGATCCTTGAGTCCATGCTGACCCCCAGGTTCAGGTTTCTTTGGCCAGTATCCTGCATCTGATGTGTGGCAGCTCTTCAGCTCAGAAGCATCATCTCAGGAAAATTGTTTCCCTGGCACCCCAGCTGGCAGGGGTGGACTAAGTGCCCATGTCCAACTCCTCTACTTGCTTAATGTTGAACCTGTTAAGGTGTCACTGGACCAATCTACACCAAAACCTAAGCGAAAATACTAGCAGAAATACACAGTCCTCGTCTCTACAACTCCAGCTGCACACTTTAAAACTTTTATTGGGAAAAATAACACACATACAGAAAAAAAGTGAACACAGCAAACACATCCGGTGCTATGAAATTTCAGTTAGCACACCTGTGTAGCAGCCACTAGACCAAGAAACAGAAAATTCCCCCACCTTCAAGGTCTCGTCAGTCTTATTTCCAGTCACTTTCTCTCAACAAAGGATGATCTGTCTTGCATCCTGACTTCTGATAGTATGGGATAGGATGACCTGTAACTCCTCACATGTTCTGTGATGCACAGTTAATAAAAACTCCGAGAGAAAAAGGAATTCAACCTAAAGAACCAAAAAGCAAAGCAGTCAGCCACTGGCTCTTACCTCAACCTTGTCTGAAATGGAGATCCTGCCTCCAAGACTCTCAGAATGAGACTGAGACCAAGAACTGTCTCTTCCTGTTTTATATTCATCTCCAGTGCTGGGATTAAAGGCATGAACCATTGGGATTAAAGGCATGCATAGACCAGTTTCTATGGCAACTAGTGTGGCTACCTGGATTAAAGGTGTGTCTTACCACTGGCTGGTCCATAAGGCTGACCAGTAGGGCTGTCTTACTCTCTGATCTTCAGGCAAGTTTTATATATTAAAATACAAATGAAAGGCCACTACAGTTCTGGGATGATAGGCATGTTGTACTCTCATGAGCAGTTTATGGAAGGCTGGGATTAAACACATAGCTTTTTGCATGCTGGGCAAGGAATCTGCTGACTGAGGTACAACCCTAGCCCATCACTCTATCATCCAACATGACTATTTGTCTGTTTGTATGTCTATATGTGTGCCATGTATGCATAAATACTAAATACATGTTTATGTGTGTTCACATGTATGGGTCTCCACCTGCTCAGGGCTAGGATTATAGGTCTGTGCCAACACACCCACTTTTTATGTGACTGTTTGGGATAATCTGAAGTCAAGGCCAAATGTTTATACACCAAACCCTTTATTGATTGTGCTATTTCTCCAGCACCAATATCTTGATGTCAAATATCATGAGTTACTTTAGTCTATTTGCACTGTATATAAAATAGAATCCTATTGTATTTACTTTTGAAATACTTTCTTTCATTCAGTGTTATTTTCATGAGTTTCATACACATTATATTGATTAGATTTTCTCTTGTTTGAATACATTTAATTGTATATATGTATATTTATGTATATGCACACACACACACACACACACACACACACATATATATATATATATATATATATATATATATATATATATCAGGCTATTTACCCACTGTGCAGATGAAGAACATTTGAGCTGTTTCCAGTTCTTGACAACTTCAAATGTTATTGTACTAGGCACTCTAGTGTATGCTTTCAGTTACTATACATGTGTCTGGTGAGTAGAAATTTGGTAGTGGATGGAACAACAACGGCAAAATAACTCAGTAAGTAAAGATGCTTGTTGCCAAAATTGTTGATCTAAATTTAGCTCTGAAACCTACATGTTGGAAGGAAAGAATGACTCCCACAAGTTGTCTTCTGATCTTCATACATGTACAGTGTCAAGCAATGTCAACAACACATGTAAAATAATCAATATTGTTGGCAGGGGTTTCTGTCCTGCCTGGTCCCTCAATCTTTCAGTCCCAAAAAAAGACACAGAAGCCTACATTAATTATAAACTGGCTGACCTCTTAGCCCAGGCTATCTTATTAACTGATTCTTACATCATACATTAACCCATAATACTTGTCTGTGTTAGCCACATGGCTTGGTAACTTTTTTCAGATCAAAAGGGTTTATATGCTGCACAATGCTTCCCAGAGTTGAGGTAATGAGGACAGCTCCCATCTGGCAGTCTCAGAGGCAGCCATGTTGGATTGGGTAGTGCCCGCAGGCAGGGCTATGTTGGCCCTAGTCATGCCTGTTTAGCATTTTACAAAAAAGAAAAGGGTGCTTCTGGTCAGAAAATAATTACAGATACACAATAAAGACAGATTCGGCTAAAAAAAGACCTCTAAATGGGTCACAGTGTTAGATAAATGTACATAGACTTAGGAGAGAGAAGAAAAAGTGTAGTAAGGAAGGAGCACCAGGCCGCTTCCCACCACCTGGCTAGCTTTACCCGAAATAATTACACAGAAACTGTATGCTTTTAAACACTGTCTGGCCCATTAGTTCCAGACTCTTATTGGCTAATTCTCACACCTTGATTAACTCATTTCTAATATTCTGTGTAGCACCACGAGGTGGTAGCTTACCCAGGAAGATCTTAACACGTTTGCCTCGGGTCAGAGAATCATGGCAACTGACTGACTCGGCTTCTTTCTCCCAGCATTCTGTTCTGTTTACTCCGCCTACCTAATTTTTTGTCCTATTAAAGGGCCAAGGCAGTCTCTTTATTTAACCAATGAAATTAACACAAAACAGAGACTCTCCCCCATCATTTCCCCTTTTTCTGTTTAAACAAAAAAGAAAGTCTTTTACTTTAACATAGTAAGATTACATATAACAAAACAGTTATCAAGCAAGAATTGCAGGTATAATATTTATATCAATTTTATCCTTTATCATAACTAAGAAAAACTATAACTATAACTAACCATTCTTCAAGTCCATCAAAGACTCCAGAAGGATACCACTCTGTAGTGTGGAGTGGCGGGCTGTGTTCCCACCCAGCTCCCGCCCGGCTAACTTATGCCCCAAAATAATTACACGAAAACTGTATTCTTTTAAACACTGCCTGGCCCATTAGTTCCAGCCTCTTATTGGTTAATTTTTACATCTCAATTAACCCATTTCTAATAATCTGTGTAACACCACAAGGTGGCTTACCACAAAGATCTTAACCTGCTTCTGTCTGGAGTGGGAGAATCATAGCGACTTCCTGACTCAGCTTCTTTCTCCCAGAATTCTGTTCTGTTTACTCCGCCTACCTAATTTTCTGTCCTATTAAAGGGCCAAGGCAGTTTCTTTATTTAACCAATGAAATCAATACAAAACAGAAGACTCCCACATCAAAAAAGAACATAAAGAGTTTTTTTTAAAAAAAATTTAAATCATTTAAAAAATATGAAACAAAGTCTTTAAAGACACAGAGTAAGACAGTCATAGATTAAAAGGAGTAAAGAAAAATAAACCACATAAAGATGGAATATACCCAGAGAGTCTGAATTATGTATATTATTGTGTTTTCTTTGAATTTTTTGACTGTAAAGGAACTAGGTACAGAGAGACATTTCATTGTATGGGTTGCTAAGCTAAATCAACACATATGTTTTAAAGGCTTCTTGACTTCAAAATTTGAGTTCAAGGATTTGTTCTTTTGTTGCAGAGGATGAGAGCCTATGGAATCCTTCCAGACTAATGTGGTTTTTTGGACCAAGATCCTCCGAAAGGTGTCCATGAAAATCCCCCAAAGAAAATACTTCACCCAACCAAAAAAAAAAAAAAAAAAAACAGGAAGCAATTTGGAGAGAACTATGCCCAAATTCCCAAATATTGTTTATAAATGTTTATTTACATTTAAAGGGTGATATGCTATAGATGTGAATGATTTACATTGGTATGGATCTTGGTCTATTTATACAAATTTTCGTTTAATCTTATTATATTTATTTCTACTCTTGATTAAGGTATTGTGCTTGTGCAGCTTATTTAAAAATGTAATGTATAATTAAGAAATATAGCTTAATATAAAGTCATCTATAATAGTCAATCTTTTAGTCATGTTAGTTAGATTTTTTAGATGTACAGAGATATATTTTAAATGGAGAGATATTCTTTAGATCTTTCAAAGACTATAGAATATGGCCTTTAAAATATTTTAATAACTTAGGACTTTTCATGACAAGGAGACACATCTGTTCCTGGCAGCACCAATCTATTTCAAGAGAATGATAGGCATCAAAGAGACTACTTATAGAGTTTATAAGCCAATTCGGCAAGAAATTGATCGTGCCTAGACTGCTTGATGAACTGGACATGCAAGACCCACGAAAAAATGACAGCTGAACTTGCTTAAAGGTAAGACAGTCTTTCAGGGTTCCTGCTTCATGAGAGAGTCTGCAAGACATTCTCCTAGATAAAGAAAAAAGTGACTGACCAACTGCCAGTATAGGTGAGACTGTGTTTGAAATTCCCTGCCTCATGGGAAAGTCTGCCAGACACAATGAGCCTGTAGGCTGAAGATGGGTGCCCCAACATTACAGAAGAACTTTGATGACTGTCTAGGCAGTGAGATGTCTCTGTCAATTCTAGAGTTTTGTAAGGCACTTCCTGTTAACATAGGTAATATTGTATCTTTCTGGAGTCTTTGATGGAGTTGAAGAATAGTTATAATTATAGTTTTCCTTATTTATGATAAAAGATAAAATAGAAATATTGTAACTATAATTCTTGCTTAATACCTGTTTTGTTGCATGTAATTTTACCCTGTGATGTGGGATTTCCTTCTGTATGACATGATTACCATTGATAAATACAGGAACTGCTTTGAGCCTATAGCAGAGCTATAGGGGAACAGAGCTAGGTGGGGAAAAATAAGCTGAATGCTGGGAGATAGGAGGCAGAGTGGAGAGAAGCCATGAAGCTGCCACTGGAGATAGGCATGCTGAAACTTTGCTGTTAGGTCATGACCTTGTGGTGATGCACAGATTAATGAAAATGGGTTAAATTAAGATGTAAGAGTTAGTCAATAAGAAGCTAGAGCTAAAGGGCCAAGCAGTGATTTAATTAATAACAGTTTCTGCGTGGTTATTTCAGGGCTAAGCCAGGACAAACAAGCGGCCTCCTCCTACAACCCTGTTAAAGTTAAAACATTTCTTTTTAGTTAGACAGAAAAGAGGAAATAATGTGGGAAATCATTCTGTATATGTGTTGCTTTTATTGGTTAATGAATAAAGAAGCTGATTTGGTCTGTGATAGGGCAGAATAGAGCTGGGCAGGGGAAAACTAAGCGAATGCTGGCAGAAAGAAGGAGTCAGAAGAAGCCATGTAGCCCTGCCTGAGAAACCATGCAGAAAGCTGGGTGGAACTTTGCCTGGGTAAGCCACAGCCACATGGAAATACACAGATTAATGAAGATGGGTTAATTTAGGATATAAAAGTTAGCCAGAAAGACACTTAAGTGATTGGCCAAGCAGTGATTTAAGTATTATAGGTTCTGTGTGATTATTTCTGGGCTGAGCAGCTGGGAATGAACTAACAGTCTCCTACTACACAATATTTTTTAAGTTTAGGAGTAGAATTTCTAGGTCTTAGGGAATGCTTGTGGTTAGCTTTTCAAGATATTGCAGAATAACTTTTTCCTAAGTGCTTTTGTCAACTCTTTTTTTGGTATGTCCTATGAAAGATCTGTTGCTTATATAATTTGCTGTGTCATGGGGCTTTATTTTCTGTTCATGTTGTCACTTTTGTTTGGCATACAGTGCATCTCATTGTGGATTTTGCTTTCATGTTTCAGTTGGATGTGCATTGAAGGAGATCTTGCAAGGCTCATCACAGTGATTCAGCCTCCTGTTCCAATGGAAGAAAGACTTTTATGTATTTCTCAGTCCAGCTTCCTTACTAGAGGCACTATTGACATATGGGGCTGGATAATATTTAGCTACGGTGGGTTTCCTATTTGTTGGAAATACGGGGCTGGATAATTTTTAGTGGGTTTCCTATGTGTTGTTAAGTATCACAGCCTACAGTTATGACAATTCTAGCTCTCACCAAACACTACCCATTGTCTTCAGGGCAAAAGGAATATCAACTGACTAAAAGCTGCTGGTGTTGAATGAAGTGTAAGTTAGTGACGGGGGACATACCTAGCAGAAGCAAAGATCTATCTTATATCTGCAATATTCTTGAAACAAAACACAACACAAAACAACAATACAATCCCATTGATCTAGTTCTACTTGTCAATCTGTGTTAAAGGTAACTCCAGAAACAGGGGCTCCACTTCACACCAGACAAACAGTAAAATGGAGTGAAAAAGAATAGAGCAAAAGGAAAGGGGTGGATTATGTCAGCATCTCTGTGTGTTCACCCCAAGAATCGGGTGCAAAAGTTCATCTGCAACAGTTCAGAACGGTGTGGTTGCCTTCTCACCAACGCATCAACCAAAGAGTCACTGAGATGAGATTCCTCTGTGTACCACCCATGCACCATGAATGGGAACCAGTCATTCAGCAAGATTCTGGACCAGTCAGGACCTGTTGATGAGGAGAAAGCAGAAGACTGGAAGGTTCAGTTAGATTCCTGCCACTTAAAAAAAAAAAAACAAAAAACAAAAAAAAAACTGGAAATATAAAAGAAAGGGTTAGTTGCCAGGAAATAATTTTCTTACTTATCTCCCTTAAAGCAAATATATCTTGAAGCCAATATTTCTTAAGTCTCTCTCTCTCTCCCTCACCCCTCCCTCCCTCCACCTTCCCCCTCTCTCTGTGTGTATTTATGTGTGTGTATTCAAGTGCCTAACAAAGGGGAAAATAGTTACTGAGGATTTTTTTAATTATTTTTGTTTTATATATACAGGTATTTTGCCTGAATACATGTTTGTGTACCATGTGTGTTTTTGGTGCCCTAAGAAGCCAGAAGATGGTGTTGGATATCCTGAAGCTGGAGTTCTGTAACAGTTACAAATCACCTTGTGGATGCTGGGAATCAAACCTAGGTCTTCTGGAAGAGCACAAGTACTTTTTAACTGTTGGCAATTTTTCCAGCATATTTTCAAAGTCTTGAAGTAAACAAGAATGAATACACAATTTTAGTGTATATTAACATCATTGTCTAATGCTGTAGACAAGGTTAAGTATAGCCCTCATAGCCAGGAAGGCTAGAGCAAACTCAAGCTCTATTGTTAAAGGTCAGGGTGTTTAATTTCAGTTAACTGCTCTGCACCCCAATTTCCTTATCAACATGTATGACTTTAGACTAACCTCCCATGCAGTTCTTTGAGAACTACTGGTCAGGTTGATATACAGCCTAGAGACCAATGCCTACTTAAAGTGGTGTTTAGTAGAAGTTGCCTAGAGAGTGTGAAACAGAGATGACTTAGGCATCCTCTAATGGAGATGTCATGACCTAAGCTGAGCAAAGAAAAGCCACATTCAGAGAGATGAGGCCCCATCGTTTCACACTTGGTTTTAGTAGACTTCCTTTTAGGCAGTGTAACTCCTAGTGAAGATGCATGAGTTTGAGGGCTAAAGAGATGACCTTGTGGTTAAGATTGCATACTGCTCTTGTGGAAGGCCTGGCGTTGGAGCCTAGTACTCGTGTGGCTGCTCACAGCCATTTCTAACTCCAAGTCTTAGAGCTCCAACACCTTTTTTGGTCTCCATAGATATTGCACACATGTAATACACATGCACACATGCAGACAAAATACTAGTACTCATAATATAAAAATTAATAATTTTAGTAAAGGTGTATGAGTTTTAAATCTAGGACTTTTAGCACTTTTTACCATCACTATTCCCCATGCATCTCACGGAAAATTCAAAGTATCTGTATTAGGGTTCTTTAGAGAAACAGATTGTATAGAATAAATCCATATGTACATCAGGGAAAGGTGATTTATTAGAATGGCTTACAAACTGTAGTCTAGCTAGTTCAACAATTGCTGTCTACCAATAGAAGATCTAAAAATCAAATAGTTGTGATGTGGGATTCGCCTCTGTATGCTGTGAATACCATTGGTTAATAAAGAAACTGTTTTGGCCTGTGATAGGGCAAAAGAACAGAGCTAGGTGGCATAATCTAAACTGATTGCTGGAAGAAAGAAGGGCAGAGTCAGAAAAAAGTCATGTAGTCCCGCCAGAGATGGATGCTGGGAAATTTTGCCGGTAAACCACAGCCGTGTGGCGATATGCAGATTAATAGAAATGGGTTAAATTAAGATGTAAGAGTTAGCAAATAAGAATCTAGAGCTAATGGGCCAAGCAGTAATTTAAATAATATAGTTTCTGTGTGATTATTTTGGGTCTGATCTGCCAGGCCACCAGGAAATGAACAAGTGTCCTTTCTTTCAACATAGTTGTTGGGTTCATAAGAATGAATATCTCAGATGGTCTTCCACATATTCCAGAAAGAAGAATGCCTTACTATAAGAGAAGGAATGGACTTGGTCATTGAGAGTAAGAGCAAACAAGCAAAGAAAGCAAGCTTCCTTTTTCCATGTCCTTTATACAGACTGCCAACAGAAGGAGTGCTCCAGATTAAAGACGCATCATCCCACCTCAAAAGATGTGGATTAAAACTGTATATTCCCATGTCTAATGATTGAATGAAGAAAAAATCCCTCCCAGGTATTGCCCAATCACTTGGGTTTTAGTTAATTTCAGATGTAGCCAAGTTGACAACCAAGAATAGCCACAGAAGGGTCTGCGTGTGTGTCTATGTGTAGTATCCTCTCTGCTGTTTCTAAACTTGAAAAAAATTTCTACCCATTTCTGTTTTAAATTTTAACTCTTCTAAACACTAGATTATTCAATGACATAAGGGCAATGAATTGTATCATTTTGGTAACTGCTTTTTGTTATATACAAAGCATATAAGGCATGTCATATAATCAACTACTAAAATAAAACGAGGATAGGCTTAATGCAAATGAGAACCAAACCCAACTGAAGGACCTAAGCATCCCTTTCTTTGAGCATCTGTTGTGGATGTTGGTGCTTCCTCGAGCTAATCAAGCCTCCTGAGGAGTTATTTCTGCAGGCACATTACTTTGAGTGGTCCTGGCATCAGTATAATGGGGATAGAAGAAGAAAGCAAGTTTTGAAAGCAACTGAAGAAACAGGTGACTGCAACATCCATAAACACCATCTGAGGCCCTGCCTGTTGCTTAAGAAAAAACAGAATATATGGATGCCCCCCCCTTTTTTTGGAAAACTATTTGCTAGATGCTTAATTATACATGTTCCCATACAGAGTATTTGACTTTAACTGGAGAAAGTTACAGGATTAAAAAAAAAAAAAAGCAGTGACCCCTTGGGTTGAATAAAGGCTGACAATGAGGTCCTCTGAGTTAATTAAAGTCAGATTTATAGTCTTAAAGCCCCAGATCATTCTCCAGGCTTCCTAGGGAGATTCAGTTTTGTTATCCATGGAATTGGACACACCAATTGTCCTTTGCTTAACACTAAATCTCAGATTTCTGAAAAGCAAAATTAAATATGTGGAGGATTTTACACTAGATCTATTTGGCAAACCATGACAACTCACCCCACCTTAAGATCCCAACAGGGTTGGGAAGAGCTTTTTGTAGTACCGGGACTTCAGAGCCTGGACTCTTAATCGGATCTCTGGCTTCCTAGAACCTCATTGTTTATCTCCATGTAAACTTTACTTTTTCTAATGAGAAGGAGACCAGTGATTGCTTACAAGCATCATAGAATACTTCTTACAGAGACACTGCAACCCAGCAAGAAAGGACTCAGGTCAGCCCTCTGCCTTCTGAATCTCTGCCATCATTGCTTGTAATTTCCACTCCCACATAACTGAGCTACCGGCCCTGGCGCTTTTCTGCAAGATCTACCATTTGATTGACAGTCCCTTTGGCCAGAAGCATTATTGTGTCACTGTTCCTGAGGGGAATCTGCAGAGGGACATGAGAGAGGCATAACTAGGACCATTACAAAGGTTAGGAAAACCTAAAAGCTCCATTTATTCTTCCTCAGATTCACGAAGAGAAGCCAGCATCCATGGCTGCAGACACCACCGCAAGTGGCAAGGTCTTGTTGATGAGACTTGAAGAGTTCCCATTTCTTAGCATCTTTTTCTGTTCATCTGGCTCCTTTCTGTTAGTTCTTGTAGGTCCCTCATTAGTGGACAGCCATTATTCAACTGCATTTGTACAGTGGCTTTGATACCATGATTAGGATCAACTGAAAGCTGAAGTTCTGCCCCTCATGCTATTCTCAAGACCACAGAAATCTGGGAAAGGGAGACCTGGAAATGTATTTTGGGCTTCTACATACTCCCAGAATATAAATTATTGGTTCTGTTCACCATCCCAAACACAGCAACCATCTTACACCCCAGAGATCATCATTTGCCATAATTTATGTCACCTGTTAACGTTACTTCAGAGGTTCTGAAGTGTACCTCGCATGAAAAACAACTCCTTATAATAAGAATTAATCCTACATTCTCCAAATGACGGTTTTCCATAATTACTGCCTCCACAGAGACTTGCTTCCCAAGGAAACACTCCACATTTTATGAAAGTTCCACAAATATATTATTTGAAAGGTCTGTCCTTTGAGGAAGATGGTGATGACAAAAATTAAAAGTTTCTAGTCTCTAAATGACATGAATTTCTGGAATATGTATGTGTCATTCTTGTAGATAATTTAATTCATAAACAAGAAAGATGATACTATATTGATGTAGAGCTTCCCAAGGCAGAAAGATGAGTCTTGACAATTGGTGTGGTAGGTCCTTCTGTCTATGTGTTGCTTTTATTGGTTAATGAATAAAGACCTGCTTTGAGCCTATGGCAGGGAAGAACAGAACTAGGCAGGGAAAGCTAGGCTGTATACTGGGGAAAGAAGGGCAGAGTTAGAAAGATGCCATGTTGCCCGGCCAGAGATAGATGCCAGAACTTTAGCTGGTAAAATGCAGCCATGTGGCAATACATAGATTAATAGAAAGGGGTTAAATTCATATGTAAGAGTAATCCAGTAAGAAGCTTGAACTAATTTGCCAAGCAGTGATTTAATTAATATAGTTTCTGTGTGATTATTTTTGGTTTGGGGCAGCCAGAACAAATAAGCAGACTCCTTCCAACAAACAATGGGACAAAATTAATGTTTTCTTGTGATTACAAAGACACATATTGTCATTATATGCTAATTAGAAACAAACATGGGGAGATGGCTCAGTCAGTAAAGTATTTGTATTGCAAGCAGGAAAACTAGTCTGATCCCTTGAATCAACCTAAAAATGATGTCAGGCATGGATGGCAGCCTAATGGTACCAGCTGAAAATCCTAAACCTAGAAGGAAGAGACAGGTGGATCATTAGGGTGTGTTAAGACAGCTAGTTTAACTTGCTTTGTGAGTTCCAGATCTGTGAAAGATGCCGTCTCTAAAATCAATGAAGACAGCACCTGGGGAATGATACCTGAGGCTATCCTCTGACCTACACACACACACACACACACACACACACACACTACATATTTTTAATAAATATTCAGTGAAATCATAATTTACACAATGGACTATTGGACTTTGTGTGTTTAAATCATGCAGTCTGCGCTCAGCATACCTTGTTTCTTTCATTCAACAATATGTTTGTGAAACCTACCAGACTTGACATAGGACTAGTTTGTTAATGTTTGTATAGTATTTAGTATTCCACCGTATATTATACCACCCAGTATTTATTTCTTCATCTGCTGATGGACAAAATCTGGACTGTTTTCAATTTGAGGCCATTATGAATAGCTATCAACATTTCTCTGTGTGTTTGCTTTACACAGTAAGTTTTTTTTTTATTTTAAATTGTGAAGAAACCAAAGTCTGAAATTGACTCGCATGGTATGCATATGCTCAGCCTCAGTAGCTACTGACCGTTGTCCAAAGAGACTGTATCTCCTTGATGAACAAGGAGATTAAACATCTTTTCCTTGTGTTCTTTGAGTACTTGAGTACTGAATGTAAAGTTTGTGTTTAAGTCTCTTGTTCAATTTAAAGAGTGTTTTTCCTGTTACCGTGTATGTGTTCTTTGCACACCCAAACAAGCAAACACTCTTCATTTTATGTGTTTTAAATACTTTCAATCTATGTCTTAATGATGTCTTTTGTAAATTAAATTTCCACATTTAATGTCATCAATGTACAGATCTTTTATTATTTATAGTCAATGTTTTGTTTTCTATAAAAACACTCTGTCAACAACACAGTCATAACAGGTTTCTATAGTCAACTAGTAACAAATAGAGTGCAGCGGATACTTTTCTTTTTCATATTCCTGATCCACTGACCAAATATTTCTGCAAAACTCAACTGCCTGCATGTGTAGTCTGCTTAGTCACCTGACCCTTCTTTTCCTCAGCTCCTTGTTCTTTTACATCTTGTAACTGGAGTTCATATTTGATGCCCAGGAATATATGGTCTCAGACTGTACACACTTTCTAGATCCTTCCACTTAGGTTTGAACATTTCACTTTACCTATACATCTTAGAATCTTCTTGTCAGTTCCCATAATGAAAATGTACTTTTTTAAAAAATAAAATTGAGGTTCTACTAAACCTGGTAGTCATTTTCAGAAGAGCTGACATCGCTTCGTGATGGATACACTGTCTTTGTTTCTACAGGAATGTTTTATATATTCTCACTTTATCTAAATTTGTTCCAAAGTATTTGATATATTTGTTAAATGTTTTGTTTGTTGGTTTGTGCAAAAACAGTCAGATTGTTTATATTAACATACTGCTAATGACTTTGTTAAATTAAACATTTTACTGTGTTATTATTATACTATCTCTCAAATTTGTCAGTTTTGTTTCTTCCTTTACAATTCAAATACATTTTTGTTGTTCTTGTGCAAGGACATTGGCAGAGACCCTCAGCTTCCTGCAGATAGCAGCGGGGCAGTTATCTCATGCAAAATCTCAACGCTTCATGCCAAGAATAATAAATTAGAGGCATATATAGTTCAGATAATATTTTGTAGATAAAAGCATTCCCAGGAGGCTAAAGAGATGGCTCGGCAGTTAAGAATAAAATCATTCCCATGGGGGCTGAAGTGATGTCACGGAGTGTGAACTGCTTTTCCAGAGGACCCGAGTTCAATTCGCAGGACCTATATTTAATTTATCTTCACAACTGCCTGTAACTCTAGCTTCAATGCAGCAGCATCTTCAGCTTCTAAGAGCACCTGCATTCCCATGCAAACGTGCAACAAAAATAATAACAATAAAATTAATTTTAAAAAAATCATTCTTCGGCTGTGAAGATGATTCAGTGGGAATGACTGCTTGCTGCACAAACCTGAGAAACTGACTTCAAATCTCCAGAATCCATTTACAAAAGCCGGTTGTGGTTGTGTATTTATGTGAAGCAGAGATGGCAGATCACAAGGATCACTGGAAAATACTGGTTGCTAGCCTAACTCCAGGCACCGTGAATTTGTCTTAGGAGAATAAGGTGGAGAGTGAGTGATAGACAAGACATCCAACCTCTCCCTCTGACCTCCACATGAACGTATGGGCATGCATGCATGTGCAAAAATACATAGGCACACACGACACAGCCATAGGACACACACTCATAAACACACACAAAGTTGTTAAAAGTGTTTTTGAATTATTAGTGTAAGTGACTACATAATTGTGTGTGGTATGCTAGATATTCTCGGTGAGATCACTCTGTGATTCTTCGGCTTTGCTTAGTGGGGAGATTACCTGGTGCTTTTCAAATATGAAATTGATATTTTGCTTCTGAAGTAAATTTATCCTAATTATGACACGCTTCCATTTTAGGATGGCAAATTGCTGTGGCTTGTGTTTTTCCTAGAATGTTTCACATATCAGTCTATGAGGGAGGGTGACCTGTAATTTTCCTTCTCATAATTTTCTTGTCAAGTTTGACATGAAAGTTACAATGGTCTCATAAGAAACATTAGGAAATTTTCACATTTTCCTGTTTGATTTTACTTCCCATTACTTTTGTTTAAATATTTGGTAGAATTTTTACTTCATATTCACCTGGCATTTTCTCTGCATGACTTTTACATTTTTCAATTTAATTTCACACCTACACCCACAAATACATAGACTCTGTGTGTGTGTGTGTGTGTGTGTGTGTGTGTATGGTGTTGGTGCAAACAAATAATTAACCATATACACTATGTATAATTGTACTGTGTATATTATGTATTCATACCTTGGCTTGGATTCTGCTTATGTCAGCACTTCTAAGTTGTATTTTCTTAGAGATTATATTTTTAGTTGTAAAATTTCAAATCATTTGACCTTAAAATTATCGACAGTATCTCATATTTCCTGTTTAGTATCTACAGACATAAGCTGATATTTCCTGCTTTTTCTGTCATGGCAGTGAACTTTTATATTGCAGATTTGCAGTTGGAATGCCCCCTCATTCTCTGTTTGCAGGGCTGTGTCTTTGTTTCATCTCTGGTCTTAAGGCCGACTTCAGTAGATCCAGGATTCAGAGTCAGCCTTTAATGACCTCTGCACTTTCTTCTGCTGAGCAATCACTTATCATCCTTTTCTTTGTTTTTGTTTTTTCAGAAAACCCACTATTAGCAGCTTTCCTTGTTCTTTTGATTGTTATATTTCTTATATTTCTACTTTTAATACTCATATGCATAAAGTGAGCTTATTATCAAATAAATTAAGTAAAACTTAAAAAATCATACTCAATTTTGTATTACTGATAGTGTACCTTTGAAAATGTTTAATTGGTAGCATTTAAATTTTTAAAACTTTATTGTGTGGAAAACAAATAAATAAAAACCATCACACACCAAAATTATCCAGATCCCCAAACTATATAGTTAAATAACCTTATATACAGTTAAAATTATCGTTCAGAACCAACTATGAAGTTCACATTAAACTTATGTGCTTATTCTGCATATTGGTAGCATTTTAAAGTGTCCAAAAATCTCACTGTTAAACTTTAGAAATCTTATTTTTAAAGCTGGGAGGTTTCATCTCCATTTTCAAACTTTTCTTTACCTGCCTCTTCAATCAAACTGTTCACAGAGAAAGAAAATAATCATTCTGTATAAATACAGCAGTGCTAACACATGGCTCCAGAAAAATTGTGTGGGGACTTTAAAACTATTTCATAATAATTCCAAAATAAGACAGTTGGAAAAATGAACCAAAGACTCATAGTCTAGCCAGGCAAGACCTCTCTCTCTCTCTCTCTCTTTCTTCCCTCTTTTATGTGTGTGTCTGAGTGAGTGTGTGTGCATGTGTGAGTGTGTGTCAGCTTGTTTGTGTGTGATTGTATGTGTATTCTGTGTGTGTTCGTGAGGGAACTGAGAAGAAACTATTTAATAAATTTTTTCACTATCTCAAATTCTGAAACAATGGCTCATTTTCATTGATTATTCTTTATGTAATATGATGAAACTAAAAACTTCGCTTCTTTTAAATATGTCATATCTTAATTCTAGTGGACAACAAGTGTAGGAGGAGTCTGCTCATTTGTTCCCGGCAGCTAAGACCCAAAATAACCACACAGAAACCATGTTAATTAAAACACTGCTTGGCCCATTAGCCCTAGGTTCTTATTGGCTAACTCTTAAATATTAATTTAACCCATTCCTATTAATCTGTGTATGGCCATGTGCCTGTGGCTTACTGGCTAAAGTTCCTGTTTCCGGCAGATCCATGGCATCTCTCTGACTCTGCCCTTTTGCCTCCCAGCATTCAGCTTAGTTTTCCCCACCTAGCTATGTTCTGTCCTGCTATAGGTCCAAAGCAGTTTCTTTATTCATTAATGGTAATCACAGAATACATAGGGAAATCCTACATCAAACAAGCATCATTAGTATCTTTGAATGAAATGGAATTTATGAAATTTGTGCCCTGGCCATGCTGAAGCATGCATGAACATCCCATAAGGGCAGTTCTGTTGAAGTTGTCCATATTGGGTTTCATGGTCTAAATTGATGAGGATGACTGATCAGGTTCTTCAGGGCACCAGATCTCATTACAGATGGTTGTGAGCCATCATGAGGTTGCTGGGAATTGAACTCAGGGCCTTTGGAAGAGCAGGCAGTGCTCTTAACCGCTGAGCCATCTCTCTAGTATCTTTGATCTGCTTTTTAAATGTCAATCCAAAAGGTCATCTTCACAAGAAGGGATTAATTTGCTCGAGAATGTAGGTTAACACATGCTTTTTAAAGTACTTGATATTAGGGCTGGAAAGATAACATGATGGTTAAGCACACTGGCTGCTCTTCTAGAGGTTCACAGTTCAATTCCTAACACCCACATGGCAGCTCACAACTCTTTATAAGAGTAGTCCCATGGAATCAGACGCACATGCAGAAGGCACATCCATATAATATGTAAATAAATTCTTAAAATAAAATAAAGTGCAGGATGTTAAGGATTGGGTTGAAAGGCTAAGGTGATTTTTCAGAGTTGATCCAAGCAAGTTTACCAGTAAGTTACCTTTGTTTTGGAATGCCAGTCCAGCTTTGAACATTAAATGAATCAACATTTTTCTATGCTCTGATCTCTCAGGATCTGTGTTTGTTTATGGCCCAAAATAACCATTACAAGAACAGAAAATATTGTTGATTATTATGAAAGTTATTAATATAATAAATCACCAATTGATCAAATATCAATTTCCACAAACTCCATGTTGTCCCAATAGAAGACCAGAGGGCATGTGATCTCATTAACCCATACTCTGGATATAAGTCTCTAAAAACGTAAGAATAATTGTGATTACTTTAACAATGGTGTCCCAAAGGGATGGCTTAGGTGTGTATTGTCAGGCCCTGAGAGTGTGAGGGTGGTAAAGGCTTGAGGAACTGAAAGTAGAAGGAAGTACCAAAAGAAGCTGATGAGAACATCAGAGTCCAAACCCGACAGGCTGGCTCGTGGAATGCCGTCTCATTCTGGTGTTGGATGATGGACAAATGGCAAAGCTTTTCAGAAAGGAAAAATTGGCAATGCTTATTTAAAACCATAAAATATCTTATATTTAACTCAGTAATTAAATTTATGGGACTGTATTCCGGGAAAATCATTCTTCCCCCTGTCCCACAGTAATCATTCCAAACGTTTCCAGTCTAGAGAAACCTCATATGGTTTTTCTCCACCCTTATCATACTTCTTTCTGGAGGATGAGCTAGTAGTTCACCTCGACTCCTGGAAGAAGAAGAGGAAGAAGGGACCGGACTAGTGTTTTTCTTCTAGGAGCAAAGTGCCTCCCCTCCACTAATGCCACTTCCCACTCTCCACCATGGACTCCGACCCTTGTGGCCTTCTTCTCCTGAACTCTCTTTCAGTCACACATTCTTTAGTTGTTTCTCCTCGCATTTGACCTTGCCTTTCTCTTTCCTTCCCCTTTGACAATTCAGTTTATGAACACATAATCTGCCAGTAGTTGTAAAAGGCAAAGCAAAACATTCTCTCCCAAGTTCCCCACCTGGCTCCTGTCCCTCTCTGTGTGTTTTTTCAGAACTAATTCTCTCCTTTCACAGACAGCACTTCCTCCTTTCCCTTCACTCCCAAGCTCCCCACCATCTTGGTCCTGTTCCCAACAGTGGCCCTGGAACCATCTCTGGAAAATCTTACCAGCATCCGCATTGTCACTCCATTCTTTTTATATTCAACCTTTTGGTGTTAACAAGCTCCAGGAGCGGCATGAAGAGCCACCAAGGAATTACAGAGCTGAGTCCTTAATGGCCTGCTGTCTTTGCTGTCAAGGCTCCCTACATTGCTTTCCTCTGGACTGTTCTTGGCTGAGGGACTATGAGTCACCTGTGATGTAATTTTTGTTGTACATGAGCTTGGATCCTGTCATATATAAATCCTATAGAGACATGTAGGAGTCTAGGCAGGGGATCAACACAAAACAGAAAGTAGTGAAGACAGAATGGAAGTTTCTAAATATGGCGCAGTCTGAGATGCCACTGATGACCAAATGGAAATGTTAAATGCCCTCAGACGTGACTCAAAAGCCCGTGTTGCAGTGAGAGAAAGAAAACGCCTGTCAAACTAGAAACAAGAGAACTTGAGAGATGTTGGAGGAAGTCTGAACACAAGCTTTGGTCCGTCATGAGTTAGTCTAACAGTCTACAGTTTCTGTGCCAGACATCTTCTTCTGGGGAGATAGTGACTCTCATCTAATGGAGAACCTTGTCCTATGAATCTGATGTTGCAAGTAGTCTGTTTTATGAAGTGGAATGATGACGGGAAAAAACAGAAAGCAGACACAGAGTTCACACAAGCAAGAGATGCTACCATCTCTTTATTCTGGATACTCCAGCTTTCTAACCCTTATGTTCTAACAAGCTGAAAAACGAAGTACATTAGGAGAAATTAGTACAATGTAGAGTAGAATGGAATGGTAGAACAGCATGCTCTGCCTATAGGATTCAAAACATGCAAAAGACCAGCTGTTTCTCCTCCCTACTGAAGAGAATAAAGTGTTTTTTCCCACTCTTTGCATGACGTCTTTATTACATAATTTAACGAGCCACCAGCGTACAAGTTACATAAGACAACTAGTTGGATCACAAACCCGGTAAAAGAAATCTGTTCATATCTGAGCTCAGTCTGTGAGTGGAGCCCATTTTCTTTAGAAACTTAGTCTGGTTTCTGTATCATATATCATAAACACTAAATGCCTAGAAACAGCAGAGGTGTTGTCTGCTTGGCTACATATACACACGTGTCAGCACTAGGTATCTATGTACACTAACTCTGTGTCTATACATTTTATGTTACGATTCAACATGTCATGACATTTCAATAGATAATATAGCTACAAATACAAAATCACAGATATTGAGTTTTCAATTCAATTTTTTTATGTGCTTCGAGAAGACAAACTGGAGCCCATGAGTTACTCCATTGCAGAAAGTCCGCTCCTGACCACAGTAAGAGAAGCCCCAATCACCAATCCTTGGAAGCCTTGGAAAAGACTGAGTATGGTGAGGCAAACCATCAAGCACTTGGGGGGGCTAACATGAGAGGATCTAGAGTTTTAGTGTGGCCTGTAATACCCAAGACCCTGTCCCATCACCCAAAAGAGAAATGGTATGGAGAAAAATGAAAGAAAAGAAAAGACAGGGAAGGGAAAGAAGAGAAGGGGAGGGGAGAGGAGAGGGGAGGGAAGAAAACAAGGCAACTAAATTAGAAGGTAAGGTTTGAATTCCCAAAGGAAACTCTTAGACAAAGTAATAGAAAATTTTGCTTATTTTCCAGAGTAACAAAGGTTTGAAGGTTAAATTCAATATTGTGTATCATGAGTTTGGGGAAGAAGTCGAAAGCTCTTTGATCTTTCCTAACATCATACTTTCCTTGCAACCTTTTACATTTCACTCTCATTGTTTCTACAACAGAATCCTGGACTGAATTTTTCTCAAGGTACTTAAAGGTTAAAGCAGTTTATGTTTTATTTGAATGAGATCAATTAATCCCTATGAAGAGAAACTGACAAAAATCCTAGGACCCGCCATGGTAGTTTCAGAACAACCCTGCTTTGTTTCTGAGACATCATCCATAATCTCCCAAGGATTTCTGGAATTTCGTTATATTTGACTCTCTTCCTCTCAAATTGGGACTATTGGGAACTACAGACAAAATCAAGGCACCTTCCTTTTAGGCATCTCATATTGTCCAAAAAGAGAGCCGGACATCATTTTGTACCATAGTCGATCAACATGAGTCTCTACTGTATACCAGAAAAGTAGCCTTTCTGATTCACACCTTACCAGGCTCAATTTCATGTCTAAAAGAGCTGAAATCTGTCATCTCCAGAGTTCCATGGCTTCCTGACATGGTAATCCTGATGATAATGTCAGCTTCTGTTACACATGAACACTACTTTTCTACATCCCATCAGCCTAGAGCTGCTGTCTGTCAAAGCTATCTAGCAAGGGTACCTTGAAAGTGATGTCTTCTTACTTCCTTCTTCAGCAGAAATAGATGGGATGACCAACCACACATCTTGCCTTGTTTTCAGAATGTAGAATGCTGGAAAGTGCTATACAAGGTGCCCAGACATAAACTCTACAAACTATAGCACCAACCTATCTGGTAAGATGTACCCACAAGTGCAATCATTGCATAGATGTTTTGAAGGCAATCAACTACAACTACTCTCTGCCTGGATCTGAGACATAGTCCACAGAAAAAAAGCCGATGCCTATTATGGTGACTGTAAGCCTTGTCAACCCATGTCTTGAGGTCATAGTCCCTATGAGGGAAATTACTACTGATGGCTAACAGGCATAATGTCATACTGCCTTATAGATAATCATATTTATATCCTTAAACAATTGCTACTCTCACTCTAATCAGCAAAGCTCCTCTTTCCAGTAAATGGCAGTAAATGCAGAGATTCATGGCTGCTCAAGGAACAGAGAATTAGGGAAGAATGTGAGCTCATCTCTAACAAGGCATTTCTACTACATCTCTAAGGCTCCCGGAATGTTGTCAAAGAGGGGTAGAAAGAATGTAAGAACCAAAAAAGAGGGTGGTAGAATGAAAATTCCATTCTTTAGGCAGGACACAGTCAATGTAATCATGAACACAGAGTAGTTTAGGCCATTTGCACTAGACCTCCACAAGGTCATAAGGACCTTAAGTCATAGATGGAGGAGGAGCTCATGGGAACTTAGCCTTTACTGCTGCACTATACGCTACTGATCAAGAGAGGGGGAGCCATCACCTTCAGCTATGTATTCACTGGTGACTACGCTGGGCACCAATGAATAGTTCTAATCCAAAGGCCACACAGAGAACCCTGGTCAATCCCAGAGGGACTCAAGCAAAACAAAACAAAGCAGAAGTTGGAAAATAGATTAAGTAGGGAAGAGGAGGTAGATGGAGAGGGAGTTAAGAAAAGTGGAGTGAAATCATTCACAATCATTGGATATGTTTCATAATATTCAAATAACAAACTGAATTAACAAAAACCATTGAGGCAAGCTTGGTTGGGGAGATGGTTTAGTTATGTCATAAGAACCTGAATTTGACCCCAAGAATTTTTAAAAGTCAGGCTTGGTGGCAAGGCTGCGTACAATGTAATTTTGCCATATTTATACACACCCATTATTTGTCTTCTTTTCAATTCTTCCTGGGATTTAACCCCTTCACCCTAACACATTTCTCTCCCAATTTCATGTTATAATGTTATTATTTAACCCCACTGAGTTGAGATAGTGCCGCTCATTTGTTCATAGCTACAGGGCATTTTTTCAGCCATTAGGGCATGAGCAACCTACCAGTAGCCAGTCTCCCACAGAAAAGTGACTACCCTTCCTACAGCAACCACCAACTGCCAAAAGCTCTTCAGCTAGAGGTGGAGTCTTGGCAACTTTCCCCTGCCCCTGTTTGAAGATGGAGCACCAGGTTGGTCCTTATGCAGATTTTGGGCAGATAATCACAGCTCCTGTGAGTTTATGTAACAGCCATGTCCTGTCCAGAAGACAGCATGGCACAGCACCCCTCCCCATCTCCCAACTCTTGCATTCTTTCTGCCTACTTTTCCATGTTTCCTGAGCCTTGGAAGGTGGCATTGATGTAGCTGGTCCATCCATAGTTAGCAATCTCAGTCATTTATTCTCAACATTTTGAGCAGTTGACAGTCTCTGTCTAAACCATTACCTGAAGCAATAGGGACTTCTCTGAACAGGACTTAGAGCAGCACAAGTCTATGAATGACAGCAAATATTTAGAAGGCAGTGTGACAAAATGACAACATTAGGTTTCCTTTTGCGGCCCTGGGACCTTTCTAGTCACATGTTTTGGCCATCTTCATCAATATTGGGCAAGAAGTTCCCTCCTGTGGATCGGGCCTCAAACAAATTGAGAGGTGGGTTGGTTGCACCCAGTAAGCAGCCATCCTTCTGTTCCTGATGACATAAATAATATGTTACTTCCTACAGTCATGTACTTAGTCAGTTCTCAATTTTGGGACATCCTTTCCCAAACCAGCTTCTCTATGTCTGCAGCCTTCAGAGGCAACATCTTTTAGAACCCAGTAACTCTGAGCATATGGAGTTCCTAAGGTCTTTGTCCACCCACATCAGTGGGATGAATAGCTGAAGCAGAGATTCTAACTCATCTATCCTGAATGCTGTTTTTTACAAATGTACTCCTCTTTCTTACTTTGATCATTCTGTCTCTCAAGAAAGAAGTCTTAACTCTTTTGCTTAGCTAACTTCCCTTCAGTTTCTTGCTTTGTGCTATCTGAAGCATCTACCAACCCCTGCCTTAATGTCTCCCTCCTCCATGTCTCTCCCAGCCAACCCTGTCAGTCATGGACTTCTTGCTCCAAGAAGACATTTTGCTACAAATTGACAGCTGTGGCTTTTCTCTGATTATCTTCCGCTCATCCTCCATGAGCCCCTTTGTCTTCCCCAGCCTTAGCTGCCAAAATATAATGTCATAAGCTTTCAGTAGCTTAAATGATGGGGCCTTATTTAGAAGCAAGAATATAAAGGTTGCTAGCAGGGCTGGTGTCTGGTGAAGGATCTCTCCCAGGGTTGTATATAGTAACCATATTTTAGTATCTTTACCTGGGAAGAATACAGGAGGAATGAGAACAGGAAAGGAGAAAAGAAATATGAAGAGAGAGAGCAACAAAATGGGAGGAAGGAGAGAATAAGGGAAGAAAGACAGAGAGAGTCAACAGAAAGAGATACAGAAAGTTCTTCCATTTATTATAAAGCTGCAATCCTATGAAATTAGAACACATTTTCATTTAACCTTATTCCCAAAAACAATCACATGGGAGCTAGGATTCCAACATGGGAGTATGGATGCCAGAGCACAACTCATTGTACTGCACCCTTCTAGTAATGTCAAGATTCCATCAGCACCTTCCTGCTTCCCTGAAGGCCAGGAAGCCCACTCAGTAAGCAGATCAGAACAGTAGACAACAGACGACCTAGCCACACCCAGAAGTCACATGGTCAGCTAACACAGTCTGGATCCCGCTATGCACACAGCCATTCCCGCAGGTGAAGGCTCTCAGCTCACTTCTCTGCCTTAAAACAGCCCACCTTTTATGCTGCCCCATCTTACATTTAAACCAGACTGGCTCCCAAGTCACAAAACAGCGGCAAAGTTTAGCTAATCAATGTTTTACTGCCACAATTAAACTGTACGCTTACGAATGAAATGTAACACTTAAACCCAAGTCCCAATTTCTCCAGGCTGCTTTAATACACAGAAACTGTTACCGCAGACAGCCACATTCTTTTCGCCATTTATTAGGGTCTATGGCACACAAGTGAGGGCAATGATTCTTAATTATCATAGAACTTAAAGACCACGACTCCTTTATTTTCCAGCTTTGTCCCAACAACTTCTGAGGCCTCTTGTGTGGATGAGCTTCTGGCCTTTCTCAAATTGTGTGGCATTCTGTTCTCTCAAGAGCAGCCACCGCATGTGACATGTCCTCCAAGGAAAAGTGAAGGAATCGAGACTTTGCCTTCTGGGGCTGGAGGATAATTAGAGTAAAATGGTTTATCTCAGCCTCAGAATGTTGAACAGCAGCTTCTGTGTCTGCCATGAATTCCACAGCTCAAGTGATGACAATTTCTCTCTCCCAAATCCCACCCACAGAGGTTTCCACCAGACCACCACCATAGTCTATTATTAGCCTATATAAGACCAGCAATATCTCAATGGAATTTTTGTAGGACTAAAAAAAAAACATGCATACTTATATAATAGAGGTGGGAATTGATTTACATCGCTACAGTTTGAGCTCTTAAGCAATACAATATTTTAGAAATATTCATTAGCCCAAAAAAAATTTAAACAGAGAAGCCGAACCATACCACCTAGCAAGGTAAGCAGAGAAGAGAGAAGCAACACAGTTGGCCAAACTCATATTCATCTAGGCTTTGGGACGCCCCACTCTCAGACCCGTTGGTGGCTCAGATGCCTTTGAAATTTGGTAGAATACTATTTCCTATGAAGAATAACAAAAAATAGGTGTGGGGGACTATGGCTAAGATTCTAGCCGTATCAAATACATTCTTATAAAAAGTATGATGAACTAACTTGAAATTCATCAAACACACGCAGATTCAGTTTGTCTCACAAAAATGCGATTTTCAAGCGATTATATACTAGGAAGAGATCTTGGAGATCCTCTTTCCAAATCTCTTATTTTATGAATGGAATCTCTCTACCTTGGGAAAGAGAAATTGGTTCTCTGGAGTTAATCTGTCTTATTCTCTGGAAGGAGTCAACTAACTGGAAGGCAGTACTGTATCTATAAAGAGTGAATTCAGCCACAGAATGCGTATGTCAGTTGAGGGCTAGACAAGGTACCAATCGAATCTACATGTCTGGGAAAGAGGCAGAGCCATCAGGTGCCTAACGTGGAGCATCTCTGATCTGAAAACCTGAAATTCAAAATTGTCCAAATTCTTGAGCCTTTTGAGTCTAGAAGGGATACCACAAGCTAAAAGTTTCAGGCTGTGATGATTCCATGTACGAGATTGCAAAGATGTCTTTAGATTATGTGCCTAAGGTGTTCATAAAGCAGAAATGAAATCTGTATTTAGACATGACTCCTATTTTCAAGATATCTTACTATGTAGTTGCAAATAGTCGAAAATCTCAAATATTTTTCTAAAATTTTAAAATAAAAGATACTCAAATGTATATTACATATAAAGACACAGAATTGTCAATCTTATCTATAACATGTCCACAATCTGCCATCAGGGTCCAGATACCCACTGTTAGAATCATCGGTGGACTTCTGTATCTCTATCAAAACATTCAGCTATATGCAAATTTTGTGTATATTGAGTGGTGGATATAATGCACAAGCTTTACATTCCTATGTGTCTGGTTAATCTTGGTTATAAACCTAACACTGGGAAGAAGAAAACACAAGTGAAGAATTGCCTCCCTTGTTTGGGCTTGGGGTCATACCTATGGGGACATTTTCTTACTTGATAATTGATGGAATGGGCCTATCTGTACTGTGGGCTGTACCACTTGAAAGCTGGTTGAATATGAACCTGGGAACAAGCCATCCTCCATGCCTCCTGCTTCCAGGCTCCTGTCTGAAGTCCTTGCCTGACTTCCGTAAAAGATGATCTGTGACCTATAAGTGTCAATTTTCAGATCTAGCCAGACAAAGGTCATCTAGGGACAAAACTTCTAACCATCTCCTCATACCCTAAGTCTATGCCTAGACTTCCCCTGTTAGCCAGCAAGGACCCAAACAGGGCCGTTAGAAAGAGACAGCAGCTGCATCTGTAGACCACAGAGTCTGATGGATTTTGAGGATAGAATTCAGGATACTATCTTTCATTTCATTCCCTCTCTCTTGTCCACGATGCCGTATTTCTTTCACATAGCAAGGTACTTAGTGTAGTGAGAACATAAACACTATGGGAATCTCACAAGTATTTGATGGCTTCTTTATAGATATTTCCAAGTTGATTTGCTCATCCACTTTTACCCTGATACTTACTCTAACCTGATAACTGATAATTTACCGGGGCATTCTATCATCCATAAAATAAGTTGAGTCAACCTGTTGCCATTTGGAAACCTGAAATTCAAGCTGAAGCATGGTGACGATGTTGCCCTGAGGGACACAGCTTGATGAAAGAGTTATTTTTGTATGTATTCTCACTTCCCAAAGGTACAAAGCTCGCACAGGGGGATATGTGTGGTGTCATGCTCGTCTGACAGGTACAGTTAGAAGAATGTGGGTAAGAACACAACCTAACTGACTCTAAGGTCAGGTCTGACAGGTACAGTTAGAAGAATGTGGGTAAGAACACAACCTAACTGACTCTAAGAACAGTGAAAATAAATAGCAATTTTTTAAAAGTCTGTATTAATCTTCTAGTGCTGTTTTTTTGCCATTTTTAAAATTATTTGGTGAAAGATGAAACATAATATTTACATTTCACTCAACAGAGAAAAATGGTCTGGAAGCCAAATTTAATAATCTAATCTATGTGAGGGGTTTGTCCTCATGTGATGGCTAATTTCAATTGTCAACTTGATGGGAACGATATTCATCTGGGAGACGGGCCACTGGGCATGTCTATGGAAGATTATCTAATAGGTTAATTGGCTAGGAAAGCCTGTCTACTCTGGCTGCTTTTATTCCCTATTCTGGGATCCTGGAGTGTATAAAACAGGAGGAAGGCAGCTGAACATAAACTTCCGTGCTTCTCTGCTTTTTGTCTGTGAAGGCACTAGGACCAGTTTCCTCGGGCCCCTGTTGCTGGGACACTCCCACTCCAATAGACTGCAACCTCAAAATATGAGCTGAAATAAACCCACACTGTCTTAATTTGCATTTGTCTGGATCCTTTATGACAGCCACAGGGAACTCTCAGGATTTGCTTCAAAGGAATTCCTTTATAGTTGAACATTCACATATGACTACAGCTTGAACATTGTTTATCATAAAATCTTAAAAGTGTTTGAATGTTTTCTACATAAACTATTAGAATTTTGTAATATTTGCACGTGAATCATGGGAGATGGGGTACAAGAGGGAGAAATTAATTCGCAGTCCACAAATACCTTATGCATATGTAAAATTCTCTGAAGGTAAGTTTTATCTGTGTATAGACATGCTTTGTTCTTGTCTGTCTCTTTATGCAGTATTTGAGATCAAGTAAGGTGACAGAATATTAGGTAGCTGCTGGGCTACATCTCTTGGCCTCAGCAATGTTTTAGGTAGTGTGCATGAAGGAAGTTTCATGATGGAAGACTTTCTACTTATGAGGTAGTATCAATACTCAAAAAGATTTTGCAGATTTCGAGATTTACAAATCTGGCATTCTGCTATTATGACTTTTAATCATTTACTTGACACAATCTGCAATCACTGGTAATGGAATCTCATTAAGGGACTGTCTAGATTAACCTGTGGTCAAGTCTGCTGGTGATTATCTTGATTGCATTTATTAACGTGGGAAGACCCACCCACTATGGGAGGCACCATTTCCCAGTCAGGAGAGATCTGGAACGACACAAGCATAAAAAACCATCTGAGCAGAAGTATGCAGATATTAATTCTCTCTGCTCTGTGTCTTGACTATGGATCCATCTGACCAACTGTCTCTACTTCCCACAGATGTGGCTTAAAACCTGTTTTCAGTAAGTTGGTTCATCCCAGGACCAGAAGCAGAACTAAGATATCCTGTGGTTTCATGTTGTCAATATCACTAGTAAACACTTTGGGGCCTCACTTTTATCAACCACTCCCCTAAATCCAATGACATGTAACAGTTTGGGTTTATCTATCATTCTGCTTCCATCTATCACCCTAGAAACCTCGATTGTTACCTGAACCCCACACAACAAATTAGTCTTCTCTATTTATTCCTCAAAGTCTGTTGGGAAGTACAGATACCAGAGCCTTCTGGGAATCTCACCAAGAACCAATCAGAACTACTGTATTCTTCTGAGCTTCTAGGATGCTCCACCCCAATCTCAGTTTTCATCACTGTTGGTAACTATGATTTTAGTTGTTGTTTGTACAAGAACAACATTATATCCATCTGTTTGCCTCTCTATATGTGAAATAATTTTAATAGCAAAAATAATACATTATTTATTGTAAAACTTCAAGAACATAGAGCCAGGCATGGTTGCTCACTCAACAACTCCAGAAGTCAAGAGGATGGAGACCTAGTCTCAAAAACTGCCAGACAGCAACAATCCCAATGGATGAAGCTAAAATAAATAATAAAATAATAATCATAATTTTTCCAGCATAGATAATTATTTGTATCGCAATGTTAACGTTAGAAAAACAATACAAAAACATGCACCCCTTTTGCTCCTTTTTCTGTGCTTAAATGAACCATGCTCTGGTGACCCAGGCTGCATGTCAGAACTCATGCTTGTCTCTGATTTGATTGTCTAGTTCCGGTGGTTTGGTTTATGCTCAGTCAATCCTTTTGACTGCTGACCTCATAGATTCCCTTGAGCTATGCCCTGCTCTTTCCCTCTGTTCCAAACCTCAGGGGAAGGGTGAGTTGTTCTACAGCCTGTGGGTGTCCCATCAACCCAAAGAGGTGTTTTAATATGACACGTGAAATATCCTTTGCATTGAGGGTCATCTTGTACAAGCATGTGTGCGGTAGAGGCATATGCATTCGTACGTGTATTTGCATGTCCCTGTGCCCATGCTGAGGCTGAGAAAGAACACCTGGTATCTTTCCCTAGTGTTCACTGCCTTACCTTCTTCTCATGTCTTTGTTTAGACCAAGTCTCTCTGGGCAGCTTGGGCTGCCAGGGAACTCTATGTTGGCCAAGCTGGCCTTGAACTCACAGAGGCACTCCAACCTCTGAATCCCATGTGCTGGGACTAAAAGCATGCACCACCACACCTGGTAAAGGTAATTTTTTTAAAAAAAGCATCATCACATACATTTCCCAAGCCGTTTTGTTGTCTGTGTGCTCTGTAGACTGATTGTTTCATTTTGTCCCAAGGATGAAAGGGAGATGAGGACGATGCAATCATAGTTATTAACTATTTGTGGAACAACCACCTAGTGGCAGTGACTGAAGTGTGTACCTGTGAGAATATCTTAGTCTGATAAAAACTAACTGCAAAGTATGATTCTGGGCCAGATCCCAGACTAGGAGCAATTAATGTAAGGATTTTAGTAAGGAAATTGATGAGATGTGCCCAAACTTTATAGACAGCCCTCTTCATTCTGAAGGCGAAACTTGATTTGAGCAATTTTCCTCTAAGCACAGAAGCAATGGTCTTTATTCTTAGGTAATGTACATATATAAATATATATATATATATATTTATTTATTTCGAGGCAAATGGAGATTTGAGTCTCAAGTGATCAAAAGAATTAAAATTAGAAAGCCAGGACTTTTGAGATACCTCAGTAGGTGAAGACATTTGTCCCCAAGCTGAGAGTGTGAGGTCTCCCCAAGTTGTCCACTGATTACAAGTTCACCATGGCACATGCGCCCCCCCATACACAAAAGAAAAAATAAATGTATTTCTAAATTAGAGAGAGAGAGAGAGAGAGAGAGAGAGAGAGAGATAATGAAAGAGTATATTCAGTAAGAGGCTAACAACAGTTGCATTTGTTGAAAGAGTATTAGTAAATTAATTTCTTAGTTAACATACAAAAAATGTGCTCTGTTTGTGACATATTATAAACATACATTATTAAACTTCATTCTTATTTGATCTCACCCCACCCCACTGCTCTCATGAAGCTTAATGGGTTTAAACTATTTTAACGTAAAAATGAAAATTTACAAGTCAGCATCCTAATAAAGTCAAACAAAAAAGGAAAAAGAGAATATTCTCCCTAATGGTATGATTTTACCCCTTGAAATTTTTTTAAACATATGACATTGGTATTAAAATACCTTAGAAGTCACTAAACCTAGCTCTTCTCATTCTCTGCTTCCCCTCTCTTTTTCTTTTCTGCAGAATTTGCTGTGCCTAACACAAAACATGTTTGCATTCAGGGTTCAGCCTTAATCTCTATTGCTGGGCACTATACAAACTATTCGCCTGACTCTCCTGTCTCCTCAATTTATGCAAAAACTCACTGGTAAAATCATGAGTGAATTCTTAATTTCTTCTAGTTGAAAAAGATAACAGCTAGTCTAGCTCAAGTTTCAGTCATCATAAAATTTATTCTAAAAACTAAAAGGGGATCAGGCTGAAACCACACATACACACACACACACACACACACACACACACACGCACACACACGTGCACACTTTTTCTTCTAAACCCCAGACTGCAGACAGTTCCCCTTTTGTTAGGAACACTATCATATGTACAGTTTATGGTTCTCCGTCACATAGCAACATTTTCTATGTGTGCAATAACAACATCTAAAATGACATAATAAAAAAAGAATTATCTGTGATTAGAAGTGAACTGTGAAAATGACTCCAGTTGGTGCCAAAAATCAGGGGAGTTTATTATTTCAGTAGCTGCCGTGGAAACCCCTCTGGGTGCCTAGAAACCCTGCCTTGTGGGCTTTCCACCCATCCTCCTCACTGACGTGGTAATGGGCTTTGTTGAATTCAAAGACAGTTACGTCAGCAATCTGGGGCCTCTTGTGGGTTTTTCAGGCTTATAAAGCACACAAATTATGTCCAAATATTGGCCTGAAAAATTAGTAAGCTATAAGGCTTGTGTTATTTTAGCCAAGCCTTACTGGAGTAAAAAGAAACCTGGGGACCCTAAAGTTCAGTGGTCTCTTTGCTATGTTTCTGGCTTATTTTTTGGTGGGTTGATTCTGACATGCTTGTTATTCTTTGCTTTGTTTATTTCATTTTATAAACATTTATGTATATATTTAGTACTGTCTATATTACTTATAATACTATATTATTAAGTATAATACAAAACATATAAATACTTCATACACTATATTATATAGTAATTTATACATTATATATGTATATATATAATGCCTATTGTATGTTTATTTCTTACCTGAAACCCTGAGAAATTTTGGGCATACATTAATCAGCATTATTCTAATTCTAATATACCTATATATGCTTCTTATCTGTCTGGCTTCGTGTTGAGTGGCTAAATAGGAACCTAGAATTTTCTTCTATTTCAAGGACCCTACTATCATTATCCTCGAAAATGCTGTGCATTAACACTTGCTAGTGGGTATTATATCCACATACTATTTCATATATGGAGTGTGGTTCAGGAGTTGCATGGAAGATACAGCTTTGGCTGACCATGAAGAAATGCTGCAGAGGGTTGAAAAATAGCTCAGAGGGTAGTGTTTGTTGCACAGGAGTGAGGGCTTGGGTATAATTCCCAGAACCCATGTAAAAAGCAGGGCATGGTAGTGTGCAATTGTAATCCCTGTGTTGAGAAAATGGAGACAGGTACTTCCTTGGGAGCCTTCTGGTTAACAAGCCAAGTTGAAAAATTCAACAAGGTGAATGGCAACTAAGGAATGACAGCAGAGGTTATCTTCTGGCCCCATTGCATGGTGCGCACGCACACACATAGGTTACAGAGGCTAAAATTCCTCTTAACTTCCTGCGTGGATTGCTACATTAGGTTACTGAGCTAAAGCAGAAAGTATAGAGTTCAACGCTTGAACTTCAGAACGGATCTGATCTGAATGAACGGGGCTAAATTCCTAAGTCTTGTTTTCTTTGTCAGAGTAACATAAAGGCTAATATTAGTGTTTAAAGAAACAAAGCATGGAAACCAATCAAAACCTAACCGATCCCAGGGCTTTAAAAACTCTACCAAGTGAATGGTGTCCTGGAGGTCCTCCAGCAGGAGGTCTGTAGACCAACAAAATCGCTGCTGTCCCTGAATCCAAAGCAATGTATTGCTAATGATGCTTATCATTCATATTTATGTGCTGGGAGCTGCAGGGAGCCAGACTCCAAAGTTCTTCATAATATTATTCATCAAGTAGGAAGATAATTACCGCTAGCCATTGGGAAGTATAATCGTTAATAAAACCATGCTTATTTTAGGCTACTTGTATTTTAATACAACATTTTCCACCAGACCTTCACATTTTCCAAACTGCTAATATTTAATGTTCATTATTTAATTCCAACAAACATTAGGAAGGGGTTCCAAAGGTCAGAACCCAAGAGGGAGAGGAGGCTTTGTTGAATAAAGCTATTTACATAGCTAATCAGGAGCATAAGCCCAAGAGGTATGCAAATCACCTTGTTTCCAGAGAGGGAACAGTAGAATAGTCTTTGGCTGCCGTTCACACCCTGGAGATAAACAAAAGATTTGACTTTCTTCCGCTGGACTTCTCTTGTGTATGTGATCTTATTTGGTTTCAGTTTTCAAGTTTATAGAAATAATCTTCTGGGTGAAGCAAGGTCAAAACAGCAACCTAGGTTTAACTGCTGATCAAGCAAACAGGATATTCCACTATTTCCCCAAAAGCCATAAACCACCAGTTAATGGTGTCATTCCCACCCATAATACCCTCTAGGACCAACAGGAAATGTACCTTCCTTAGCTGTCCCTGTGTAGAAGTAGTCTTAAAAATAAATAGATAAAAAGTCAAACTGGTTTTTCCTCTCCGTCCCACTGAGCGGATACAAGGCAGAATCATCCCAGCTGCCTGATGAATTCTCTTTCATTTGCCCAGGTGTGATAGGATCCACATCATTTCAAATTGACAGCTGAAATTCTAAGAGATGCAATATAAATTCTGAACATGTTTTCTATACCTTCCCGCTTGCAAAATATTGTGCTTCTTAGAATACCGAGTGTTTCGTAGCTGCAGCTGCCCACAACTGTAGTCCCAGTGTTCAGGAGGCTGAAGAAGACTGATTAAGAATTCAAGACCAGTCTGAACTAGATATCTTGAATCAAAAACAAATAAATAAAGAGAAACCATCACCGACAACAACTAAAAATATATCACCAAATAAACATTCCTAAGGGCAAGAAGAAAGTCACAAGGCCACAAGAAAAAAAAAAAACTGGTTTGAGGAATGGATAAGACCACACTGAATATTTCTTGTCAAGTATTTAAGAAATGAGAAGTGTTTGAAGCGTCCCACACTGCTTTGTGAAAGGCTGACAATATCTCTCTGCCAGATTTAAGGGTTACTTCCTCAGAAGTTATGCTTTGTCACAGATTCAAAGATGTCCCCAGTACGATGTCATTCCCCCAAACCAAAGAAAAGTAAAACAAACAACCAGCCTTTTTCTTGTTTTCAATAGGTTTTCTCTTAGGATCCTTAACCTATCTAGCTGTAGATTCTTGGCCTGGTAACGGTATCATGTATGGTTTCTATCTTATGATGTGGGCCTTAAGTCCAATCAGAGAGTAGTTTGTTGTAATTAGAGCGGCGGGGCTGCATCCCCAGTACCCCAGCCGCCTGGCTAGCTTATGCCCCGAAATAACAACATACAAACTGTATTCATTTAAACACTGCTTGGCCCATTTCTATCTAGCCTCTTCTAGGCTAACTCTCGCACCTGGACTAGCCCATTTCTAATAATCTGCTGTAGCCCACGAGGTGGCTTACCAGGGAGATTCTAGCCTACGTCCATCCTGGGTCGGAGCCTCATCGTGTGTCCCTCTGAGAGCAGAGCTATCCCCATCTGCCCAGGAGACGGGAGCATGGCATCTCTGCTCCAGAGGTAGAGCTGTTGAGTCTGAGCTCACTTCCTCTTCCTCCCAGCATTCTGTTCTGTTTACTCCTCCCACCTATGTTTTAACCTATGAGGACCAAGCAGTTTCTTTATTGCTTAACCAACGAAATCAACAGATTGATATATGACACTCCCACATCAGTAGTTGGTTACTCCCATAACATTTGTGCCTTTATTGCACCAGTGGGCATGACTCGCCAGGTCAATTATTGTTGCAGCTTCCAGGGTTCAAAGTTTGGTGAGACTAATGATCCATTTTCTTCTCTGCGGCATGTGGAGCACCCACCATCACTATGAAAGCTAGCCAGTAGGGATAAAGCTTCAAGGTCAGTATCATAGCCTTAAACCAACTCCTAAGTTTTTATTGATATGCATAAAGAAGAATGCATCCCTCACTCCTCATCAGTGTCATTTCCTTTTGCAATAGATGGTGGTTAACACAGGACACCCACAACTCATTAACAAGAAGAGACTAGGAGACTGTGGAGCCTTAAATTGAGCACCTGTATCACACCCTTCCCACCAAGGTTCGGGGATCATTGTAGAAGAGGAGTTGCAAAGAGTCAGAGGCAATGGATACTGAAAAGGAAACTGTTTTCCGGCACAATAAGGCAGTTGCACGTTTCATCTCACAGTGGTTGTGACAGCATGCACAAGACCTTTGCAATAAAACCAGCACAACGTCCCAGCCCTAGCCAGGCAGCTATTGGTGATTAAGGGCTGCTCGGGGAAGATGAAGTCAGTTTTCTTTCTTGAAGGTGTGATCCTTGGTAGGTTGACCACACTTCATTTGTTGATCTCACACCCAAGAGAATCTGAGGAACACGAACTGGACTTGATGGGTCTGGGAGAGGGAGTTTAATGTATAACAAGTTGGGGATAGGTTTTGAGAGGAGTGGTTAATACGATCAAAATGCATTGTATGACAATCTCAAAGAATAAGAGCATTACTTTAATTTTTAACGTGAATTTAGTGTATCCCAGAGGAGAACACACATGCTGCATGTGAAGTGGTCAGAGAGTGGCTTGCAGGAGTCAGTTCTGTCATTTAATTTCACTATGTGTGTTCTACCTGCTAAACTGAGATCATCTGACTCTACCTTCTGAGTCAGCTCGCTATCTCAGACCAAACAACTTTGCTTGTATTCTGTTCTTACTGTAACTTTGAATCCTGGACCACCTAGTTCTGCTTTTCTAAGGTTTCGTGTTTGTTAACTTGTTTTGTTTTCAGGTCTCCCGACTTGCCTGAAGCCCACATTCTATCTTTCACTACACATCTTCTCTGGCCCTCCTAAAATCAAGACCCCTTTCTACTTCTTTCATTTGGATGCCCACAAGGCAAAGATGTGTGCTTCATGCATTCTGGCTAACGAGCTGGCAAAGAGGGCTGGGAAAACTCAAGAGACCTCTGGCTGTATTTATCCCTGATGTGGCATTCCAGCTTGACTTGTCCTTAATGGCCACTGATGATCTGTCATTCAACTTTCCCCCATCACAGCTCTTATATGATGTTCTAACTGGCATCGTTTCCTAGGATTTAACAGTCTTTCCTGGTGGATTCCTGTGACAGTTCCATCTTTCTTCTCTAGCATATTCATTGTGGGTATTTTGTGTTTTCTGTATTTCTCCACGGGTTTAAAACCATCCTCCTTCTATCACCGAACCATCTCAGCTCTTCCACTGCTTCCTTACTGACCAGCAAGGGTCTGGCCTCAGCATCCTGACTCTCTCTATTGGCTGCAACAACCATGTAAATGATAAATATTTCAATATTGCCCTTGTTCTTTGCACAAAACACTTAGAATTCTCTGTCATTCCATAGTAAGTATCCTTTATTGTTCCAAGAAGAATCTATTACAACATTCCAGATGATAACTCAAATAACCTATAATACAGTTTTTTCCTATACACACTTACCTATAATAAAGTTTAATATACAAATTAGGCATAGTGATATATTGTAGAAAACCAGAATAATTAATAGCAATGTCTTACTATTTAAATAATTTAAAATGCATGAATTATTGATTTCTGGAATTTTCCATGATATATGTTTTGGTAAAGTACATTCACAAAAATGCTGATCTGTTTTATTGTTAGTTACAGAAATTTAGAAATGATGTATTTTTTTAAATTTATTTATTATTAAAGATTTCTGCCTCCATTTTTATAAATTTATTTTTTGTTTTTTACTGTTATATGAGAATGTAAACTCATACTATGGTATATAGGTGTCACACTACAATTCTTGAGGGGGACCAAAGGCATGTTTGTGTGGTCAGTTGTGGTAATAAGGGCGGCATGGCTGCGTCCCCAGCACCCCGGCTGTCTGCTCTGCTAGCTTATGCCCCGAAATAACAACACACAAACTGTATTCATTTAAGCACTGCTTGGCCCTTCTGCCCTAGCCCTTACTGGCTAATTCTGATATCCCGATCAACCCATCTCTAATAATCGGTGAGCACCGGTCTTACCGGGAAGATTCTAGCCTAGTCCATCCTGGGTCGAGCTTCATCCCGGGAGCGGGGCATGGCGTCTCTCTCAGGCGTCTGCTGCTGAGAGCAGAGCTTTCGAGTCTCTGACCTCACTTCCTCTTCCTCCCAGCATTTTGTTCTGTTTACTCCTCCCACCTATCCTCTAACCAATAAAATGGGCCAGGGCAGTGCCTTTATTAGCCAATGACCTTCCTCCATCATTTCCCCTTTTTCGGTTTAAACAAAAAAAAAGACTTTAACATAGCAAAATTACATATAACAAAACAGTTATCAAGTAAAAGTTACAATAATCTTTATCATAACTAAGGAAAACTATAACTATTCTTAACTCCATCAAAGACTCCAGAAAGATATAATATTACCTAAGTAAACAAGAACTAATACTTCAAACTCTAGAAATGACAAAGACATCTCGCTGCCTGGACAGTCACCCAAAGTTCTTTTGCACCATTGGGGCATCCATCTTCAGCCTTCAGGCCCATGGTATCCAGCAGACATTTCCATGAAGCAGGAAAATTCAAAGTCAGTTCAGTCACTATCTGTTGTGTCCTGCAGAATGTCTCGCAGACTCTTTCAAAATGAATCAGGAACCCCGAAAGATCATCTCACCTTTTGGCAAGTTCAGTAGTCCTCTCTCTGCGGGTTCTCTGTGTCCAGTTTATGCAATAGTCCAGGCAAGAGCAGTTTCTTGCCCAAATGGCTATCAAAACTCCATAACGAGCCTCTTTGATGCCCATCTTCCTCTTGAAGTAGATTGGTGCTGCCAGGAGCAGAGTGTCTCATTGTCATGAAAAGTCCTCAGTTATTAAAACATTAAATGTCCTATTCTGTAATCTTTGAAAGACATGAAGAATGTCTATCTAAAATATATCTCTATATATCTAGAAAATCTAACTAACATGACTACAAGCTTTACTATTATCAATGATTATCCATTAACAACCTATATTTCTTAATTATACAGTACATATTTAAATGAACTACACAATCACAATACCTTAATCAAAATCAGAAACACTTATACATATAACAAAATTGACCGTAAATCTCTATCAATAAAGCAAAATCTATACTAATGTAAATTATTCATACCTATATCATATCCCCCTTAAAATGTAAAAGAACGTTTATAAACCATATTTGGGAATATGGGCGCAGTTTTTTCTCTCCAAACTGCTTCCTGCTGAATGGGGGCGTCGTTAATTAGGTCTTTCACGGTATAACCTGTGTGCTAGCTTCATCTCAGTTGGCAGTTGAGCGAAGCAATTTTCTGAAGGTGTTCACACCAACCCTTCAGGAGGGCGTGGTCCATCATACCAAATCGGAATAGAAGAAATGAACAGTGTCTCATCCTCTGTGAAAACAAAATAAGAAACTCCTTTCCAAAGCATCATGTCCTTAGATCCAAATTTTAAAGTCAAGGCATTTTCACAATATGTATGTTGGATTAGTTCAGCAGCATTTATAAATAAATATCTTTTAGCATCTGTTGCTCCTTCCTCAGCATTTAAATAATTTAAAGAGAGCATAATAGCATACAGTATCAAAATTCTCTGTGTATTTTCCATCTTTGTGCTGCTTTGTTTTAACCTCTATTTTGTTTATTTTTACTTTTAACTCTTTGTTTTTTGAGACAGGTTCTCTGTATCTTTGACCTGAAGTAACTCTGTAGACCAGGCTGTCTTTGAACTCTCAGAGATCCGCCTGTCTCTGCCTCCCAGGCATTCGGGATTAAAGGTGTTTGCTACTACACCTTGAACTCACAGAGATCTGTTAGTCTCTGCCTCTAGGCACTGGGATTAAAGGCGTGTGCTACCACACACAACAACTCTCTTCCTTTTTTTGTTTTTTACTTTAAGAACTTCAACTTTTAGTCTGCATATATTTTTAACACACTTTAAACCATTCAGAAATTTTCTCTGTCTTTGAATCTCTCTTTACTGTACTTTGAATCTCCATAAGCCCCACGTTGGGCGCCATATGAAGTAATAAGAGCGGCGGGGCTGCGTCCCCAGCACCCCGGCTGCCTGCTCAGCTAGCTTATGCCCCGAAATAACAACACACAAACTGTATTCATTTAAACACTGCCTGGCCCATTCTCTTCTAGGCTAATTCTCACATATTAATTTAGCCCATTTATAACCATCTGTGTGTAGCACCCCAAGGTGCGCTTACCAGGGAGATTCTAGCCTAGTCCATCCTGGGTCGGAGCTTCATCCCGGGAGCGGGGCATGGCGTCTCTCTCAGGCGTCTGCTGCTGAGAGCAGAGCTTTCGAGTCTCTGACCTCACTTCCTCTTCCTCCCAGCATTTTGTTCTGTTTACTCCTCCCACCTATCCTCTAACCAATAAAATGGGCCAGGGCAGTGCCTTTATTAGCCAATGACCTTCCTCCATCAGTCAGTTCTCTCTTTCCACCTTTACTTTGGCTCCAGGGATGACTCTGAGGTTGTCAATCAAAGACAAGACCTTTGCCCACTGAGCCATCTTGCTGATTTCAGAACGATGGTAGATCCTTTGTCTCACAAAAAAGTCACCCACCTCCTAACAAGGTGCTTCATTTGTGTATTAGTGGAAAAAATATGTCTAAAACTTATTATAACATTAACACACAGGAAACCAGTTTATTGTCATTTTAATAAGATGTTTTAAAAAAGATTCAATATTGTCAACTTCTACTGTTTAATATTGAGATAAAAGGAAAAAATATAATATAAACACCTTCCCTTGTGAACAAACCATCAAGCACACACACATGCACACATTTAATTGGTTCCATAATTTACACAGTGTGCTTTCCACTATTTTCCACCCACTCATAATATTACAATATTAATCATTTTCCATGGTCAATTATGTGGGATTAAAGCCGAGTGCCGTTATGACCATGGGCAACATGACATCACTTAGAAATGGTTCTGTGTTTTGTTTTCCCCCACTTCCATCCCGAGCTGTTCCTATACCATAGTCAGCTCTTCAGTCAGGAGCCACGCAGAAAAGACAAATAATGAAACAGAAAGGATCAGATCCTGTGCAAAGCCCTGAAGGAATGGAAATCTCTCACACCTGGGCTCCAGTTCAAGCTATTGGAGATGTTTTTAATCTTTCAGTTGCTGAATAAAGGAAACACTATCCCATAATCCACCTGTGGTGGCTAACCTTAGTTGTCAAACTGACTTTATCTGGAAAAAACTAAAACCTGAATTTCTGGGCATGCCTTTGAGAGATATTCTTTATCAGAATCAGTAAAGGTTGATATTCACACTTTAAATCTGGACCACACCTTCTATGTTCAGCTCACATGGAAGGACAGAGAAGTAAGTAGAAAGTTGTTGTTTTTTTTTTTTTTTTTGACTGCTTGTCCTCACTATCACTGGCAAGTTCCTCTATCCTTTTGTAGTCTTAAAGCAAAAATTTTTAAGATTCTAACATAGACTGAAGATCAACAGTTTCCCAGAATCCTCGAGGACTCTACAACCTGATTGGGACCGCTGAGAGACATCCAGTCTCAGGGACTGAACCAGATTCTTGTCCTTTATCATTAGGCAGCCAATTTTAGACTACCCAGACCACAGTCTATAATCTAGTCTGATAAAGACCATACACACACATGCATATGTATATATGTGTGTATATACGTATATATGTATGCATATATATGTATATATATATATATATATATTTCATTCTATTAGTTCTGTTTCTTTAGAGAATCCTGAGTAATGTATTACAAGTATAAGCTACAGAGACAGTTGTCCCTGGCCCTAGCTACTCAATATTAGAAACACACATGTTTTGATCTCAGGTCAAAGACAATGATTATAATTGAGTTTCTCCAAGTCCAGTCACTGCCTCTGTAGTCCAAGTGTAATCCAAAAGGACATCTGTGGCCTGTAGACCAACTCTAGGAAGAGGATGAAAGAGGTAAGGGCAGTAGCTGAGTGAAGCCGCCCAGCTGTTTGAGCAAGTTTCTGATGTTGTTTCTTATTCAATTCACAAAAACATTCCTGCTTTTTCTCCTCAATTTCTCACTCAGAAATTATAAAAGCAAATTATTTAAATTTTTATATTATCAAATATATTTAAATTACATTAATATAGTAAACAAATTCACAAAAGATAAAATAATATAACCAATGCAATATTGACATAAATATTTAAAATATATATCATAAAAAGTGTATTTTTATTTTCAATTGAATCAAATCCATTTGAAATTCAGTCATGAGTAAATTCATCAACCGTCACATGTCAGAGGGCAGAAATCTTTCAAATAATATGAATAGTGCCCTATATTAGTCAAGAATAAAGAAAGGAACATAAAGTTGAGAGGTTAGGAAAGGAGGCAGGATCTTAAAGGTATTGGGGAGGTAGTCAATATGACCAAAATACATCACATGAAGGTCTCAAAGAATTAACCCTAAGGTTATTTTCCAAAAATTAATAATTCTAGCACTGAGTGGGTAGACCCCCCCCCCATACACACACACACACAAAAGTGTCTTTTCTTCTCCTCCTCCATGCTGCATAGAGACATGACTGATTAGGATCCTCATTTCATGAGCTGCAGGTTCCAGGAAGCTGTACACCATGGGCTTCCAGCATTAACCATGAAGGAGACAATGTATCTAAGTCAAAGCTGTCATGTAGAAGTGCAGTCTCTGCACACACTCTGCAGAGTAAATACAATTCCACACGAACAAGAATAGAATCTACACCTAGTGTGGGAAGAGATTACTACAAACCATGTACACAATAAAGACTTCATCCCATTCTAAGAAGTCTGTCTTCCCAGGATGGGGAGATGGCTCTGTGGTTAAGAGCCTGTACCAGGCTTGCAGAGGACCTGGGTTCAGATCCCAGCCTCCAGATTGGGGAGTTCACAACCATTTGCAACTCCAACACTAAAGGATATGATATTCTCTTCCGGACTCCATTTGCACCCACACACATAGAGCACAGATATGCCGAAAACAGATAAATAACAAAATGAATCTCTTAAAAATTCTTTAGAAACTAGCCTATGTCACATCCTTCCCTGTTATCTTCGCTAAAGTATAAAAACTTACTATATATAGAAACGGTTTTAAACAAACGATGGTGAGCGTGACTATTGTATACATTCAAATCATCTCTTCGAGCACTTTGGGACGAAACCTGAATTGTGTCCAGTTGTATTTTATTTCATCTTTGGCTTGGGCTTCTCTCCTTCCTTCCTCTCAAATCAATCAAGCAACCTCTTCCTGGTCTATACGCCTTATGTTTTCTTTCTCTTATTTTAAAAATATTTCCCTTTCAATCTCCTACTGTTACACTGTGAATTCCTTGGAAGAAAGTAATATATTCAGTAAATTCCCTGGTGGTATTTCTAAAGCTTTAAAATCTGTAATGTCATTAATTTATTTTTTCCACTCATATTTATTTCGGGTCTCACCTGGTTTGAGCCCTGCATTAAAAGAAAGGAAGTCAAGGTTTGCCTCTTGCTTTGGAAGAATCACAACTGATGTCAGAGAAACAGCATAAAAGATATATACAGCCGCAAGGACAAACAGTGAGGGGGAAAGCCCAACACAGAGTCATAGAAAGGCAGAAACAGTAGGAGAAGGGGGGACCTATTAAGTGCTTGAAAAGTTTCTTGCCTATGTTCCACTGACAAAGATGGAGAGTGTAGCAAATCCAGCATACAGAGGATTGTATAGGAAACGGTGAGTGCTCAAAGGCATGGGACAGACAGCTTTTTAAATGACCCGGGTGGAAGCAAGAACTAGTTAAGATATTTGCTCACTTGCTTGACTTTTGCCAAGTTATCACAGATCATTATCGAAATGAAGGACTCAAGCCACACAATTTAATCAGAACTACACCTCTCCTTCTCATGTACATTGCAGAATATCTGAGTTTAGGTCTTGGTATTCTGTATGTATGACAAGATCATACCTTTGTTTCTTCCCCGAATCATGTTTTAAAATTGTGTGTGCGCACTTGCGTGCGAGTGAGCATGCATGTATATGTGAGCATACAAGTGTGCGTGTGTGTGTGCATGTGTGTGTGTGTGTGTGTGTGTGTGTATTATTTTTACCCCTAGGGTTCTTTACAGTGACCAGCAGTCTTCTGGTCTGTCATAATTACACTGCTATAAGCTTAACGGATCATGTGATTGGCTTATTTCCATAAAATAAATTCTGTACAATATCCATGGAGTTTTGCTTTGCTTCTCTCTATTTTCTTCTGACATGAGCATGAGTCTGGACAGCTGATGGGACTGTCAGATGGACACCAAATGTTTCACTAGCATTTTTTAGTATCTGGAAAACCCCTGAAACTTTGGTCCTACAGAGTTGCAGGAACATGGAGTAAAGACAGCCTTTTGAAATGTACTAAGCAGGTAGTTATCATTGTATTCAATATCTAAGGAATTCAATCAGTTTTCTTGCCTATGTTTCCACGGAAAAAGTAGCCAGACGCTATATTACCCAGGTCCTAGGCTTTTCACAAGAAGGCAACTCATCCTGGTCTTCAGGTTCAAGACCCATTTGGTTCATCTGTGAATCTGCTAAGTGTTTTCAAAGTGGTAGACGGCAGACAATCAGAGTCCCTGTAGTTCAGAGGGATGTGCCATCATGGTCCCTCACAGTTGGAGAAATTAATACAGCTCTGCAAGGAAACTTAACTAAAAAGCAATTCTACCAGGATTCAAAAATGCAACCTAGATATGTCATTTAAGCTTGCCTGTGTTCTGTCAAAATTAGGAAGCAATTCATTTCATTATGAATCCATGAAAACTCAATCTTTTGGGACATTTGCTTTCTAAATCCTGCTGGTTCAGTCCATTCTGCTCCACGTAGGTAATACCTTCACAATTATCATTATTTCTAAAAAGTACACTTATTGAAGTTAAAAAATGTTTCTGGTTGTAAGGGTAAGCGTTGGGCTCCCAGGATGGCTGGAAAGAGCCATGGTGATCACAGAGCGTAGAGCCTGCATTTAGTCTGACATCAAAGAGCACGAGCGATGAACAAAGATCATCGTGTTAAGCTAAATAAGCCAGATCCAGAAAAGTTACCTATCTCATTATCTTTTTCTTATGTGTAGAACCTAGGAGACACAGACATGGGAATAGAAAAGGAGCTACTTTTAAAGAGGAAGTGGAGGGGTAAGGAGACAGGAGAGGGTAATAGAGTAAACATGATCAAAGTACAAGACATACTTGAACAAAAATAAAATTCTTGCACAACCTAACACTTGGTACACTAAATATGGCCTAATAAAATGCTTATTTTTCTTCTACTGAGAGAAAAAGAGACAAAGAGAAAAGGTTCATATTCCTATAACCATGTCTGATAGAACTGCCCTTTGTAACATAAATAAGCATTCATGAACAGAAAGGTAGACAGGAAATCTTTATGTTGCTTTTTTTCCCGTGTTCTTACAGGTTTCCCTGATCCTTATTCAGAAAACTCTCACAAATCATCTCGCTGACCTTGGCTTTGTGATACCATGAGATCAAAGCCTCCCTGGCCTGGGAGTAACTTTGCTGTTAAGTTTATTGAAGCACTTTGGGGCCGTATCGCATCCTATAATTTAGCAGTAAGATTGGGTAATTTCTAATGAAATCACTATCCTGGGCTTTAGACACAGATATTCAATATTACAGTAAGCAGGAAAAAAAAAATCACAGTCAGGGACTTTATGGCCTGAGCCAGTAGGACATTTATGAGGCTTTTTCAAGTGAAGCACACCAATCTGGAGTCACAGACTCTGCCTGACAGCACCCTATCTCCCTCTGCATCATTTATGGGACCCCTCTTGGCCTCTCAGTGTTGTATAAGCACTAAGAAGGTATGCTATAAATCTTTGCTGATACTTTAAAAGGGGAATTTGATCATCTCTGAAAAGAAAGGCCTTGGGTCAGTTCTATCCAGGATGCTCAAGGGGTGATGGAATTGGGAATTGAACTCCTATTTACCACAAAATAGAGATACACTCTCCAACTAAAGAGTTTCCTTGACCGCAGTACAGATATTTCTCTCCAAATCAATAGCCGTAGGTTTGGTTTTGTTACTGGAGGGATTCAGCAGAATGGAAGCTAATAGCATAGTGTGGGCTTTCTTCTTTCTTCCTTTCCTGCCTCTTGTCTTTCCATTGCCAGTATCTCTACAGCACATGTACATAAATTTTACGTTGGCTCATCTTACAATGTTATTTCCTAGTCTTTTTGTATGGGTCTTTTTCTCCAATGAAGACCATGGCTCCTGGATCTCCTCTTCAAGGTTATAATTAACCTTCTTTTGTGTTTCCATGTAGCTGCTGATAATAACTGTATCATAAATCCTAGCTGATTAAATGAATGAAGTTGGGCTTGAAAATATGTCACTGGCACAGTTCTTCCTTAAAAAAAAAAAAACCAACAGATTCAAGAATGGTGTTACATGCCTTTAATTCCAGCTCTAAGAAGCATAGATAGGCCTTTTGAACTCTGTGAGTTCAAAGCCAGTATGGTCTACAATTAAAGGAAGTTGAGACCATCCAGAGCTACACCTTAGACCTCCCTTTCAACTTGCTTTTTCTTCCTAGACAGACATCTTTGCACATCCTGTCCCTAACCCTTCCCTCTAACATCTCTCCATCGTTCTGCAGTGTCCTAGTTTCCTGGGAGACCACTATGTCTTTATACCTAAAAGGAAAGACACCTACTTATAACTCCCTCTTCCGCTTACATCACCATGGAGACATATCTACTCCTGGACATGGACTTGTCACTGAGCTTTCATCATGCCTAGCATTTTTGTTTTGCTTATGGAACAGACATGTATAGAAATATCTGAACCCTTGATAATTCTGAGTTTGTTCTTCAAGGTACAGGTGGGTATTGCTTCCTCGTGAATCTTTATTTTATATTTGTCAACATGAAAGTGTAGTATGTATTTGTGCTATATATCCATATGCACTATTAATTACTAATATGCATATTTGTTTACTTCTCATTCCACAACACCACACACACACTCACACACACACACACACACACACACACACACACACACACACAGTACTCTTTAAAGATTTTATTCATTGAGCAAGAAGCTTACAGTAAGGGGACTACATCAAAGTAATATCTCTAAGACATTGTGAACAGTGACAGGGGTTTGACATGGTTTGTTAGGAGGTGGTTATTTATTTTAATTGCCAGAGTGAATTGTTGCAACCCTTCTGGGCTTGTTTCAAGGAGAAAGAGAGAAGTGGGGTTTTCCAGGGAGTACGATTATGTTAACTAAACAAGTTCCAAATCAATGGTTATACCTACATCAAAGCAACTGAAAACCAGTGAGGTGTCAGTGAGCAACCTTCAGCTGGATTATTATGGGGTGGGAGTGTGGTCCAGAGCCCATGCTCTGTGGAAGAGTGAACAGAGAGAGGATCCTCATTCGTATAATCTTTCTCCCCAGAGTCACATGTGGCATAGCAGTCCCCAGAGTATGTGACAAGAGTTATTTTCTTAGATTTCCACCGCCTTGTGCTGCTCAGCAGGTAAACCTAAGGTCAAATAGATTGCCATAAAATGTCTTTGAAAACCACTTGCACAACTGTATCTACCATAACATACATACATGTGCATGCACATATACACACTTAAACATGCAGGTACACAGACATATACAAACACACTCAAACACAAAGATACATATATACATAAACACACATGCACACACACACACACACACACACACACATATATATATATATATACACATGTATACATACAAAAATACAAATATACACACACAGGACACACACATGCATGCACACAAACAAGCACACACACAGTACACTCACACAACACACTCACAGACACACAGAGTAAGTGGGAGTTTCTCCTCTTTTCTCATCTCCCCCCAATATGTGATGAAAATTGCAAGAATAAGCAATGATTCTAGAACAGAAAGAACATTTGTCATTAGGTGCTTAAGGGAGGAAACATGTTTGAAAGTAAGTGACCTAAAAAATCCCTTGTGTCCACTAAGAAACTTGATGATCTCAAGAAGTGTCACAAATGCTAAAAAGAAAAACTCTCAAGCTGAAATTAAATTTAGTTCTATGATAATCCTCCAATGGAGAGGGCTGGAGTGTGTAGAGGAAGATACCACTAAGATATGCTGTATGTATTATGAAATTTCAAAACTAAATTTAAAATATTATCAAAATTTAAGCTACTCCCTTTATTTGAAAAGTTAGCATAAGCACACATTGCACCTACCCTCTAAATATGGCATAGGCCTGTGACAGCTGCATCCACTTAGACACAGAGGTACACACTTAGGTATATATGCATGCCTCGATACATACATTCAAACAAATCATGCATCACTTTCCTGAGCACCCTGAGACCAAAGAGTCAGAACAGTATATGGTGTGGTCCTTCATTGCAGTGATTTCTGTAATAATAATAATGGTTATGATGATGATATTTTGACACGGGGTCTTCCCAAGAATCTCTGATGGGTCTAGAACATATTATGTCATCTCTGGTTGGCCCTGAACTCGCAGAGATCTGCCTGCCTCTGTCTCCTGAGTGTGTGTCACCACACGGAGCGTCTCCAATACATGTCCCATTAACAAACAGCTGCTTCTTTCATTGTTATAAAAATGAAGGATGTGCCCTTCAGAGATTGTCAAGTTTCCAAAGGACCTGGCCACAGGTGTGGGCCGCAAATCCACAAGGGAACCAAGAGTCTGATAACTCGGTTTCCCTTTCTTGTCATAGCCCTGACACTCTCACTATCTGCTGAGGTCAATGGTGTACTTGGCACTGTTCAGCTCACAAGGGAAAGAAGAATGTGCTGGCCAGTGGGCTTTGTAAAATGAGGCTCCTAAGACCTAGAATACATATAAGAGTTGGCACGAGTGGAGAGCAATCTATATAATGCCATTAAAATAATCATTAAAACCAGGTGCCTAACACGCCCCATGATCTAGGCCAAAAATAAAGGAAAATATAAGTTGATTATTTTTTTTCACTCTACAACCATGGACTCTTTCAGCAACTGATAGACAGCAGGGACAGGGTAAAAATTTCCTTTTTAGATATCCAAGGACAGAAAGATGTTTTTGTGAATAGTGTTAGTCCATACTATTGGTCCAATTTCAAAGATTACATTGGGACAGTAACAGGGTTTGGGTTGGTCTTGGTTTGTTGAGTTGGGTTTTATGTAGCCCAGGCTGGTCCCCAGCTCACTATGCAACTGAGAATGACCTTGGTTAAGTTGCTGAGCCTCCATGTCCCCTGTCCCATGTTTCACATGCTGAGATTACAGAAACTGCAGAAGTATAGCACATGTGGCTGTTGGAATCTTGTGGCTCTAACCCGAAGTAGAACACTATTTCCGTATAGAATCCTGTCCTGGTACACGGTCAAAACACCTTACACACTAGCAGAAGTGCTTACAGATGTAGTAAACTAGGGATGCTCTATGGCATATAGAGAGTTAGCCCAAGGGTCCGAGTGAGGGGAGGAGCATTAAGAGTAAAGAAAAAATTGAAAGGATAAGGAAAAGCCACAAACCCGTAGAACTAGTGGCTTGGGGAAGTTTATGGAAGGAAGTGGCTTCTCCCTAGAACTTTCTGGAAGAATAGAGCTTGGAGACATCTTGAATGTAGAATGCTGGGTTCCCAGAAGTCTAAGATACGTTATTCCCATTGTTTTAAATTGCTAAAGATTGTTACGGTACTTAGTTCAGCAACAGCTGGACACTAACATATGGGGATAATTTTTTCACTTTTTTATATTACTTTTCCTTATTGATTGTATGGAGGGTATATGTGCCAAGACACCAAGTGTGGAGGTCAGAGGACAACTGGAATTAGTTGGTTTTCTCCCACTATGCGATTCTAGAAATGGAACTCAGAATATCAGGCTTGGTAGCTGTGCTGGATAGTTTTATGCCAACTTGGCACAAGCTAAAGTCACCTGAGAGGAGGGAAGCTCAATTGAGAAACAATAGATTGGGTCCTAGAATAGACCTGTAACACATTTGCTTAATTAGTGATTGACGTGAGAGGGCCCAGCCCATTGTGGGTGGGGCTATCCCTAAATGGACGTTTTGTAAAATGTGGGATGAGCAAGCCATGGGGACCAAGCCAGTTAGGAGCACTCCTCCATGGACCCTGCATCAGTTTCTGCCTGTAGATTCCTGTCCTTCAAGAATTCCTGACCTCATCATTTTTGATGATAAATTGTTATATGGAACTGTGAGCAGAATAAACCTTTTCCTTCCCAAATTGCTTTGGGCATAGTTATTTCATCAAGGCAATAGTAACCCTAACCAAGACACTAACAGAAATCTTTATCCTTTGAGCCAACTTACCCACTGTGGAGATATATATTAGTTCATGCATACAGAAGGTATGGGCAAGGAGTACATGTAGAATTCAGCTACCTATTTGGACCTCTCTACAAAATATCTGGAGATAATTTCATAGCACATATATTCTTTCTCTCCATTTTTTTGAACATAGTCTATATGCTTTTAAGATGTATAACTTGAAGACCTAAGATGCATATAATGGTTAATCTGCATTATCAACTTAACCAAATTTGGAATCACCTAGGAGACATACATTTGTATATGCCTGTAATGATGTTTCCAAAGAGGTTTACTGGCACAAGAGGATTTCCTTTGAAGGTGGTGGCACCATCCCATGGGCTGAGATCACAGGAATAAAATTAAAAAGCAAAAAGCCACCTAAGCACCAACGATCATCTCTCCTAGCTTCCCAGCTGAAGACAGAACATAACCAGCTATTTCTCTCTCCTGTTGTCAGGTCTTTTCTGCCAGAATGGACTTTACCCCTTCAAACCATGGGACAAGGTGAACCCTTTCTCCCTCAGGTGACTTTTAACATGCTTTAGCACAGAATGAGGAAAAATAGCCAATACAGATGTATCCATGACTCTTTTGTGTTTGAGACATCACGTGCAGAATGGCTAGGAAAGGAGTATTTTATTTCCCTTTCTCAAATAGTCCCATTAACCCAGAACAGTCTAGACAATGTGTCATGTATGCTACACATGTTATCCTCATGGCCATCCTGTGGTATATCTCTACTTTGCTCCTGAGTGCCAGTCCCATGGACCCAACTAAACTTGCAAGGCATGCTTCTGACTCTTCCTCTGTGGCTTGGAATCATAAGCAGGAGAGTTGTTCTATTCTCTGTTTTGCTATAAGTTTTCCTGGGACCCAGGTTGCTGTCTTCTCATTGGCTATTGTGCCTTCATCTAGGCTACTGGAGGGCAAGCTTTTACCGTTATTTTGTTTTGCTTCTAAAGCTAGTCACTCTCCTGTGTTCCTACCCCTAGGTTGCCATACAGATAAAAGTTGGTCTGACTACTGAAACCTCCTCTGCCTGCCTATATTGCACAGATTCTCTCAGGTCCCCATACCAAAGCTAAAGAAGGCAAAATAATCTCAATGCCAATTTGCACTCTACCCTGGGGCACTGGTAACAATGCAGAGCAGGCACTGGATGACTGTGTCTTAAAGATCTCTGCAACTTCACTTCTGTTATTGCTGCACTAGCTTCTATTTTTTAGGGGTCCCAGGGATCAGTTGTAGGTAGAGAGTAGTCTCAGCAGCTTGTTCTCCACTGTTTTTTTTAAGCAAATAAGCATGAAATTATTTGCTATTCCCTGTTTTGAACTGAAAAAAATTTTTCACAGGTCAAAACCCTGACCCGCACCACCTAAGACAAAAGTCATGGCTGAGTGGGTAGCAGAGCTTTCCATGAAGCCTGTATGTGTGGATGTAGATAGTACTATCCTCTTACCGATGTAGGCTCTCAGCATGTTGGTGTTAAGGAGGTGAGGCTTTTGGGAGATGACCAGTACATACACACACACACACACACACACACACACACACACACATATATATATATATATATATACATATACATATTTGAATAGACAGAGACTCTGCTTTTATTTTCTGGCTGCCCAGACCCAAATAATCACACAGAGAAACTATATTAATTACAACTCTGCTTGACCAATGGATCAGATGTATTCCTAGCTAGCTCTTACATCTAAAATTAACCCATTTCTATTTATCCATGTCTCGTCACTAGGCTGTAACTTACTGGTTATGTTCTAGCATCTTTCTTCTTCGGCAACTACATGGCATCTCTTTGACTCTGCCTACTCTCTGTATATATCTCTGTTTAGGCTTCTCACCTGACTTTGGTCTGCTAAGCATTGACTGAAACATCTTTATTTATCAACCAATAAAAGTAACACATATGCAGAAGGACCTCCCACATCAAATAAGCCTCCAGAGTGGTGAGTCTTTAGGAGTCATTATGAAAGGGTGCAGATTTTCCTACATTTATATTTCACAAACTTTTCTTGCACTTGCTCTGTCCCTGACATGCTGCCCTGTTGGTGGGGGTTATCCAATCTTTCTGGCCATTGGTTTATTTCATATGCTAATATAAAAATTGAAAAGATATATGCGTGAGTGTTTGCTTGCATATATATACATACATGCGTATTTATGTGTATATGTATATATATGCACATATGTATATATTTACTACATGCATGCTTGGTGCTGCCCAAAGCCACAAGAGGGCACAGAAGCCCTTGAGATGAAGGTTGGAATTACAGCTGTTGTGAATCACCAGTTAGGTGCTGGGCACCAAACAGTGTCCTCTTGACTGCTGAGCCATCTCTCCAGCCCCCTCATCTATTAACCTTGATACCTGCCTGCTACAAAAGTCCATAAACACCCCCAACTTTGCATATTTTTTTATGTTGTTAAATTTTTGTCCTTAAGCCCGACCTGTGCGCTCTAACAATTTCTATTTAGAGATAAGTTCTTCTCTCTAAGCAACTAAACTGTTCAAGGAAATGCCTTGAATGCAGGACCTTCACATGTCCTCCCAGGATGACCAGCCTTAGAAGACTTTTCAGATAGATATGATTCTATTCCCTCCAAAGCTTTCCATTATAGCTCTTTAAACCTGTAGAATATGGTCTCCCAAAACTGGTGACGAAAGGTAGGTATTTGAAGAATGACACACACAGGAAGAAACACAGAACTAGGGAGAGACATTAACTGTCTCCCAGTGATGAGTGACTTCCAGAGGACTAACAAGCTGGGACATCAAAGCGTCCCCAAGTGCTTTTGAAGGAGACTGTTTCTACTGGCCCAGGGAGATTTTGAAATGCTATACTTAATGATAACAGCCACTGTTCCTCCCCACCCTGCCTCCCGCCTCCACTGGTGACGAGTTACAACACAGAGGGATAACAATTATATAGCCTCAGAGCTCGTGGTTTCCATGGTTAGCATGCAAGCTTTCAGAACTCATGCTGGGTGGTATTACCGCAGAGTTCACAATGAAACAGCAAAGGCTCGCAGAACCGCGTGACCTTTGCATGGGGATGCTTGAAGTCAAGTCCAGTTAGAATGCAAAGCCATCTGAAGAGCATGCTGACCTTCTGGGGCTCCCTTCTCTTTTTCTGATAAGCATTTCTTGACTCATTTCTGTTTAGACTGTTTTAGCAGTAGACAAGGACAGGTCAATACCTCTCTTCACCAGTGGGTGGGTATCATGGTTGATTATTTTTCCAGGTTAAAGGCAATCCTGTAGATATTACTAGAATACCAGGAGAGATGAGCTTGCAGTACTTGTCTGTGTGGGCAGCTTCGTGGCTTATAAGCATTTTGGCGTTGGTATCTGATGAGAAGCTTTCCAAGAAAATGTCAAAAGGAGACAATAACCATAGGAATCTTAGAAAGATGGGTATCTGGGGACAGAGACTTCTGAGAAGCATCGAAATGTGTTATCTGCATTCTTCTTGGTAACTTGAGCCCCCTTCAAAGCTCTCTTCAGTGGATAACCCCAGGAGGAGCCATTATCAGAGAAGGGGGTTAATTAGAGTGAGTTATTAGAATGGTCCATCTGCCTTAAATGGGCTGCAGCTGCTGAGTCACACTATAAACATGGCATTGGGCCTCTCTGCTTCTGGGGCTTGTTTGAATTGGATATCCTGATTTTTGAAGTCTGATACAGGAAAATAAAAAGTGACAGAACTTAGTAAATATCAGGTTAGAATTTCCTCTTCTGATGCAGAGTCGTCGTGTGGGTGACTTTCTGATTAATTTTAACATTTTGATAATTGTAATACCTATGTTTTCAGGGTATTATTTAACTAGGGATATATTCTCCTCCTATAAAATGGCCATTGTTCCTTGAGATGTGTTTTAGTTGTACGGATGGTATCTATAATATTTGGAGTCACACTGTTCAAGGCCATCACTCCATAAAGGGAGATTCAGCTTGAAGGTCACAATATAATAAAACCATTTTCCTCATGACTGTAGAAAAAATTTTAAAGGGAACAGGTGCAAGACCTGGGAGGAAGCTCATATAAAAAACCTCCTCTTTACTCCTTTTGCTTTTCTTTCCTCAAAACATTCTTGGACATACCATTATTAAACAGTCTGATAATATAGACGTGCCTGGCCCCAGAAAAGTAAACACTGATTATGAAGACACCAAAAGGCACAGACTAGTTATAAAACAAGAAGACCCATAGCCCAATTTTCTTTCCCCAGCCTCAGTGTGCACACATCTGGGAATGATGAGCTGTCCCGAGGTCAAGGAAGCAAACAGATGTCTGCTGCCCATAGCCATCTCTGGTGGATGAACTTTCTGAGTCCAGCTGCAATTTACCCGATGACACTCCTCTTATCAGAACGCTGCTATAAATGCTCCCATGAGTAAGTGCTCCGGCCTGCCCAAGCAACCTTCGTCTGGCATCAATCATGCCGTAAAACGAGCCCATGAGTACTATAACAGTCCAGGTGTCTACAATTTCCAATGTTCAACTGAAAGCTCGCAACCACCTCTCGATTAGTTTCCCTGTCTCAGCTCAAGGACAGAGAGCAAGGTGAAATCCAAGTCCTGGCCATGCTGAAGTTGAGAGAAACCTTCTTCCTGGCCTTCCAGGCCATCAGCAAACACCCTGAGTGGACAAAGCAGAATGACAAGCTGGGGAAGTGTTAAAAAGTAACTGGGCTAATAGCAGTAATATAGTTTGCGAAGCCAGGGAGCTTCCAATCTTCAACGAGATTGCCTTGACTCCTGAATGTTTTTTTTTTCTTTTCATTCTCCAGGTAGCAAAGCATTTTGGCAGTACCCAGATACACTCAATCGGCTAATGCGGTTTGATGCAGCTGACTGGAGGCCTGCAGAAAAACTCCAGAATATTTCCAGTTGGATTCACGATTTTGTCTTGCGTTTAAAGACATCAACACAGTTTACAGAATCCAACACGTATGCTGAGTTAAATTCTAGAGAAAAAGTCCTCGCAGAGAGGCAGGGATTGTACAATGATATGAAGGCTCTAACTGCCGCTGAATTGTACCTCTTTAAAATAACTAAATCTATGTAGTTACTCTCCCCTTAATAAAAAATGACTCAAATTCTAGGAAAGGAATTTGCTGAGGAATTAAAACACACGTCTTCTGGGAACAATTATCAGATTAATTCTTTTCTCTCACAAGCATTTTCTCCCACACTTAATAAGAGCCAAACACTAAAATGTGGGGTTTAAAAAAAGTAGGGTATTATATTCTCACATCCTTAGATTCTCAATGGATTTACACCCAGACATCCTAGCCCCTTTGCTGCTATTCTGATCAATTCATTAGTGATGGTTTGCTTTGGTTGTTTTGAAAATTGAGTTGTTTTTATTTTATGTGTGTGAGTGTTCGCCTGCACCACATAGATACCGTCACTGCAGAGGCTGGGAAAGGGTGGTGGATCCCCTAGAACTGGAGTTATAGATGGTTATGAATTGCGATGTGGATGCTGGGAACTGAACCCTGGTCCTCTGCAAGAGCAGGAATACGCACCCACTCTCCGTGGGCTGAGCCATTTTCACAATTGACACCCAGCACTGAATGGCATGCAGCCATTCTGTCTGTGCCCTTGACTAGATGTCACTTCCTCACAATGTACCATAATGTGGATGTGTGAGCTAGCATATATCCTGACTCCACTAAACCATCTTTATCAGGGCAGTACATCACAGCAATGGAAAGGGGAATTAAGCGATCATCAAAGAGAGACGCTCTATTCTTTTTTTTAATCACGTTATTTTCCAGAATGAATTGATTACTCTCTTTGTTGCCCCAACCAAGTTCCTGAAGGGACAACCAAAGGGTTTGTGCTGCCTTACCAGTTAGGGTATTTGCTTTTGACAAATCCAGAAGTTTGCCGCTTTATCACAAAAGAACTGCTATCTTGAAATGGGTCACAAGGGGGGTGTTTACACCAGGGCCATCATCAAAGTATGTTCTCTGGACAGCAGGCTTGTCATTGTGTCATTGGTAACAAATATCAACGCTTATGGACACCGGAAACTACACTGTGAGCACGGCCATGCGCACCTCAAGGACTCATCCTCAAATCGAAGGCCTAGCGACTCTGGAAGACAAATGTCATCCGCCTCTCCCAGGATAACAAGGCATCTCTATAGTTTTCATCACCTTTTATCCAGTTCAAAGTCTAAAATGTTCGCAATGGATTAGACATTTCCTCAGTTTTTATACAAGGATCTGTTACATACTTGAATACCTGAGTTCCTGCACAATTGAAGTTTTAATTTTTTCCTCTTGCTACGCAAATGCAGCCTGTTTTTTTCTCGGCTATGATTAGGAAAATGAAGTCATCCACTTATATCGAGTGTTTAATAGTCTGCTTCTGCTGTGCTTCTACCAACTTAGATGGCTGCTTCTGTCTGATTTTGAATGTTATAAATCAAGTTTGACCATAATCCTAGACTGAGGGTCAGTGGATGGCCCGTAGCCATCTCTGAGCATGGCCATGCTGTGAACTGATACTCTGAGAAGGTAGCTATTTAGGTTTTCATTTTAGACTGTAAGGAGGAATAAAATAAGGTTGAGTAGAAGAATGATGCACCATGGGAAATTTTAACCCTCAAGGTTAACAAAAAATTTCACAGTTTTGTATTGAGAAAAACGGGAGTTTATCTAAATATCCTAGACTCTAGCACATAGATATTATTGTTAGGACATTCCACTGAATACATGATTAAAGAAGCTTTGTCATGGTTTTTGAATGTGGAACATGTTCAGCAGGTTCACATGATTAAAGACTTCCTTTCTAGATGTTGGTGTTGGTATAGGGGGTGGGGAGTGAGGAATCTTCCAGATGTGAACCTTGTTAGTAGATGTGGGTTACTGTGGAAGGTTGAAGGAAGAATCGGTTCAGGTATTTGAATACTTGGTCCCCAGCTGGTGGCACTGTTTGAGGAGGCTATGGCACCTGTAGGGGGTGGAGTCTGATGAAGGACATATATCATGGGGAGGTTTATAGTCTCTGATCAATTCCTGTCCACTCTTTCTACTCCCTAGTAGACGTTGAAGATGTCATCTCATGGTTTTCTGGTCCAGACTCTTACTGCCATCCTATGAACTCTCTCTCTCTCTCTCTCTCTCTCTCTCTCTCTCTCTCTCTGGAACTATACGCTGAAATAAATACTTTCCTAAGTCACTTTCAGTTAGGGTAATCTATCAGAGCAATGAAAGCAACTGTTGTAGCCAGTAAGGGTGGGATTTGAGGGTGATTGCCTGACTCTGCTTCCGGTGTCATTTCTGCTTTATTATCAGTTATGGCGTCAACCAACCACAAACTCCCATCACCTTGGATAAAACAGCAGTACCATGATTTCCCAATGTAATGGATTGTGTTCTCTGATACCAGGAGCTGAACTAAAGCTGACCATGAAGTTGCTACTGTCAGGTACTCTGTCAGTACCACAAGAAGGTGATGTATGCCAAGCTCTTAAAATGTTTAGGAAAAAATGGTTACAATGTAAATATTGAATTTCTTATAAAATTCTCAACTCAGTGTGATGGTAGAAACAAAATATCACTAGACATACTGGAAGACACCAATAAGACATCTACATTTATACATAAAATATAGAAGGATCTGAGACAAAGATTAACGTTGACGTGAGATGGTGGCTGTCTCCAAGGAAACCATATTTTCCAGACACAATAAAACAGATACATATATGAACTCACAGTAAGTATGACAGTATGCCTAAGACCTTCACAAGCTGAAACAAAACAATATCTCGGCAGGGATAGAGGAGATTGGCACGAAATCCCATCCCTAATTGAGGAGTTATTGGCTACTGATAACTGTTGGGAGAGGAAGAGTCAGATGATGATGATGATGATGATGATGATGATGATGATGATGATGATGACTAATGGTGTGACATTGGGTATATCGACCACACCTCAGGACAGGCCCAATACCTAAGAGTAGTTGGCCAACACAAACTGGACTTGATGCGTTGAGACAAGGACACACAGAGATCATGATGGTGAATAGGTTGGAAGGTAGGGGTGGATCTGAGAGGAGATATGGGGAAGGCTGGATACGATCAAATTATATTACATGAAAGTTGCCAAGAATTAACAATAAATACTATTTTATAAAAGAAAAACAATTATAAACAAACAGTGTAAGGGAAAAAGTAACTACAATGTGTTATTTGCGTCTGATGTGACCATCATTTTCATGACTACAATACTATATGTAAGTGAATACTGGTCTATTAACAATTACCAAATAAGGTAGCATTCTTACAGACTAGAGTTTAGAAGGAAGAATGGCCAAATTGCTCTCTTCAACTATGGAACCTGAAAAAGCATTTCTAAGATGAAACAAAGAAAGAATGATATTATCTAACAATAATTTGAGATGTAAATAAATATGAAGTGAATCTGACAAAGAAATAAACTCTGGAGAGACCATGTATGTAGGGGAGGAAGCAGCTGCCTTCAGCAGCAACACAAAAACTCTAGCAGAAAATTTACCCTCACAATATCTTCTTAAATGCTTTACCATCATGCCATTAGTAAATTGGCCAATCTGGTTTAGAAAAAAAAATACAGGCCTGGGACAATCCTAGGTCATTATCCTGGAAACTCAATAATTCTGTTTTTAGCTGACGGATTTTGAATAGTATGCCTTTTTAAAAAGCATATACTTGGCTAACATGTATGAAACTAACAGAAACATCTGTAACAGTCCAGACTTTAGGCAATAATTGGAGAAGAGAAAAGGACAATAAAGAGACCAGTTTTATAATTTTTGCTTCTGTTAGATAATTAACTGTGTTTCCTAAAGATTCTATAGGTATCAAATAATTTTCTCTGTGCATGTGTGTGCACATTCACACAAGCTTATGTATGTGTGCATGTCTGTCTCTTATTGTTCCCTCTCTACACACAAATGTTCTCGTGCATACACACATACACCTGCTTATTCTTTCATTGAACTATCATAGAAAGTTCTTGACAATTTCCATGGATAGAGCTGAATTGCTGACAAGTTAATATGACCCATAAATTTTAATCATATCTGTAAATATAGATGGAAAACACCGTGACACCCCTAGAAGTCAGGGAGTAATTTCCAAGCTATTGCTGGAAAACAGAGTGTCTGCACGCCCTGCCAGACGCAGGCTTCCACTCTTCCTTCCTGTGCTAACTCTGGACCACCCAATCCCATCTACACAGAAAACTAACTTCGTGTTGGAGTCTGAACCAACTGTCTACGTACCAGCTGGCCAGATTCTCAACGTGGGATTGGATTGGGTTTCACATATATTTTTTTTTCATTTAGAGAAGGGGACTTACTCAGGCCTTGGCCTGAGATTATCTTGCTCTGTGAAGACTTTCCAAACCAAGATTGGGTGTGGCGAGCTGAGCTGGCACTTGAAGGAGCTGAGGAGAGATGCCCTGTGGGATCCTGCCATACATCACTCCCACACACACCATTGTCATGAGGACACGTTAGACAGCACCACCACACCCTGCCTGTACTAGTATTTTCAATTAAAAAGAAATATCCTGGGGTTTCCATGCAGATTTGTTACACAGAGTAGCATGACTTATGAGAACTAACCAAGGTTGTGAGTGTGTGGCCAGAGACGTGGAAGCGGGAGCTTGTCAAACAAAATAAAGGAGGTCTTCAAGCCTCTCACTTGGCAGCTGTATGTGCATGCACGTGTCCCTGCGTGTGTGCCTGCATGCGTGCATGCGTGTGTGTGTGCTTGTGTTACCATACTGACACAGGAGACCTTTGAACACTCTGTCAATTTAAAAGTATAAAGGAATATAAGAAAAACATGTCAATGTCAACTCAAGTGTCCCAGATTCATAGCCTCTAAACTCACAGCAGCAGGAGCAGCAGGGTCCTATCCTCCTACTATGAGTCAAGTCTGTCAGAAAGTATTATTTTTCCTGCCAGGTGAGAGGTGGCATTAGCCTCCAGCTACGTCAGAGAGTCTGAAATATCGCAGGCTTATTTCACGTACGCTTCCTTACACTGGGCATTTTTCTGGTTGGCACAATGAAATTTGGAGGTGGAAATCCTAATCAAGATAAAGCTACATTTATTTTTCTTTGATAATTTGCCAGCTGAAACAAAATATGTACCCAGAATGCATCACTTCTCCTGGCCCTCAATCTTTACCTGCAGAAAAACAGAACTCCATGTGGTAGCTCCTCCCTCAAAGGGGGGGGGGATCAGCAAACTAGAGATTCCAATCAGGCAGCTTTCCCCACACTCCCCTTGGCCTAATTAATGACCATCATGACACAAAGGTTGGGAGGCTTGCCAGTTGTTAGCTTCAGCTCTGCGTTGTTTCTCAACAGAGATGCAACAAACAGTTCAAGACATGCTGGAGTTTCAAGGCAGAAAACCAAAGCCAAAAGCCTCAGTATATTAAAACCATCCCTGCCACAGCAAACGCCGACTGGGAAATAAACGGATTGTTCCTGTTGCTTGCAGTAAGCCGCTCAGGGAGGAGGCTGAAATCGCAGCCCCCCTCAAAGAAGAAGCCCCGGCTTAGTGACCAAGGGGAAGGAATGCACTGACCTTCAGGTACCCTTCATCTCGGGGCTTTTCTGACAACCCTTTTATACCACATGCCTCTCCATCCTTCAAGCCAGAGTTTGATAGTGGAGCTTAAGATGGTGAATGGGGATGGGTGACTCATAGCCCGTCATTTATTTCCCATTAGGGGGAAAGAAGCAAGACGGAGTGTCTGGTAACATGCTCTTAGGCAGACAGTTGCCAGCTTTTTTTTTTTTGTTGTTTTGTTTTTTTTCTTCCTCTTCGTCTTTTTAAAGCATCAAGCAGGAAACATTAAAAACACAGTTTAGGAACTGGTGAATCCAGGTATTATGAATGTTACTATGGGGGATGGAGAAATGGTGTGTACAGCTTTGAAGGCATGAGTTCATGTCCTGAAAATTTATATTAATACATAGCAAGCAGCATGGATGGCACATACTGGCAAGCCTAGTGATGGTGAGATGAAAGAAGACACCAGGCACATCCCTGGAAGGTCTCTGGCTAGCTAGTAGAGCTTACTTGGCAAGTACCATGTCATAGAAAAACATGTTTCAAAGCAAAGACGGAAGATACCCAAGGAAAACACCTAAGATTGTCCTTTGACCTCGGCACATGGGTGCACATGTGAATATATGTGTGTGTGTGTATGTATGTATGTATGTATGTATATGTATATGTACATACATACATACATATATGTATCACTGTCATTTTGACAGAGCCTAAGGAAACATAGCTGTCATATGGTTCTCTGACATTTTGACAATAGGAGGCTTCTAAATGCAAGGTCTATGAGCATAAGTATGTAACCTGCAGGAGGATGGAAATGTCACCTGTAAGAGCATGGTAGCTAAGGAGGCCTAACTTCATTGAGAACAAGTAGTCTCTTCCATGTGTGACTTGCTCACAGGTAGCAAATACATATTTATAGTACTGGAAACACTGCACAAACGAAATTCATTCCATAATTTATCATTACTGCCTGAATGCAGAAATTCTTTTTTTTTTTTCAGAAATACTTCGTTCTCCTAAGTTAGAAAAATGACTAAGCAATTAAGGCTGTTGCTTTTTCTTGCAGAGGACCTGGATTTTGTTTCTAGCAGTTCCTAAGTTAGGGTTTCTGTTGCTGTGATGAAACACCAGAACCACAAGAAACTTGGGGAGGAAAGAGTTTATTCATCTTATGCTTTCACATCATCAAAAGAAGTCAGGACAGGAACTCATGTGGGGCAGGAACCTAGAGTCAGTCACTGTTGGCAGAGACCTTGGAGGAGTGCAGCTTACTGGCCTGTTCTCCAAAGCTTGCTCAGTGTGCTTTTTTTTTTTAGCTCCTAATTTTATTTTATTTTATTATTTTTTAATGTAACAGTTTATTTTTTAATTAATTTATTTATTAAAGATTTCAGCCTCCTCCCCGCCACTGCCTCCCATTTCCCTCCCCCTCCCCTGATCAAGTCCCCCTCCATCATCAGCTCGACCTGGATGGAGGTGGATGGTCCTTGGACTTCCCACAGGTCAGGGAACCCTGATTGCTCTCAGTGTGCTTTCTTATAGGACCCAGGAGAACTACCAGTCTAGGGATGGCAACACCCAGGCTTGCTCAGTTTGCTCTCTTATAGAAAGAACCCAGGAGAACCACCAGCCAAGGGATGACACTGCCCACAATGGGTTGAGTCCTCCTCCATAAGTCACAAACTAAGAAAACATCCTACAGAGTTTCCTTTAGCGGGGTCTTATGGAGGCATTCTCTCAGTGGAGGCTCCCTCTTCTCAGATGACTCTAACTTTTGTCATGTTGACAAAAAAAGAAAAAAGAAAAAAACCCAGCCTTTACAGGCACCCACACAGTGACTCACCACTGTTCATAACAACAGTTCCAAGGGAATCCAGTTCTCTCTCCTGTCCTTTGAGGGTCCTGAACATACATAGTGTAGACACAAATGAGAAGGCCAACAACCACACACATGCAGTAAAGCCAGTAACTTCTTTTTAAAAAGAAATATCCACATTCCCAATTGACTAGTTGGCTCAGCTGCATGAAAGCAAGGTTTTAGGGCTGTGTACGACTTTACTCAGAAAGTCTGAACTTTAGAGCATCAAAACTTGGGAAATGCAATACCAATTTTTTTATTCCTTTCATACATAGTGAAATCTGGGCCTCCTGCAAGACACAGTAGATGGAAATTCTCATTTTCCCAGCTCCCCTTGTAGCTAGAAATTTAATGTCGCCAATAATTAAAGCAAGCAAAGACTGCTTGGGGGAAATTTTGAGGTAGAATATAGAATTTACTACAAAGACTCAGGGAGGAAAATGCTATCTCTGTCTCATATTCTTATTGTAGTCAAATGTGAACTAAAGAAATAATACATGGTGGTGTGGTGTGGTGGGAGAGAATTCTAGTCCCAAAGGTGACTGAAGCAACCTCCTGAGTTGAAGTTTTCTGTGATATCATTAGCCTGAAAAACCTATTCCAGAATTGCCATACGTCCAGAATCATTTACAAATGAGTTATTAAAGAGTGTTTTCAATCATTTTAGAAATTAAACTTTCAGAGGGGAATCCAAAGCAAGGGATTGGTTTGGAACTGGGAAGACATAAGACAGTTCAACCCAACACAGTCACACAAAGGAAGGTTTTCCATGAGTTTCCGGATAAAAGAATCCACCAAATATGAAAATTGATGAATATTTCTTCAGATGCTGCTGAGAGCTGTTGGAGACCTTGAAATGAGCCAGCCTGTGTGTGAGCCAAGAGACTCAGAATAGCTGAGAGGGAAGCTGGAAAGTTCCTGTGCCCTTGACAACATTGTTGAGACATTTAGTCAACCAGATTAGTAACCAATGCTGTGTTTTGGCTTCCTAAACTTTGAGATAATTAATCTGCATAATAGGTTTAAAACAATTTTGCTTTGTTGATTGTGGCAAGTGGAGTCCATTGCTGGTCCCAATTAATACTGTTCCTTAGAGTATACTCTTCTCCTAGGTACTTCTTAGGGTCTGCCACTCATGGTTACAAGAATTGCTTTACCTGATAGAAGGTGGCAAATGTAACAGCAAGCTAGTTCTGACTCTAGACCACAAGAGGTCTGGAGTGGCTCTTTCCAAATCCTGCCACTGCCATGACCACTGCCGGGTCCAGTCTGTAGATAACAAAATGCCACATGAAGTCAGCCCAGTTTTCTCAGCTCTAGCCATTCTAGACCACTCCAAAGTAAGCCCACATCCCAACATGACAGCGAAGTAATCTAAGATCAGGGGAGCTCCCTACCAAACTCCCCACAGACTTAAGTATGAATTGTGCCAAGACCAGAGAATCTCCCTGCATACTTATAGACTCATGAGTTATGATCGTTGCTTATTATTCTAAGTCACTGAACTTGGGGGATACTGAATTTGGAGATAATAGTTAATTCATTCAAGTAATTTTGTTACATTGAATGATGATATTCTTAGCTGATAAAGCCATATAGGAATTCAAGAAAGTAGGCAGGAGGCTAGACTGGAGGCCTTATAATGTATTCTAATATACATTATAATACTCAGACAATATTGGAAACATTTTGGTTATGGAAATCACCATCTATGTCTTTTAGGCATATCACTATGGTATAGATGTTGATCAATAACTCTCCCTAGAGCCTAGTTCTAATTGCTCTAATAGAAAAGCAATGGCAGACCAGAGAGATGATTTCACCAACTCTAACTTGGTGGGCCAATGTGTTTAACTGGGATAGTTACAGGAGCATGGACAGCTTCCAGGTAGCCGCACCCCCTAAGAAGTCTCTTCTACTAGTAACTGTTAAAGTCTAATATGTCTCATGAGCTCTTCTCTCCTTCCACAAGGAAAAGTTAGTAGGTCCAATACTGAGAGGGTCTTGTGGGGGTAACTGCAGCCACATTGGTCTATAGATGTCAGGAGTCATATAGTACCCAGAGAACAGAGGGAGGCAACAGACACAGAGGAGAACACTGAGTAAGATCAAAAACTGGATTTGCATAGATAAAGAACTGAGCTAATGAAGAAGGAAAAAGAGTAACATACAGCATTATGAAGTTCATGGGATGGGTAGCAAAGGCTGCATCTTGATCCCCACCACTTCAAGTCCATTGATCTGGTGCTCAAAGTTGAGTCTTCACAGAAACAGCGCTGCCAGCACCTGGAGGTCTGATAGAAATGCAAATTAACCTGATCACACCAGATCTACTGAATGAGCTAAGGCAGGTGGGCCCTGTCTCTCCATCCCCTGCTTTTGGGAGCCCTTCTGGTAAACCCTGTTGACCTTAGGTTTCACTGAATTAGACTGTTGGGTATGAGGCAGTCAAGGGTCTCAAACTGTTAATGACACTAACGCTTTCTTCAGGTGACTTTTTCTGCAGAGGTTGCAGCTGGGATAAAAACTTGTGTCTTTTGTTCAGTTGAAATCCTACTGTGATAAATGGAATCTTCATCCCAGAATTTCTTCTCTAAATTCTCATTTTTTCAGTGGCCAGTTTTTAGCAGTAGCCACAAGGGCTTCTACTGGTACTTCTATTTTAAAGATTTGTTTCATTTACATATGAGTGTGTTGGTGTGAGTGTATACCACGTGTGTGTCTATGTCTAAGGATGTCAGAAGAGGATATTGGATCTCCTGAAGTGAGAGTGGTTGAGAGTTGCTCAATGTAGGTCTTGTAGACCAAGTTCAAGTACTCTGGAAGAGTGGTAAGTATTTTTAACCTGAGTAATCTCTACAGTCTGGTGATTTTTCTTACTAATGTAGGCTTTCTGTGTGTGGATCTGTACGTGTTGGAACACAGGGAACACGTATTTAGACAAAGGAAATAGTGTTTAGAAGACTACAAGATCAATGACCTCATCCCAAGGAAACCAGGTACTGGCCATCACCTATTGACCATCTCCCTATTGGTAAGACTGGCTAACTCTAAGGTGTCTGTTGCCCTCTATTCTTAGTGTGCTAGCCCTGTCAGAATATTTCTGAATATCTTTCAATTTCCCAGTCTCTCTAAATTCTGAGGACTTTTGGCATGGTTTTAGTATAAAGACTCAAAGCTGTTCAAGGCTTTGCCCTAAACTTTATAAAAGAGAACTTGAGAACTACACTATGTAGGTGTAATTAAGGGTCATATAGTAGGGAAGACATGTGTGGGGGGCAGGGAGAGAGAGAGAGAGAGAGAGAGAGAGAGAGAGAGAGACTACAATGGTGGTAAAAAAGTCCTACTTCCCTGAGCATAAGCCTGATGAACCAGAGTTGTACCATAAAATAGTAATGGGAAAAATCCTGAGTGACGTTTTTTTAGCGTCATTAGCAACACTAAGCTTACTGACCAGGATCCTGACAAGGGTTCAACCCCCACAACCTCACAAAAAGACATGCATTTCTTAGCCTGTTGGGGAACATTGGTTATTTTATCATTTTGAAAGTGAAACCAAGAAAGCTCCTGTTTAACTTTTTCAGAAATGGATGTATGCCTTTCCTCTGAAGGGCTTCCTTCTACTAACTCCAAAGACCTGGGAAAGTGGGATTCCTGGTGAGCAGGGTATTCCACAATTACACACAGAAACAACTAGAAACCTCTTGCAACAGTTTTTATAGCACAGCAAGGACCAGACTGAGCTTATTTTTCTGCATTCCAGGTTCCTCATCCGATACAGGTTGTGTTCTTTGTTTGTTTTTTAAAGACAGATTCTCATGTAGCCCAGAACAGCCTCAGATTCGTTACATGGCAAAGTCTAGCACTGAGTAGTTGATGGTTCTGCCTCTACCTCCCAAGTGTTGGGAATATAGGTGTGTTTCAGCGCACACAGCCAGCAAGATATCAGTGATGCTATGAGGATCAACACTCTTTGTTTTAAAGATTAAATGAGCATTAAAAATAATGCCGGACACTTAGAATATTACCTGAATCACTGGAACTCTTGCCAGAAGTTTGTAGCTGGCATTATATTAATATATTTTTGACATTATAATTATTACATAGTTCTATAGCACTTAGAGTATGGTATGTAATTGTGCACGGGGCTAGAAGTACAAGGTTTATGGAGCTGGGTCCGTGATGGCTATGATAGTGAGCATATCATCTGCTGTTGACTTTTCAGGAACTCCCACAACTGAATTCCACAGTGGTTGTTCAGGTCCACATTCCCACCTGCAGCCTATGAGGGCTCCCCTTCTCCCAAACTCCAGCCAGCACTCACTACAGTTTGCTTTCCTGATGCTAGGCCTTCCGTAGGGGGTGAGATAGAAGCTCAAAGCAGTTTAAATCAACGTTTCTATGATAGCTATGGATAGTGAACATTTTTTTTTAAACACATGTGGGCGATTTGCACTTCTTCCTTTGAGAACTTTCTAATCCCCTAGTTAGCCAGTTTATTGACTCGAATGATCAGTAGGAAGTGGTGCTTAATTTTTGGAGGGGTAACTAGAGTACATTGGATGTGAAAGCAGAAAGGGGCTCTTCAGCAGGAGGAAGGGAAGCAGGAAGAGGTGAGAGAAAGGGTAGTAGGGGTAAAGAGATGGAGAATGACAATGGGGAAGGGAGGTGGAGAAGGGCAGTGGGGGAGGGGTAAGGAGAAGGGCAGTGGGGGAGGGGGCAAACAAGAACAAAATAAATTGGCACTTCTATATGAAAATGCTATAATTAAACTTATCACTTTGTATAATAATTAATATAAAACTGACATGAGCAGAAATAAACATTGGGTGTCACATTTATGTGTTTAAAATGTATGAAAGAAGCTAATCCGCAAGGAAAGTTAAAGGAGATGACCTGAAACAAAATGTAGAGAAGCTCCTGGAGATAATGTTTCTATAGAAACAATAGAAAGAATTCTCCAGAGTCAGAAAAATAAATAGAAGAACGCTCCAGACTAAATGCAAATACTAGTTTCAGATGAAGATAAACCAGTGCCTGTGTTAGACATATCATAGCAACAGTGAGACAGGGAGAAAGAGGATCAAGACAGCAGAAAAGAAGAAAAGAAAAAAAAAACCCAGCAGATTCCTCCCAAAGGAGCTGCGGACCAAGGTACTGTCAAGAAAGGAATTTAAAACCAAGGGTACCATTAGACGACTATGCCCTAAACGTTTCTCTGAGTTACCACATTATGCTTTTGATCAAAATAAAAAAAAAATCAAGGAATGAATCAAGATAAGAAACAAAAACTAACAACATTCAGTGTGTGATAAAATATAAATAATCATTAAACTATTATTTATATGTGGACGTGTGGGTGCTTGTTAGGCAGGCTGCAATTACGCTGTGGAAAACTGTCAAGGATATTGGAGATAGGGGCCTGATGTTCCAATAGACCAGTAAAGTCAGCCAGAATTTTGTTCAGAGGCTAACAATCCCAGAAACAAAATAAGCGAGGTTTAAAAAGATACAGTGGAACGTGGGTATCATTGCTATTAATTCAAAGTGCACCCTGAGCTTCTAAAAACTCCCAAGGAAAAATGCATGAGCAAAACGTTATCATTCAAATATATTTCAGGCGAACCAATTAGAAGGCAATTTCAGTGAGACGGAAAACAGGTTAACACTGAAAGACAAGATGTCCTCAGGTGCCCTGGTGAGTCAGTGTCAAAAGTCCTGCTAAACTATGCTGAGGCTCGAGACATATTTGAGATACCAGCTAAAAATTGGATGCCAATAATTTTAAGGGGAAAAAATGGTTATGCGTATATGTAAAAAACTATCGAAACAAATAATAGAGAAATGTACTCTGTGTCATCCAAAGAAACAAAGGAAAAAATAAGGAGTATGTGTAAAATACATACAGCATTAAAGAGCGAGGCCAAATAGGTAAGTAGCTAAGCACTACTGAGCTCAGACAGCGTGGACTTTACATGGAAACACATGCCTCACGGGGAAAGAAGGGCCTGACTTCTGTGCCAGTCATGTTTGGTGTGTGTTCTGAACCCTCTCTCCCCTCCTCCTCATGTCCTCTGCAGCCCAGGATGCAGGATGGCTCCTTTACAGGCTTTTTAGTCCTCAGGTTTGGATGGTGGTTAGTCTCTACAAGACACGAGCCACATCTAGAAGGACAGCAGAAAAGGAAACTGGGAAGGTAGTGGCTGCTGTCCTCTGCCTAATGTCACAGCTCAATCTAGGCAGCTCTGCTTTCAAACAGCAGACTCAGACAGTGAGGAGGCAGAGGACTAAACAGATTGCCACAGACGTGAGAAAAATCAGAGCTGTCTCTTAACAAAACTAACCCTGGTGCTTTAACATACATTTAGCTGACTGGAGTTTTTAAACAATTACCTTTATAAGATATAGTTATTAATTTTCTTTGCAGTTTCAGCCAAATAGACAGCCATGTTAACCATTAAAAATACATGAAAGAGGCTGGGTCTGGTGGCACAGACCTATAATCTCAGGTGTGCAGTAGGTCGAAGTAGGATTGTCAACTGGACTAGAGTGAGTCATAACCAGGCTCAGGAGAGTTCTAAGCTGTAACTTAGCAGGTAGAGTGACTGCCCAGACTCTGAAAGGCACTGAGTTCAATTTCTAGTGCTGAAATGGAGAGGGAGAGGGAGAGAGAGAGAGAGAGAGAGAGAGAGAGAGAGAGAGAGAGAGAGAGAGGAGAGAGAGAGAGAGAGACGGAATTCTTTCTCTACCCTTAGATGTATTCAACATGGTGAAATCAGTTTTACATAGTCTTTGGTAAGAAGAAGTCTTTTACTGAAATTTACCACAGAGTCAAAAATCAGAGAAACATGCTGGGATTGAAGTCATGATCAGAACATTTAACTTGATTTAAAGGACTTGAAGGGAAACGCCTAGAATTCTAGATTTGTTTGGTTTGTTTTATTGGCGTGCTCCCTTTATCAACATGTCATTTAAAAAAAATATTTCAGTTAAGAGCAGAGCTGGTGATGTAGCTCAGTTGATAGAGTGACTGTCCGGCACGTACCAGGCCCTGAGTTCGATACCCACCACGGTACCCACCACATCATAGACACTGGTAGTGGGTTCACTCCTACAATCCCAACTGAAACAGGAGAACCAAAAGTTCAAGGTCAAGCCCTGAAGAGATGACTCAACAGTTAAGAGCACTTGCTGCTCTTCTGGAAAATGTGGGTTTGATTTCCAGCACCCCCATGGCAGCTCACAACTTTCTGTAACTCCAGTTCCAGCAAACATAAAACCCCTTTTTTAGCTTCAGGGGCACTGCATGCAAGTGATGGACAGACAGAAATACAGGTAAATGCCCACACTCATAAAATAAAAATTCCAGAGAAAATGGTTTAAAGAAATTTAAGAACATTCTGGAATATCCTATAAAAGGAGCTAGTGTCCAGCCTGGGCTAGATTAGATGCGATCAAAAAACTAACCTGGGCTAGATTAGATGCTATCATAAAACCCAACCCAAACCAAACCAAGGAAAACCAAGTGTATTCAATAAACAAGAAAATACTCTGAAATTCTATATTTTATCTGCTACCTAGCTACAGAATTTCTATCTCTCCGCTTTTCTTTTCACTCCACTTGGCCCAAAGAATATTAACGAAACTTAGTAATTTCTTTTCACCTTTCTTACGCTGGCTCCACTTGTCAGTCGGACCACAAGCAGCTTGGCCTAGGGACATGAGCAGAGAGGCACCCTCTCCTGGCAGTTTCAACTCCTGTTAGCGTGAAGGCTTGTTTTCCACTGTGCGTGGCTCTGGGTGCCATAGCCATCCTGGCCCTACTTTGGGCAACATCCCTAGACTCGCTGAGATGTTAGAGGTCTCATCCAAGGTGATTAGCCTGGAGAAAGGAGACGGGAAAACGTGCGGCTTGTGCCACCCTCACCTTGGCAGAGAAAGATGGATGCCAACCATGGAAAGATACAACCTTCCAAAGTTAGGCAGCTTAGCGGAGCTAGAGCCAAGAAAGAACACGTGGTGGCTGTGTGTGGCAGTGACACCTTAAGAAAAATCACTTTGAGTCCCGCGCCTGAACCTTTAACTGCTGCGGGCACTGGCCCAGCTTTCTTCCCAAGTCAAATGTAAAAATGGTTTAAGGAAGCTGGTGCTCCCCACCCCCGCCCTTTCTCCACTTTTCCTATGGTACATGTCTGGCAGCCATTTCACAGTGTTTACAAATTATGAAAATTGGGGAACAGACAATTACGAAAATCTTGAGAGGCTGCAGGAGAGAGGTAACTCTTGGAACAGGTCAAGGTAGAAAACAGACTCTGAAGTTTTTGAAAAATGAGCTGTGTGCTCTCCACCTCTGCCAGAAAAGGTTGGTGTGGAGGCAGGCTGCCACGCTGATCTGAAACCAAGAAGACAGCCAGACACAAAAACCTGGGAGGAGAACGGAGGCGGGGCCAGACCGGCACAGCTGAGCAGGTCGGTGTCTCAATTCAAATGTATCTCTTCCATGAATAATAAGCAAAATGGTCCAGAAAAATATATGAAAAAGAATAAATTCTACAATCTAAAAAGAGAGACGATAAATTTTGCGTTCCCTCTAAACAGGACAGCCCGGCTTCACGTGTGACCTTGCTGTTTTTTGTGCCATCTGGAATAAAAATCTAGTTGTCTACCCCCATTCATTTTCTGGTGAATAAAATAAATGTGTGTTCAGTAATAATGAAAAGAATATAAGTACATTCTAGACTGCTCAGAAAGCTGGTGGAATTTCATGATAGATCATAACAATTTAACAAATGGTTTTTTTCTACAATGGCGCTCTTTCTCACAGAAAATTTCTGTAGCTAATTTTTTATGTTAGCCATATATATATATATAATGTATGTATAAATAGTATGATTGTCCTTTGCCCTTCAGAAAAGATGAACCTCACAGTCAAACAAATATTGCGCAGAACATAGATGCTAAAACAATTTTAGAATGTAGCTATGGCCAGTCATATTCAGAAAGTGAGGCATTCTGTGTTTAGAGAATATGGCATAAAGCTCACTTTGTATAGCACTCTACAGCTTGGCATACTGATGTGTTACAAGGCCATCATTAATATCTTGCAATGCATTAAAAATCCTAATAGAGGGCTGTGTTTTTGTAAGCAGTCCCTGAGTTACGGTCAGTCTACATTTGAAGACCTAACGTAATGCATCTCAAATTCAGAATCTTTGGAGAGCTATTACGGTTTTCCACGTGAGATCTAGTTCTGATCTCACCGTTCTTGATTCTGACCAAAGTGTACATTGTTAATAAAATATCCAAGAGTTCATTAGTGGATAAAATGTAAGCTGTGGCCTCATTTTCAACACCTTTCCCTTCGTTACTTGTTTCCACTAAAAATGGGCTTAGCTCTGGTGTGCAGCTCCTATTTGATGTCAGAAGATAAAACACAGGCAAAATTTCCCTTGACTTGCCATTATAAAGATTATCATTTCCAAAATGTACAGCGTGTGACAGAGTGAAGTGGAAAAGAAAGCCAAGAAATAAATTCTTCTCCATGTACAAGTTATTTAATCAAATACACAGCTACATATGTAATTCATGCATTCCAGTCATCATCCAATTGGGTATCTTCAAAGATAAGGACATAGCAACTTTAGTATTTGTATCTGGAGAACAATATGTACCATGATAAATGTCATGCCAGAGACCATGTATGTCCGTATGCCCTGTGGCAAAGGTGGCAGTCAAGGAGAAAGTATCTTTGGCTACACGGAGCTCATTTCCAGTGGAGATGTGCTTTTGATGTTCCCAGAAACTTGATTTACTGGTGTACATAATCTTAGCATCTTTCTTGGCATTTCAAACAGCCCCAGAGCTGGACAAATTCACATGGGAGTTTGAATTAACCCAAGGTCTATCTCTAGCTAACTCCCCACAACAAATCCGGGTTTTTAACAGTGGGAAGATTTCCTTTGTTTGGTTGTCTTGTCAATGTATTGCAAGAAGTAATTTAATTTGAGCCCCTCAATTTGAATTGATTATTAATTTAATTTTACTTATTATTATCAGTTTTCACTAATACCAGGTAATTATCTAAAACACGGTAGCAAGATATGACCCATGGCCTGGGGAAATAGCTCAGGAGTTAAGCCCTTGCTGGACAACCATGGGAACCTTGTTTCAAACTCCAGTGCTCACCTAAAAATGAGCCCCCAAGGAAATGAGAGAGACTATCTCAAAAGCCAAGGTAGTCAAAACCTGAAAACCAAATCCAAAGATGCCTTCTGGTATGTGCAGACACCAGGACATCTGCCCAGACATGGATATGCATATGCATGCATACATACATACACTGACACTGCTTCTCTCTCTCTCTCTCTCTCTCTCTCTCTCTCTCTCTCTCTCTCTCCCTCAGCATGTGGGAATAAAACCCATCTTTGTTCTCATATCATCCACAACAAATTCTGAATTTTGCATGGTCCCTTTTATGCCCAGGCTCTACAGTACACATCCAGAAATAAAAATGTCAAAAAACGAATCCCAATACCATTTAGTACAGAAAAATTAGTCACAGTGTTCTTAGCCGTTCTTAGTTCAATAAACAATTAATATGGAAATTAGAATATAAAGAAACTCAATTCCACAACTCCAGAATGAAAGTAAAAAGAAAGAAAGAAAGAAAAGAGAGAAAGAAAAAACGCAACTTAGCTATTCTGCATCAACCATTCAGCCATTTCTCAGTATTTTGTCACAACTTGGGACACTCTCCACAGACTGGCATTTGAACTATGTACGAGTCACCTGACATTGATGCCAGGCGACAATATTCACGCATTTGAACATAATAACCACTGTCCTTTCTTCGGCTAGACATGCCTAAGCTGAGCAAACTCTGTCTGTGTTTAATTCTCAAAGAGGAGAAGGTGGAAGCAGACTGGTCCAGTTATAGTTTTTCAGGACAAATAAAAAAGTGGGCTCTTCATTAGAACTGAGGCACACCTGATATGCCGAGACAGGAGGTTTTGGTTTCTTTCTTTCTCTCCTCTCTTTCTCTCAAAGCCCTTAATAGGACAAGGCAGCTACTGCCTCCTTTTCAATTGCTGTAATCAAGTTAGTCTGCATTCTTTCTGCTGAGGTATAATTTTAAAGTCAACAGTGTATATCTCCCCGCATGGACATTTCGGGGGCAGTTGGGCACCAACCAAGAACACCTTGTATCCTATTGTCAGCTCTCCAGCCGCACTGGAGAGATGCTGGCTACCCGGAGCCCTGACCACAGGCTCGGATTTACAAAGGGGAAGGCTGCAATCTAAGGACGAGAAATGGTCTGGAAAAACTGCATACCCATCCATAATCCCACGGAGACTGTTAAACCTGGCGTCTTCAAACAGGGTTTAGTTCAGGGCTTTTACCATCAACTCCTGATTGTTTAGAATGAGCTTGATATTGCCTTTCAATGTATCCATTTCATCTACAGTTGCTAGTACAAAGACATAAAATTTTCCATCATTATCGGAAACAAATGTCTCCGAGAACAAAGCTCCACACATACGTAAGTTGTGTTTACTGAGGCATAGCTTCCAACTGTGGCGCGGGACTCCATAAACCCTTTCTGTATGCAGCAACTTAATGTCTCATGGTTCACCAACCACATTAGACTCTAGCAACCACTGACTCTGCAGTTGTAACCCCAAGGTACACCCAGTAAATGTATGGATGCAATTGTGTTCCAATAAAATTTTATTGATTAAATATCAAGGAGCAGGCTAGGAAGGTGGTTCAATTGGCAAAGGCTTTGTCATGCAAACTTGAGGTACTGAGTTTAACCTGCAGAACCCAAGTTAAAAACATTGGCTGTTATGAGGTATGCTTGTAGCCCCAGAAGGATCCTTGGGCTCACTGGCTAGTCAGTTTACCCAACATACAAGACCCAGGTCCAGTAAGAGACTCTGTCTCCAGAACACATTATGGACAGTACCCTAAAGAATGGCACCCCACAGTGACCTCTAACTTCTACATGTGTGAACACACACACACATGCATGCACACATGTACACACACGCACATGCGCCTGCTCACACAGCAACCTGGGTTTTGCATACAACATTCATTCAACTCTGGCTTACAACACTGTTTTGAATGCAGAAACCCCTTAAACCTTTGCCGACAAGAGATAATTTGATGCTATTAGGTACAGTGATGCCTTTAGAATCTAATGGCATCCTCTTTCTATTGTCACCCAGTTCAGTCAGGGCAGATTAGCAACGAGTTCCGTTGACAACCAGGTGACAAGCTCAGAGTGGTCTGAGCTCACTGCCCACATGCACACCATCACCATATCTGAAATGCGGGGACTACAGAGAGATATCTGGCATTTTTGAAGGAACACGAATGGAAAGAACTAGACACGGGTACTGACTATCCTCTGCCAACTGTCTCTATAGACACACTCCTTCCTTTCTCTCTTCTTGATCTCCGCTATCACTTTTCTTCCCCTTACATTTTTTACTTCTCCTGTTATATTCTTGGATTCCAACAGTATCACTTCAGTATGAGATTACCATATGAAATACTTCTTTGCTGTTCACAGCTACAGCCTTTCCCTCATGGCACCAGTCTCCTTGGAGACACCAACTGGATGAAATCCCCAATCTGCCTTCCCAGAATAACCTGGGAAAATAACAAATATCTCTCAATCTCTCTTTAGACAGCTCTTAAGTGTCTCTTGCAGTTCTCTTGTTTTTAAGAAATGTTTCCAGTTCCCCCACTTGATACTTCAAGTTCTCCCCCACAGATATTGATTGCAAGCCTTGTTAACCCTTTCTGACACACACCCTTCCAGTCAACTGTCCTGTCAATCTCTGATTTTTACCACTTATCTTTTCTGTTGTTGATAATACCATTCATGCCTACATGAGCTTTTGACCAAATCTACCTACCCACCAGCGATTACCCTCCAATTTCTCCCATAGCTCTGGCTTCGTTGTCCTAACCCAGAACATAAGAACATAATATCAGAACAACTGTGATCAAATCAGTTTTTCTTTTTAAACAGGTGTATGAGTTTTCATATTAGTGTGGATACATGTATATACATACATAGGAAGGCCCCTGTGTGCATGTTGATGTCAGAGGTCAACTTCACACATCATTCCTCATGCTTCTCTTACTATATTTAGTCAGTCAGTCAGTTAAATAGATATTTTATGTGTGGGGGCTTATATCGTCTCTTTATTAAAAAAATATTTATTTTATTTTTATTATGTATATGTGTATGGGTGTGTTTCTGTATGTGTACCATTCATGCAAGTTCTTGAAGAGGCCAGGCCAGGACACTGGAACTGGAATAACACACAGCTATATGGGCCACCATGGGAGATGCTGGCTGCCAAACTGGAGTTATCTGCAAGCAGCCAGTGTTTCTAACTTCTGAGCCATCTCTCCAGCCTCCAAGACATTATCTTCTTGGGTTTATATGCTTTTCATTCATTTTATGAAAAATATTTTAAAACTGTTATGCACATACATATATACACACCATGGTTTTAGATTTTCCTAAGATAATTCCATGAAGCAGGATTATGCCAAAGAAAATAAACATCTTTAACTACACCACACCTTCTAACATGTCCCTTATACGCGCTGTCCTGATTCCTTAGCCTAGAATGCCATTCTCAAAGATGCAGCAGACTCCTTGTGAGTCGCCTCCCTCATGTCCTGAAATCTCTGTACCTTGCTCTTCTGCCTTTTTCTATATAAGGCTTTACTATGGTTTCCTAATCAAAATCAATTATGTTTCACTTGAAGAAAACCACCGAGTCTCTTGGCATCCCCATTAGACTGGAATATGAGGATAAAAATAATAAGTGTTTTATAGAGTTGCTAAGTTATATATAGACCACTTGAGAAGGTGCCTGGAAAATAGCAAGTGTGTGCGAGAAAGTGGTGTTGAATAAGGACTCCTTGTAAACTCCCACTTGAGGAGGCTCCAACACGGCTCCCGAGCCTACAATCTACACCCATTGTGAGGACAAGAAAGCACACTTTCCTGTCTTTAAGTTCATAATCGGGAAAAGAATGGTGATGTCAACAGATTATTTCCTCTCTGAGGTCAATCTAAGAGACAAAACAATAAGTAAAAGATTGAATTAGTGAGACCTCCGTGTGATGTAGGATTCCTCTCTGTATGTTGTGAATACCATTGGTTAATAAAGAAACTGTCTTGGCCTGAGATAGGGCAAAAGAGTAGAGCTAGGTGGGGAAAACTAAACTGAATGCTGGGAGAAGAAAGGCAGAGTTTAGAGATGCCATGGAGCCACCAGAGGAGAAAGATGAAACCCACCAATTGGAATCTTGCTAGTAGGCCATGAGCTTCATAGTAAAATATGAAATAACGTAAATGGATTAATTCTAGATGTAAGAGCTAGCTAGCAATATGCAGAAGCTATTGGCCAAAGAGTATTGCAAATAATATAGTTTCTGTGTGATTATTTCGGAAATCTTGGAGGCCGGGAAACGAACAAGTGACCTCATACAACATTCGTGGGTCATCTTCCTCTTGGCACTTCTAACGCCCCACAGAACACAACCAGGCACACACAGACTCCAAAGGACCAGCAGTACTCAAAATAGATGGTATTGCCACCTTCTTCTGGTCTATAATGCTGCATTTTTCCATGTCTGTAATATTGCATCTTTCCATGTTTACTTTTTTGTTAGTGAGCATTACTATTTTCAAATAGAAAGTAGAAATGCAAAGTATCCTAGTTAGCTTTCACTGCCAGTCCAGCATAGACTCTCCTGGGAAGAGAATGCCAACTGAGAGACTGTCGAGGTCGGATATGTCTGTGGATGTGCACATGGGTGTGGGGTGGGTATTTTGTTTACTAAGGGATGCAGGAGGGCCCAGTCCACTGTGGATGGCATCATTCCCTGAGAAGATGGTCCTGGGATGCATAAGAAACTAACTAAGCATAAACCTGTGAGTGAGCCAGCAAGTAGTATTCCTTCGTGATTTCTGCTCCAAGTTTCTGCCCTGATGACTCTCAGTGACAGATTGTAATGTGTAAGCTTCAATAAACCGTTCCTCCCTTTACCTGCTTATGGTCCTGAAAGTTAGCACAGCAACAGGCTGAGATGAGAATACCAGATAACTACATGGGGAATAGAGAGTTATAAAGGCTTTGTGCTCCTAAGACATCAGATCCAGTGTTCCAAGACATTGCTCTCTCTCACACACACACACACACACACACACACACACACACACACAATAAGAATTGGGTGCAAGCATAAATATTAATGGGAGACATGTCCTTCTGGTGATGAGAACCAATGTGGCAAAGGCCAGCCAAACCCACAGGAAGATATCAAACTGGATTTGAACATGGCACAGGGTTGAGTTTCAGAAGTTAGTTCCTAACCCCTTTGCAATCCCAAGATCAGAGGCAGCTTGCTGGTGTCCCTCCCTGTTGGATCTGCTGATAGCCTCTTTTTCTAAAGTCCTTGAGAGAGATAAATCCCTGGGAAATGCAATTCTGTGCAGTAAGTGGGGAAACATGGGCTCCTATTCCCAAGCATGTGGAAGAACCACATTCTATATAGTGCGTGAAATATCAGTTGGGCGAGCTCCGTCTAGAGCTAAATTGATCCATATGATTGGAATTTTGCCCAGACCCTTTAACCAAAGGGAAAAAGAAGGCATCATTTTAAAATTAGCATTATCAATACAGTAATACGTTTTGAATGCTAGTTGGGCCTGACATAGGAAGTGATGTAATACGAGGGTGCTTACTGCTCCAGTCCCTTGAACAGGAGATATTTTCCTTGAGGAATAGAAGACTTGAAAACTGCAGATTGCATTTTAATATTAACCAGATTTCTACATTAAACATGATTTCCTATAACAATTTGATTTTTCTTTTTTCCCCCCCTCGTTATCCCCACTGCGCCCCTCAAGTAAGTGATCAGAAATGCATTGAACCACGGGCAGCTCCTGGGACAGACTCGGGGCTGCCTGCAATTTAAATGTCAAAGTCTGTGCCATAGAGCAAGAGAGTCTCTCTCGGTGACAGGTGTCAGTCATTGCTGCTCCATCCATCTCATTGGTTGCTGATGGTTTTGGATGGCTACAAATTTTCTCCTGGTTCCGTTGATTGTCTCCAAGTGTGAGATTCCAAAGCCTGTTGCTCCTCAAGTGCAGTCAGTTTCTAGGACTTGCAAGAAGGAGCAAGGAAATCACCAAACCTGTTTTAGATTTTGAAAGGTGCAGAAAGGAGGGTTTTTTTTTTTCACTCTGAGAACTAACTACAGAGCTGAAAACCCTTCTAACTGGCTAAAATGTATCTATCCCCGGTGGACAGATACAGAAGAATTTAGTTTAAGCTACCAAAAATGGCCCCTCTTAGGGCAGCTGTGAGAGCAATGACAGCTTCTGATTGGTTAATGGAAGCATTTCAAGATTTATGGGTTTTGATTGCTTTCGTCTTTGGCAGCCAGTGAAATGGTGAAAAGAAAGACAATTTAACCACAGTGGCGCAGGGATGAGGAGGCAATGAACAGAAGGACAGCTTGCAAGCCATGTGCTGTCATTCTGATTCCTTGAGAGCAGGTTATTGCAATGTCCAGGCCACAATGGAAGACACATACAGAGAGAACCAGAATCCAGAGATGCAAGGTAGGCATCCAAAGTCACAAGGCATAAATGCATGCATCAACATCTGAGAGAACATTCACTGTAGCTCGGTAACATGATTAATAACCAGTGGTAAGTAACAGTTAAAAAATAGAACAATAGTTTGGATACATGGCTCAGCCAGCAAAGTACATGCTGAGCAAACATCAGGACCTGAATTTGTATCCCCAGCACCCATGTCCTAAATCAGACATGTGACTCCTAACCTCAGTGCTCGAGAGGCAAAGACAGAAGGATCCTGGAAGTTCACTGGACAGTGAGCCTAGCTGAACCAGTAAGTTCCGTGTTCAGTGGAAGAGCCTGCTTTAAGAAATGAAGTGGGGACAGATGAGCAGCTCAGCCCACTACCCGGTATTAGTGACACCTTAACTGTCCCCACCTTACTGGACCAGCATAAACACTACCTGCATTCTAGAATATATCCTTATACCCACAATTAAGTTTCTTGTTACAACAAATTAAGACCATGACAGAAGAACACAGCACAGATCAACATGGGTGCCCATCCCCACCAGGTACATCTACACATAGATACTTCACCAATTAGCATCTCCCAAGAATGAGTCATTTAATTGGTTATCCAATAAAGAATGGTCAGTCCTGAAATCATATATACATGAGCAACACCAAATGGGCACAGCAAGCTTTATGTATATACTTATGCATATATACCCACACCTATACATATATGCACACATACACACATGGACACACATATACCTAACAATAATAGTCAAAATGCTCATCAATTTGAGAGTGAGTGAGGAGGCAGGGAAAGCATGGGAGGGATTGGAGGGAAGAAAGGTAATGGAGGAAATGGTGTAATTATATTTCAATAAAAATTAATTTTAGCAAATCTTAAAAATAATAAAGCAGTAAGACATTAATAATAATAATAAATAATAAAGAAGAAGATATTCAGTGTTGACCTCTGGTCTCCACATGTATTCTCACAGACGTGCACAGACATATTCATATAATGCATATGAAAATACCATGTATGTATACACTCTCTCACACACACCACATACACACAGGGAGACAGGAAGGGGAGAGAGAGAGAGAGAGAGAGAGAGAGAGAGAGAGAGAGAGAGAGGACAGTTTTACAGGAAGTGTGGTGGCTCACATTTATAATCTCAACCTTGTCAGAGGCAGGAGTATTGCACAAGCTTGAGACCAGCCTGGACTACATAATGAATTCCAGGCCACCCTAGGCCTCAGTGCAAGATCCTGCCTCAAACAAGCAAAAAGACAATGAGGGGACACCTAAGAGGTAAACCAATGACAAAGTGCTTACCTAGGATGCCCCAGGCCCTACAGTCCAAACTCAGCTTACCCAACCAATCATTCTTTACTAGAAATACATGTTTCTAATACAATGAATGAACTTAGAAATTAGGAAATCAAAAAGAAGCCTCAAGGTTTCTCTGCAAATCTAGGACTCCCCAGCCCCCGACACACACACACACACACACACACACACACACACACACACACACACATAAAATGTTGTTATGTGCAAAGGACCTGGGGATGCAGAGCAAACAGAGTGTACCTGTGGGGGATCATTTCAATAGGTTAATAAAGGTAGGAAGACCTGCCTGTCTACTGTGGATGATACCATTCCCTGGGCTCCAATTCTATATCGATTTAAAAAAAAAAAAAAGAGAGAGAGAAGGTAAGTTGAATAGGACATTCATTGTTGTCTTCTTCCTGGATGTGTGGATGCAATGTGACCAGTTACTTCAAGTTTTACAGTGCACAGTACCTCCAACTGTGCACCCTAAACTGTGTACCCAAACAGCCTCCTAGTCCTGCAGGTGATTTTCTTAGCGTATATTATTACAGCGACGAGGGATAGTAAGGCATGGTTCAAGTTTATGAATGAGAAAACAGATGCGGAATGATCCAGGTTCCTCTTCCAAGACAGCCAAAGTACAATAGTAAGTCACTGGATCAGGACTTGAACTTGGGTTGCTTGAATCAAAGATCAAGGCCTTTCCATTTTGTTATCTTGCTACCCACTTCACTATTACTCTACTCTCTGTTTGACCCCCACCTGGAAGTGGGTACCTGGAGCTGGGCTCTCTCAGCATGGTCCAAGGGTGCAGAGTGACCCTTCTGCTTTGGCATTCCACCGCCATCTAAGCAGTCAGTCTGCCTGACAAAGGCTGCAGTGAACTGTGTGGAAGGACGCTTAAAAGAAATCCCACACTAGCTCAGAATTGAGAAATAGATGGTTATTTGTTTAGGGGTAAACTCGCAAATCAGAATCCTCTGATTTCTGAATGGAGAACAGAAACCAAATCCAGAAACCAGAAAAAAAGGGCGGATGCCTGCTCTACATGGGCTTATATAGTAGAAGAGGCCACGCCCCAGTGGGCGGGTAACCACTGGCTGTAAGACTTCCTACATCAGAACTGAGTTGCAGATGGGTGGGAGCCACCATGCGGGTCCCAGGAACTGAGTTCCAGCCCTCTGTGAGAGCAGTGAGTGTACCTAACCACTGGACTGTCTCTCCAGCCTCTTTGACTCATTTTTAGATAGACAAGGTATGTTCAGAGGACTAGCAGTAAGTAGGAATCCATCCCTTTCAATGAGGCATTTGCAGAAAATCTCCTGCTGTCAGACTTAGTGATAAAATGCCAGTTTGATCTAACTTCAGAAAGGAGACAGAGATTTCACAAACAACATCTGTTTGACACGGTTTTTGATTCCTAGACAAAGCAAATAAGATGCGGGGGTTGGGCATTCAAATAAGAAAGGAGACACTACACAACATTCCTTCACAACACATGAAGTCACATCCTTAGAGCTTTCAAAGAACGCCTACAAAGAGACTGGAGTAACTCTACAAATGGCTTTATGAGAGCCACCAAGTATAAAGTTTATATTATACAACGGGTTTCTATATGCTTTGGAGGAATGATTGGAAAGTGAACATTCAAAAATTGACTGAACACCTCATATTTTGAGGGCCTCGTGATGGCCTATGATGGATGATAAAAGATCTCATGTTGGAGACAATCAAGAGACCTACATGATTCCCAATAGAGAGAGACATCCTCTCTTCTTGTGTCTGCTACACAAGGTGACTCACTGGAAGCAAACAATACAGATATCATTCATTCTGCCAACTTGAGAGTAAGACAAGAAAACAGGTCTAAGTTGCCAGTAATCATTAAAAAGGGCATCTATTTCAGGCTTCTGAAACGGAATTCCAGCACACGAGACACAAACTACTTACAAGAGAAATGTCATATATATTTAGAAGTTCTAAACAGGACTAGGAGTGCTGGCTCATGAGTTCAGAGCTTTTACAACTCTTGCAGAGGACCCATGTGTCAGCTTAAAGCCATCCATGACTCTAGTTTCAGGGTATCTGACACACTGTTCCGAGCTCTATGACACTGCATGTACGTGCACACATAACATACATGCACGAAGGTAAAACACTCATACACAGAAAAATAAAGGTAAATGCAGCTTTTAAAACTTAGAGTAAAGAAGGTCTGAGCGAGTAGAACATTTGAGCATTGAATGAGCTATGCTAAGGGACCTAACATTAGAGCATTGAACCAGCTATGCTGAGGGACCTAACGTCACTTGGGCACCTGTAATTTGTCATTATTATTAAGCCATGAAATGAAAAGGTGAGCCAAGCAGTATGTGTTCTCCCATGGTAAGTTTATGTTGGAATGAGATACTAGGCCACCAGAGCCGCTAAAATATTTTTTAATGAATTCATAAAGAAAATCCAGACACTTAAAAATAACAAGGCCTACAACAGTGAGTTCCAACAGGGTTTGCTGAAGGGGAATCAATATTTTTCCTTGAGACTTTCTTCCTCTCGTTTTCTCTTGCAAACACAGACACCGAGAGGTGAAGAGATCATTAGTTGCATCTTAAATACTAATGAGTTCAAAGCCAGATGTTTCAAATTTGGGGCTTTGATTTTTGATAGAACTACCTTCTCAGACAGGCGACATTACCTCCAAAGTTCCAGGGTATGTAACAGCAGGGATTATTTTCCAGAGGTTCCCTACGTAGATAAAATGACACAGGGGGACAAAACCTTCATCACAGACTTCAAAGTGATCAGAGTTCTGAATAAATTATAGAAACATAAAAACAATCATCCTCCCAAGGCTTAGTCTTTATGAAAATGCATAGAACAATATCAAACAGCTCTCCAAGACATGCTAATCTGTATAACTTTAACTAACATTTGTAGCATCAATGGGTTTATGTTATAATTAATACTAAAATATTAATAGCCCTCACTTTCTTTTCACTCTTTACTGTCTATACTCACTACACCACAGTACACTGAACTCTCAAAACAGTGGGAAAAATCTTATTATTATTGTTCACCTTAGAAACAAGATAATCAAGGTGACATGTTCAAATTTCAGTCATGGCTGTCTCACTAGTGAACAGTGTAGTGTTCTTTCTTTTTGCTCAAGTTGGCCTTGAGCTTACTGCATCACCAAGCATGACTCTCCACTCCAGATCATCCTATTCTTATTCCCTCAAGGTCTAACACCCAGTTCATGAGATTCTGGGGCTTGAGTCAAGGAGTTTCCTTTTGATGTTTCAGACAAGTACTATACCAGCTGAGCTATATCTCCAGCCCTCTTGGAAGTGTTTCTATTATAAACCAGTAGTTGGGATTCAGAAACACAAGCAAGCGTGCAATACTCGCAATATTCAACACTGATGCTGTATCCCAAAGGGAAAATGGAAAACATTTATAAATTCTATATATTTTGTAGCTTTGATCCCACCCCCAATAGCATTGTCCATGAGGTAAAGGTCTAATAAGCTGCTGCAGCAATTTGTACTTAATAAGGAACCTCCTGCTAAGATTTAGACATGAGAAGCTCTTCTATAAGATCTGAATACTTAGATAGATGTGGGTTGTACAATACTACTGAAATAATCACAATAAACATAAATGATAAGAAGAAAACAGGAGGATTTTCTAAGAGCCTATACCCTTAAAGAATTAGAATAAATAAAATATACCACAGCCTATCTAAAGGGAGATTTATATATAAACTTCTGAATTTTTTTTCTCTCCCTCTCTCTTTCCTTTTCTCCCCTCTCTTTTCCTCTCTGTCTCTCCATCTCTCCTCCTCTCCCCTATCTCTCTCTCTATCTCATTGTCTCTCTACATACACACACCTTTCTAGCAATTATTTGAGTTAGTGTAACTTGGAGAAGTTTAAAGTACCTGCACTATCTACTTTATTATATCTTTAATCATAGAACAAAAAAGTCCCCAAAATAGTTTTGAAGAAGGGGAACCCAAGGGTCTGTTGACACACAGGACTGGGTCTGTAGAAAAGGAAACTGGCTGCAGAGATGGACATTCAGACAGAACTCCAGCTGAGGGCTACCTAGCCCAAAGCCTGATTACTCAAGCAGAACTATGAAGAAAGAGTTGCAAGCACCCCTGGGGTTGTCGGAATCCCTCTGTGAGCCCCTAAAGTAGCAGGGAGCCTCCTAGAAATAGTTCTAGGTAGATGTGTCTCCTCTTTGGGTTAAGAAAATCTCCAGGGTCTTGGGTTTCAAATGTGCCCTCACTCACACCTAACATGTTTCCCAACCTTCATAAATCTCCTTCTACTAACCAAACCTAACATTCCCATATGAGAATTGGGCTTCGAGAAGAAATATTATACAAGCTTTTCTACTTCCCCACCCAAGGAAAAAAAACACTAAGAAAATGAAGCTCAATCTGACCATAGGAAAATACTCCCATTTCCCACAGTGTCTGCAGGCCAAGGATTTCCTTGGCTGCCATCTTTCCCTTCACACGTCCACTCAAACAAAATGTTCATGGCATAGAGAAACATATGCCTTCTTTCTTCCATGAGCTTTCCCCTCAAGCACAGACCCTGGAATTCATTCTCGGCTGGTCTAATTCTGTTTCTGAAGCTTATATTCTGAGGCACTGCTTACTAAGCACATAGATGTCATGATCTCTTTCTGTATGCATGTGCAGGGTTGGATCCCTGGGCTCTCTCATTTTAACCAGCTCTCCTATCAGTTTGCACACAAACAAACCACAGAGAGATACAGAATTAGCTGAGCGCTAGATATCAGTTGTTTGTAACATGGAAGAGCTTCTCATTTCTCAGAAGAAAACTACAAGACACCTAAACGCCTTTGATGAATCATCCTGGACTATTAAAGCAGTGTCTGATTTGCCATGGCAACTCTTCATTGAATGACACCTAAAGTTACCAGATGTCACACCATTGGCCATAATGTACTGAAAGCAAACAGTGCTCAGCTGCTTAAGACTACTTTATGCAACATGATGAGCCTTCAAGAACTACCTGGGTATGCCAGTTATATCGTATCAATGACACAAACTAGAGATGCCTAAGAAGGAACCTCAGTAGTGGACTTGGTGGAGACCAGATTGTCCTGTGGGTGTGTCTGTAGAGAATTTTCATAACTGATGGTGACTATGGAAATGTCCAGCCCACTGTTGGAAGTGCTACCCCTTGGCAGGTAGCCCTGGAGTATATGTAAGAGGTAACAGTGTCCCTCCATGGTCTCTTGTTGGGGGAGGCCGCTTGCTCGTTTCCTGGTTGCCCAGACTCCCAAAATAATCACACAGAAACTATATTATTTAAATCACTGGCCAATCACTTAAGGGTATTGCTAGCTAGCTCTTATATCTTAAATTAACCTATTTCTATTATTTTATATTTTATCACGAGATTTGTGGCCTACCGGCAAGGTTCTACCTAACTGCTTGTGTCTTTCTCCTCTGGTGGTTCCATGGCTTCTCCCTGACTCTGCCAACTCTCTCCTCCTCCACTGCTTGGAACACCTGCCTTCCCCTATTCTGCTAAGCCACTGGCCAAAACAAATTTACTCATTAACAAATAAAAGCAACACATAGACAGGACTTCCCACACCAGTCCCTGCTTCATCTCCTGCTCCAGGTTTCTGTCTTGGCCCCCTCTAATAATGGACAGTAACCTGTAAGCCAAATTAACCCTTTCCTCCTCAAGTTGGATTTAGTTGGTCTTTTATCACGGCCACAGAAAGCAAGCTAAGACACTGTGGAAGGAAACCACCTCTCTCCTGAGGTTCTCTTGACTCTCGCTGGCTGATTGGAACCTGATCGGCAGAGTAACATATATTCCCTATCAGTAATAATGGAAAATTAGAAAACCCTGTTGCCTCTGCAGGAGCCATTTAGCTCTCACCAGCTCTTATCACGGTCATAACAGGATAATACACATAAACTGGCTCTCCTGTGGGGGCATCACTACCAGTTTCCACAGTGAAAAATGTGAGAGGCGCTCTGTCACGCATCTTTTTTTCTGTGCCTTCTTGAACTTTTACCTGGGACATGAAAACATGAGCCAAACACATAGAAATGTGAGTTAGGGTTGGCATAGCACAACATAGAGTTGGTGAAGACATAGCCTCTGATACTGTAAAAAAATATAAACAAAACTGTTAGGACATGGTTTGAGGACCGCAATGGCTGCATCTGTGGTGTTCAACAAGCTGTGATACCTTCCATACCTTGTTTTTCACAGGGTCCCTTCTGTATCTGTGTGCACTCCAAGCCAGATGGCCAGCTGGGGTTTCTGAGGAATGTCCTGGCTCTACTCATCTACTTCACCCCCACTACTTGCAAAAAATTCCCACATCATCAAAATTCACCTAAAAGGGGAACTAATGCAAATATGTTCACTGTGTTCCTGTTACTATAGATTTTGTCACTGTAGGTCAGCAACAAAAGTTGAATTTCAGTTATGTTGATGTCAATGTAAGGCAACTAAATCTTTAACAAGGGTAATAATAATAAATAGAAGATATATAAATATTCAAAGTAATATTTCACATGATAGCCCTTCATGAATCCATTCTCAAAGCTGATGGTAAATAACAGTTGTAGACACAGCATTTAACATCCTGATTTATGTCTACGTGCTGTGTTCTGTAAGTACATACACCCATCTTTACTGAGATGGAATTTTCACTCTGGTTTAAAATAACCCTTTGCCAAGCAAAGGACTCTCTCTCTCTCTCTCTCTCTCTCTCTCTCTCTCTCTCTCACACACACACACACACACACACACACACACACACAGAGAGAGACAGAGAGAGAGAGAGAGACACCACATCTCTTTTCCTGTCTCCTCAATGTTTCTCTGTGTGCATGTGTGTGTGATGTGCATGCACCTGTTACACATATGGAAATCGGAGGACAGCATCAGGTGTTAGCTTTCTGCCCCCTTTGAGACAGGGTCTCTTGGCTACCACTGCATACTCCATACAGGTTGGTCCATGAACTTCTGGGTATTCCCCTACCTCCACCTCTCATCTCAGCGTCAGAGTGCTCAGAGTGCAGATGGGTACTGTTGCATCTGGCTTTGAGTGGACTCTGGGGGTTCAAACCCGGGTCCTCATGCGTGTATAGCAAATGACTTAACCACAGGACCATCTCCCCAGGCTAGGACACATCATTGAAGTGGTTCACATACTCAAATACACAGTCAAAGTGTCCATTATTTCTCCAGGTCTAAGTACTAGCATGAATAGTTATATACTTTTTTTTTCTCTCTCCAAAATATACAGCATTTTGAGTTATCATTTGATGGACAGATTTTCTTTAGATAATTCAAACATAAAGCCTCAGTCTTTAGACTGTAGTTTTAATTACAAAGCTGGGCCTGAGTCACCAGGGCAAAGAGGGAGACTTGTCAAAGTCTCTATCTTGTGATCACACATCTCTCCAAGTCTGTAAATGTGTCAGAGAAACCCACTGAATGCTCCTGAGGGAAACCGAGAAGGTTGGTGGAGGAAACACTAACCCCATACAAGTGTCAGAAGCGTAGGAAATCAATGTCTGCAGAGTCTTTAGACTGTCAAAAAAACACGGTTGGGGCTGCTTTGGCTCTGACTCCTTGAGACACCCACAGGAATTATTAGAGGCTGGGAATGGCAGGCCTCATTACCGTGGATGTAATTCAGCTTATTTTCTGCCGACTTCTTGGTCATCACCCCTTAACAGTGGTGAAATGCTGATATCCCCCGAACTCTCATGAAAGATGGAGCGACTAAATCTAATTTTTTACTCTGCAATTGCTAACTTCCTAGAAAAACCTTCGAGAATTACACAGAGGACTCCTTCTACGCATATAAGCAGAAGTGAAGTGTTATCACAAAAGCCTGTCATAGTTAGAGAAATGAGGGACGGCAGCATCTATAGTTTATCCCAACACATCACAGGTTAGAAGTAGCCCAGTGTGCCGCAGCAGTGAATGAGAGTGACTTGGGGCTATACAGAGCATTAGCAGTTCCCTTTGTGTTGAGTATGCCTGTATGTTTGCACCTGTACACATGCGTGTGAAGATGAAGGCAAAGCCAGGTATCTTTTCCTCTATTGCTTTTTTCAGGGTCTCTCAGTGAAGCTAGGGTTCACTAACTAAGCAAAGCTATTAGGCCAGCAAATCCTATGGATTCTTTTGATCGTCTCTGCCCCGATGCTGGGACTCTAGGGGTGTTCCACTGTGCTCTGCTATTTACACGGGTGCTGAGTGGCCCAAATCCAAGTTTTCATGCTTGCTCGGTAACTCTTTACAGACTGAGCCATCTCCTCAGTCCTCAGCTGTGGCTTTTATAGGACATAAACAAGATAAGAACAGACAGACATCTGGAAGAGAAATGAGGCATACAGTATATACTAGCTGGTAATATGCATTTGCAACCCCCAAAGGTGTTAGACTGCCCTATCTCCAATGTTCATTCCCATCATGAATAAATAGTTCTTTGAAGTTGTGCCCATCTAATATGTTTATTCTCTTCACGAGTGTGGTTTCCATGGTAACTAACAAGAGAGCAGAAGAGATTGCTGGGGCGTCAAAGCTTGCAAGTAAGGAGGCTGGTAAGAAAAGATGACTCTAGACACAACATTGATTCCATAGTTTAGATTGTCTCCATAGCTGCAAATGTATCCCCTATTAATATTAGCTATCAATTCCAATCTTCCTCATCTTTGTGTATCAGATTTCATTGCTCTATATTTCAGTAAGGAAACAATTGATTTTGGTTCTCCAATAACCTTCGTGAAAATAGCTTAATTCTCTTAAATTTGACCAGTTACACAAATTTCCTTGAGTGATTATAATGAACCTAGGTCAATCACAGGACAATTATGTGGCACCAACATTTGTTTTCTGATACCTAGATACCTATTCTCTTGCACTGGTCAGCAATATCAACTAGAAAATAAGTTGTCCTGAAAGTGGCATCTGGGACCCATAACAGGGCATCCACTATTAAGATTAACTATCAATTCTAATCTTCTGCGTCTCTGTGTATCAGATTTCATTGCTCTGTATTTCAGTAAGGAAACAAAACAATCTTGGTTCTACAATCACCTCTATGAAAACTAAGATGCTCTGAAGACTTTGAAGCTGTTATTTAGCAGTGAGTTTGTGCACATTCTGTGCATGATATTGGCAAAGAAGGAAGTTAGTATATTTTAGCACCAAGATGTCAAGTTGCATTAAAGTTAGTTGGTCCAGGAGGAGAGGAAAGGAAACTAAACCAGAAAAACAATAGCAAAGCCACACATTGCCAGCCTCGTTAAGTGAACTGATGAAAATAAAAATAAGGAAATGTGCATTTTGTAAAATGCAGAGAATCAATGTTTTCATCCTTATAATAAGCCCTCTCATCCATCAATGAGTGGTCAGATAGCCCCACACACAAGAAGTGCATCCATGCTCACGTCTGTAACATGGATGAATTGCAGGCATCGTGCGCAGGTGATGGAGGAAGGTCATTGGCCAATAAAGAAACTGCTTGGCCCTGTGGGTGGAGTAAACAGAACAAAATGCTGGGAGGAAGAGGAAGTGAGGTCAGAGTCTCGACATCTCTCCTCTCCGGAGCAGACGCCTGAGAGAGACGCCATGCCCCGCTCCCGGGATGAGCCATGCCCCGCTCCCGGGCAGACACACGGCATGAAGCTCCAACCCAGGATGGACTAGGCTAGAATCTTCCCGGTAAGACTGGTTCTCACAGATTATTAGAGATGGGTTGATCGGGATGTGAGAATTAGCCTGTAAGTGCTAGAGCTAAAGGGCCAAGCAGTGCTTAAAAGAATACAGGGTCTGTGTAATTATTTTGGGGCATAAGCTAGCCGAGCAGGTGGCCGGGGTGCTGGGAATGCAGCCCCGCCGCCCTAATTACTACACGCAGGCCTTTACAGTGAGCCCTTTTACCGGGTACTAGGGAAACATGCAACATCGCTCTGTCACTAACTGATCTGTTTCTCATGTTTTCAGCTGAGGATAATCACACTTAGGTCGATTGTTAATGGGGTGTTTGTTTGACCTCAGCAAAGTCAGACTATCGTCTGTGTTCTGGCATTTGTGTGTAGCTTGAACACAGTGATCCACAGTGATAAGAGGTCTCCTGTCCTTGCTGACAGGAAAGATCTTTGGAAGTAAACTGGCATTGTGAGTGGCTCTCAGGCTCACCTGCAAATTCTGTGAGAACTGACACAATTTTTAATATGAATGTTATTATGGCAAATGGCATGTATTTGTTAAACCAAAAGGTCCTTGAACCCAAATCTAAGTCATTATATTCCCAAAGAGGGCAGAGGTCAATGCATATAATTGGATTTGATAACAAATCCCAATGCTGGGTTCATATCAACTGTATATAAAAATTATTCAGAGATATTATAAAAAAAGATCTCAGTAAATCTTCACACTCTTAACACGGTTGACAAATGATGATGTGTTTTTATTCATGTTGATGTACATCAGTTCTTGTTCACATTTTAACCTCTCTGGGTAATAAGCCAAGAAGCCTGGTTCTTTCCAAGTCTCTCTCAATGTTCCCCAGTAAATTCCAAGACTACTTGTTGAGTTTCTTTTTCTCATAACCTAAAATAGTGCCTAACTGGCGAGGGGCAAATGGAATTCTCTTTTCTGTTTTATACTGACTAGTAAAATTTCTATTAAGCGTAGCATGGTTTTTGTTTTCTTCTGTTTTTGCTATGAGATTAGCTTGGGGTTCGTGTTGGGTTTCATGACAACACACAGGTGTAAGGAGCTGTCACTCCAACCTGAGGAGACAAGGAGGGATCTATCCTTCATCATTTGCATCAGAGACAACTTGAACTTGACATCTATGTGTGGGCCAAGTGGGTTTTGCTTTTCTCTGCTTCATTGTACTTATTTTGGAACCTCAACTGTTAGAAAAGAGCTGAGGTGGTAAAACACACACAAAATTTAGTAGGAAGCTATTTTTCTTTTTCACTGCAGGTTTAAAAGAAAAATATTTGGTCCTTGTAACTTTTGCAACTAGAGTTAGTAAACAGCTGCATTATGTTCATCTTCATTTCTAAGAAAGTCCTTGAAAACTGTAGGTTCTCTTTCTAAACTCAACCCAATTGTTTTCTTCTTGCTTTTTTTTTTTAATTTTTGAAAACGTTTGTATATGTGTGTCTTTATATGTGTGTGTGTGTGTGTGTGTGTGTGTGTGTGTGTGTGTGTGTTTGTCCTCAGGGACTAGAAGAAGGCGTTGGATGCCCTGGAGGTGTAGTTAAGGGCAGTTGAAAGCCACCCGAGGTAGGTGCTGGAAACTGAACTCTACTGCTCTAAGAACAGCAAGCACTCTGAACCACTGAGCCACCTCTGCAGCCCAGTGTTTTTATTCTGCATGCCACTTCATTCTTTCTCCATCACCTAATTATTGCCAACTCCAGAGCCTAATCATCCCCTTCTTAGATGATTGAAACATCTGGAGCTCATATGTCACCTCTCGTTCTTCACAAAATCCTTATTTTCTGTGAATAATATTATAATAAGACTAAAGAGAAACAATTTTTACTCTATTATTATAAGCAATATAAAGTAAAAAAAACCAGTCTAAAATGATGAACAATGACCTCCATGGGGACTGACATTATACTTTCTCACATCTGTCTAGCTTCAGACTATAATTGTGCACACCTTGAATTTCTGCTATTGAAGAATACTTAAATCTTACCATAGACCCTTATGTCTTCATAATTATACCTTTGCTAGCTACAAATGTCCTCCCCAACACATATCATTTTTATTCATTTTTTTCAAATTCAATTCAAGTTTACCTCCTCTATGAGACATTTTTTGTCCACTAGAACTCAAACAAGGATCTCACGGTGCTCCTCTCAATGTGCTTATGAATTGATCTACAGACTTCATCCCATATTCAAATTCTGATTTACCATCACTCCATATGAATGGATAGAGTCCTATAAAGGGAAACATTTCATTGGACCCTGTTATTTCAGTATTCCCTGGTTTATCTTTTTTCTGTAGTCTGTTTATCTGGAGAAGAAATTTAAGCTATATGGTGGATGTGATAAAATACTTAGTTGATTATAAATAGGCTATAAAATTATTCCATACTTAGGGGACTTATTAGCAAAGTGCTGGGGAACAATCTTTGAACACTGTAAACATGTATTTCTTTCATTGTTATTTAAAAGCTGATTGGCCGATGGCTAGGAAGGATTTTGGGGCAGGGAGAATGCTGAGAAGAAGGAAGGTCGAGTCAGAGGGTCAAGCACCAGAAGGAAAGGTAGCAGGACAAGCAGAAGAGGTAAAACCCACGAGCCTCTGGGCAGCACAAAGATGAACAGAAATGGGTTAATATAAATTGTAAGAGCTAGCTCATGATAAGCCTGAACGATTAGCATAGAATTTATAATTAATAAGTCTTGGAATGGTTATTTGGGAGCAGGTGCTGAGATACAGAAGGACTCCACCTTTACCACAGTGCAAAAAGAAAACAGTAACAATGATAAAATCTTTATAAAAATGTGGTAACAGTGGTTATAACAAATGGAAGACTCCTTTCAGTTGCATCTTCCTTATAACATTTAAAGTAGGTTCATGAGCCCCAAAGGCATTTGAGTTTTCACCAATTTGAGTAAAGAGCTTCATTGTACTGTTTATAAGGGTTTATGGACATGTAAACATGAAGAGGCTTATCCTAAAGCAAGACTTTGTGGGAGGCAGGATGACATGACAGGTCATCTCTCAACAGAATTCTCTTTATATTCCTCCCTGTGATAATACATAAGAGGAATCCCATAAGCATGCTATCATATTTACAAGATATCTAAAAATTAATTAGTTAATAAAATTTAATAAAAACTAAAGAAGTAAAAAACTTTACACATTTTTTTCTTTATCCATTTCATTTTTAATTATTTAGATAAGGTATTGTTGACCTTATATTTGATAAGTCAACAGTTCTATGAGATTGCAACTGCTCCCAAAAGCATCCTATCAGGTGTCTTCCTTGCTGTCAGAGCCTTAAAGTATAGTCTGGATAGCTGTGCTCAAATCCAGGCAGTGTGGGCTAAGCCCATTCTTAATCCATGTTCCTAATGTGTGGTTATGTGAACATGGTCCGGTGTGCTTCAGGAGACATATAGGGACTCCTAAAATTTCATGATAAATTCTTAAATAGACCTGTCCAAACTACCCTCCGTGTTTGCCTGAATCTTCAAAACATATAGCTTGATAAACAGGCAAAATGAACATTTAAGAAAGTAAAGACGAAAAAGAAAAGGGGCATTGAACATAATGGTTTTTATTTATAATGGAACAAGACCTCCAACAAGACTGCATGCTCATTATGGAACAAACACAAAGCCATACTTGGTAGACTATAAATCCATTTGTAGCTCAAGACATTCTGAGGCTGCTGGGGATGGGGGGGCGGGTCTTAGGTAGGGTTTCTAGTGCAACTCTTATTAAGAAAAACATTTAATTGGGGCTGGCTGACAGGTTCAGAGGTTCAGTCCTTTAGAGTGAACCACTGTTCCTGATCTGAGCTTTTGAAATCTCAGAAGCCACACCCAGTGACACTCTTCCACCAACAAGGTCACATCTTCTAATACTGCCACTCCATGGTGGTCAAGCATTGAAATCTATAAGCTTAGGGGGCCATTCTTATTCAGATCCTCACAGGAGGTGACAGAACTTCTAGAACACAGAGTCCTGCTGGAGGAAGTATGCCACTGGCGTGCCTTTGGGGAGTTACAGCTTCATTCAGAGCTAATTTCCCATTGGTTCTTCCTGGGCTTCCTGGGTGATGAAATGTGAACACACTCACACCCCAGGCACCTGCTGCCATGCTTCCTCTCTTATTGTGGACTCTCTCTCTCTCTCTCTCTCTCAATATAAACTTGTCCTGCCATACATGGCTTTGGTCATGGTGCGTCATCAGAGCAACAGAAAAGTAATAAATAGAGAGTGTGATAGATGGTTGAGAAAAAAAGTCTTACAAATTTACCTCTACACCAATTCTGGAGAATAATCTAGAAAAAAGAACTTAATGATTTCATCTATTTGTGTTTATTTTAAATTTTATTTATTTGTATATTTATTGAGTAGATAGATAGATAGATAGATAGATAGATAGATAGATAGATAGAGACTCGCTAGGTGTCTCAGGTTTACCTAGAATTCATTACATAGCCCAGACTGATGAAGAACTCAAGAGCACCCTGCCTCAAACTCTCCAGAGCTGAGATCACAGGCATATGTCCCCACACTCATATTTTAATGTTTTTTTTAAAAAATCTAATTGCATAGCTTTAAATAAATTTACCTATGTATATGATAGGCTTATATATAATAAGTCACCATATGACAATTGTCATTTGTTTTCATTTCATAACAATAATACTTAATTATCACAGTAAATTGTTGTAACATTTTGTCTATGTTGTCTATGGCTGGACTTGAAGTTGCTAAAGGCAATAATCTGGGCTGTTAAGACTAAGTAGAATTCTATGTCTTTGCTGAGAAGCAATCTGCATATTTTTATAAATAGAAAGCAGGGCCACAGCTATGGGATCCGCTTACAATGGCAATATCAGAAAGACAAGGATTCAAGGACTTGCTTCTCATTAGGAAAGTGGAGCTTTTGGCCATAGATGTGTCTGATTGGCCAATTATTTAACTTATAAATTGAGGGTAATTAGTTTTCAAATTACAACAATTTTTTTCCAGGGAAGGGTACCCTTTAGGCTTCACATTTAAGTTTATTTTTGTCTTAAACAGATTTTTAGAGACCTGAGCTGATATTTTGATACCTTGATAATTTGTGGTCTTGCTAAAGACTAAATCTTTGCATAGCCTCCAGGACTTGATTTGTTATTTCAAACTTCCAATTATTTCACACCTTCCTCTGAGACGTTTTCTAATTGGGTTGTATTTTTCCAATTGAAATTAGAACTGGACTGAATTTTCCTTCAAAATCTGAGACCACTTTGAAAGATTAAAATTATATTCTTGCTTTTAAATAGATGTTACTGTTTTTATAAACTTAATTTCATTTTGTGGGGCAAATTAGGAACCCAAAGCAGTAGGAAAATGTTTTCTCATCCACTCTTCTCACTCTATTTTTTTTCTAATAAAGTTGTGTCAAGTAGACAAAATAAAAATGTTTATCATTTTTAAAAGTTTAGAAGATATTGTGATAATTATCTGAGCCAGAAAATGACTCTCAAGATCCTTGACTAGTTCCAACTTTATCCCTTCTACAGGTAGAACATATCCTGTTATTGCAAAGGATGACTGAGATCACACCAAATCAGTCTAAATCTAAGTACCTCTTTCTCATTAGAGAGAGGGGGGGAGGGAAGGAGGGAGGAAGAGAGAGTGAGAGAAAGAGAAAAAGAGAGAGAGAAGAACAAAAGCTATTCTTTTAATACCTGAGCAGTTCAATGTCATCCCAAAAAGAAGAAAAGTTCTTGTTTAGTCCCTTGTAGACTGAGGATGAATGTTTTTGAGTTACTGCAACTTGAGGGGTGTGATTTTTTTTCCCACTATGTCCCTCTTCCAGAAAAATTTAAAAAACAAAAACAAAAACTACAGCCAACATATTCTACTGCTTTTCCCTAAACTGTTAGGTGTTCAAATTGCCTTCTAAGAGCAGTCCTTCATTTTCATGTGCATATCTGTTCAATCATGCAGGTGTTTGAAAGAGTGGCTACTTCTGTGTGTGTCTGTTCATTGAATCCTATTTCCAGAATGGAATATTGTTTGAGATAATTAGTAACTACATAGTAGTTTATCAGACCCCAATTTAGAAACTGTCAGCAAAAAAATAAATCTAAAGCATTGCCTGCTCTTCCAAAGGTCCTGAGTTCAATTCCCAGCAACCACATGGTGGCTCACAGCCATCTGTAATGAGGTCTGGTGCCCTCTTCTGGCCTGCAGGCATACACACGGACAGAACATTGTATACATAATAAATAAATATTTAAAAAAATAAAAAATAAATCTAAAAATAAGCTCATGTCTTAAAGTCTCATGAGACAGAGGGAAATCAATGCACCACTTCCATCAGCCATTTACCCACAACTGCAATCAGTGTTCTAGTTATCTTTTAAATTAATTCTTTGAGAATCTCATGCAGTGTATTTTGATCACATAAATCCCTCACACAGTTTCTCGCAGATTCATCCCCTGTCCATACCCACTCAACTTTGTGGCCTTTTTAAAGTCTATCATAGTCAAACATGCACTCTCCCTGGGTATATGGCCATCCTTCAAATTTGGTTGACCTACCTAGCGCCACACCCTTAAAGAAAATTGGCCTTTGTCTTCCCTAAGTTATCAGCTCTCTATAGCTCCTAAACTAAGGATGGGACTTGATGCTGGAATTGTGTCTGTCTTGAGCTTGTGAAGGGTTCAGTTCCCTGTGTTCACTTGGTGGCTCACATGCATCTGTAACTCTGGTTCTCGGGAATCTAGTGCCTCTTCTGGTTTGTGCAGGCACTTCCCCCATGTGGTACACATACATATATACAGATAAACACACACAAACATTACAAAAACCTTCAAAAGCAGAAATTTGATGGATAGAGAAGCATTGTCTTGTTTCAGCTTGCTGCATTGCCACTTTATTTTTCTTTAGAGAAAGTGGGGGATGTATTAAGACGGTCCAAGATGGCCACAGAGAGTGTTGTCCAAGAGAAAGAAGAGTAATTCACAAATGTGAGCCACACATCTGCTTGTAAATCTGCATAAAACTTAGTAATAAAGAGGGTAAATGTTAATATTATTTTAATATAACTATATAACTAAAACTATTACAATTTTAATACAGTATAGAAAATATCAATCTAATCTTTACATTCATTTTTTTAAAACCTAGTGTGGATTTTATACCTGGATATAACTTGAGACTAATCACATTTTGTTTTGCATAGATGGACTTAATTTGACTAAAATAATTCTGCATTTCTTAACAAGAGACATGATCTAAGCATCAGCATGATATTGCCACATTACTTCACTCATTTTATTGGTTAATGCCCAAATATCATTAAGATGTTAAGATGGAACAATGTTGATTGCCACCATGACTTTCAGCCATTGAACAGCAAAGTTCTCGATACTGGAAATAAATCAGCAATCACACTATAGGAGATAAGGAAAGAGAAAATGTGGATGGGAACTGATTTATATTATTAATGCTCCTCTACATAGTCTTCCTTTACATTATGGTGGAGAAAACCAAATGAAACCCGAACTATGAAAATTACACAGAATATAAAAATCAATCCAAGATAAAGAATTTATTGTCAAAACAAAAAACATCACAATAATCAAGCAAATAGGTACCTGCTCCTTCTAAACAAACACAAATGCAAAGTCTGAAACTCGTAAAGGAAGGCTGCTCTTTTCCTTGACCTATGGATTTTTTTTTTCTCAAGCAAAACACCACAGTCAAAGTTCAAAGACTCTGACCAAATGAGAAAATAGTTGAGCCAGGTGTGCGATGGAAACATATGCAGTAATTAAAATCATATTTCACAAGCCTATTTAATGACATGGAAAATGCTCATAATTTTTATTTACATTTAAAACAGTTTGTTGGCTTTCCTTCCAAGTGAATATGGAGGATCAAGGATTGGCTTTACCAGCTCACACGAAGAAACATGAGCATCCCACAGATCCTTGAAGAGACCCCTCTTCAGACCTTCAGTGCTCGCTGTGTACCCTTCCTCCCTTTTTCAGGCATTTTCACTTCCTTCACTCTACCTACAATGAGGTCACTCAGAGAGCCCTCACGGACAGCAGACAGGACTCATTTCCCACTGTTGTTCCTGCTGTCTCCCTGACTCCATGGCTGTGAGGTACCTCGTGCAGTGTCTATATGCAGGCAGTTTGTGTGATGTGATAAAATGAGGATGGGCACTCTGGATAATTCCAGCATTCATTTCTACTGCTGAATATTTGCTCCTGGGTTGTTTGTGACTGTGTTCTTTCCCTACACATTTGAGGTTCCTTTCGCCTTCAGGGAGCAATTTAGCTAATTTTGGAGCTCTACTGACTAGATGAACTTCCATTCTTGAAGAGCCTGTAGAGTTTGGATCCCTGTTTACATTGCGTTGTCATTCTCATTGACATGATCATAAGGGACAGTCATACTAGTATCAAGGAATGCCCTAAATGATCTATCTTCCACCGTGCAGTAGTAATCCAACATCTTCTGCATAGCTAAGATCCATCACTCCAGCAGCGTACTCACCTTCCTCATTGCCTTAGCAGCAATGCTCTCTCAATGCTTCCTCACTGATTTAGAAGCTAGAGAGATTTGATGTGGCTTAGTAGTAATTTTAATTCTTGTTGTTTGGATCAGGTTTTTCTCCTGGCAGAAGCATTTCCTCCTCTGGTTAAAACCTAACCCAGAAAGGTCTTAAATTCTGGGAATAGAAAGCAAAAAAGTCTTGCTCTTAAGAAAAAAAGGGGCAACAGTGAGTGGCTCCATTTTGCTTCCATCCCTTGATTCTGAACCTGTAACCCTGGCTATGGCAGAGCATGCAATGGCTATAACACACTGGTCTAGAATGAGTACGTCCTTTAGACAACTTAGCCCCAAGTTGTCTTCAAAAGTTTATTCCAAGGAGTAAGACTGTAGCTGGTAGAGGCTTGCCTAGCGTACACAAAGCCCTGGATTCAAATGCCAGCCCAGTATAAACTGGGCATTGTGGTGCATGCCTGGAGCCCCTGCACTTGGCATGTGAAGGCAGACATACAAGATTATCTTCACTTATGTAGTAAGGTGGAGGCCAGCCTGGGATATAAGAGACTAAATTTTGATTTAAAAAAAAAAAACCTTACTATTTAGAATATCTATTTCAGAATAATGGAGAATGTGGTGGTAAAATCCTTGAATTCCATGAACACAGGCCCATTGTTACATATCGCTTCACTTCTATAATTAATTCACTGTAAACTACACCCTATAGTGAACATTCATGTGGGGGACAATTAGCTTCGACTTTTTTTTTTTTGCCCATTTAGACAAGTCTATAGACATACTACTTCCCCAGATTTCTATGATTTCAAAAAGATGCTAAAAAACAAAACTAAGAATATAAGAGACCTTCAACACTGTTGTGGCAGGCATATATGCAAGGCCCATGGGTTCATCATGCTTAGAGGTAAAAGACTGGAAGGTTCCTTTAATATCAGGAGTAGGTCTGGGGTGCTTGCACCCCCTGCTACTGTACAGCATCCTGCTGGAACATCTAGCCTAAGCAATTAGACAAGAAAAAAAAAACTAAAGAAGAAAATCTGAACTAGATTCAAGCAACTATCTCTGCATGTGGATGGTATAGTTGTTTGAGTGGGAATGGCCCACATAGGCTCATATATTGAAGATATGGCTTGTTGGAGTAGGTGTGGCCTTCTTGGAGGAAGTGTGTCACTGGTAGGTTGGATTTGAGGTCTCAACAGCCAACCCCCCACATGCCCGTTTTGTTTTTTTTTTTCCTGAGGATCAGGAGATAGGCTTTCACCGATGGCTGCCTGCCTGGGGCCATGCTTCCTGTCAAGATGATAATGGATGACTCTTTTGAAACAGACTCCTAATTAAATGCTTTCTTCTATAAGAGTTGCTTTGGTCATGGTGGCTCATCACAGCAAAAGAACAGAGACTAAGACAGATGGTATGATCCCATATAGCGGAAATCCTGGAAGATACACAAGATTTAAATAGATATAAGAATTCACATATGTAAATAGATTCGGCAGCATTGCAAAACCCGAGATCAACACACAAAATCAGATATATTCTATAAACTAGAAATGGACAAGACAGCAGTAACTCCTTGATGTCAGGAGTTGATAAGGAACAATTTAAGGAATGTTTTAAACTGACTTATTTTTATGTATATGAGTGTTAAGACTACATGGCTGTCTGTGCACCATGTGTTTGCAATGCCCATTATGGACAGAAGAGGGTGTCAGATCCCCTGAAACTGGAGTTATGGACAGATGTGAACTAATAGGATCCTTTGCAAGAACAAGATGTATTTGTAATATTGATCCATCTCTCTAGTCTAGTGTAGGAGATCTGTATCATGATTATGTTGGTGGGTATGAGAGTGTGTATTTAATAACCTTATGAACGAGATGCATTTTAAAAAGGACAATGGTCTTCTGTACAAATTATACAGAAGGATGAGCAAAGAGGTTTTCGAATAAAACTCATATTTAAGAATGCCCTTCCAAATATGTGAATGTGAACTGAAAACTATTAACTGCTGGGCTGCACAGTGATGGTTGTGACTGACTGGTGCCTGTTATATATTTCTCTTTACTTTGTGTACTTTATAGGGTATATCCATTACTTTATGATCATAAAAAATGCTATTTAAAAAGTATATGCATGATCTTCTTTCCATTTATTTCCATATAAGAGTTAGCACTATAAAGCACCAGTATTTGTCCTGCACAGGGTACCAGCCTTTGACCATGGCAGATGAAGAAAGGTATTGCAATATATCGCGCTGACATCAAGAGCTTAATGTCCATTTCATATTCAATCCCATAAAAGTCTGTGTATCAGAACCCTGTTTTTATATGGATACAACTGAAAAGATTCCAGAAATCCAAGTCATAACTAAAAATTCAAAACCATGGCTAATAAAATTGGTGTGTTTACCTAGAAATCTGGAGAAGCCTCTGACATTAACAAAAGAGTTTCAAAGAACCTAGCAAACAAAGTGCAGAGAAACACGGGTTGGCTTGAATATTAGTGGCCAGGCACAGGGCTGCTCTTGGGCTCAGAGAGAAAGCGATACTGACAGGGGATATGGTTCAGTCAGTAAACGTATTTGCTGTGCAGGGACAAGGACCTGAGTTTGGATCCTTAGTCCCAACCTAAAATGCCAGGTATCTCATTTGTGAGCTTATAATTCCAGAACAGAGACAGACTCTATCTGTGTTGATTAACTCTCAATTCAGTGAGAGACCCTGCCTCAAAAAATAGGCTGTAAAACAACTAGAGAAGACCCTCTGGTCTTAACCTCTGACCTCCATATACCCATCTCCTCATGTGAACACATGCATGCCAGTGTGCACACACACGCCCACGCCACACACACACACACACACACACACACCTCACACATAGCCACACCCCACACACACCCATATATAAGAGAAGAAAGTACCTGAGGACAGACTCACACTTACTTATCAGGAAAGACAGACATTGGAAGGATGTGCCACACAATTAAGAAAAAACCGAAGCTGGATCTTGCATCTAACTTTGAAATTCTGGTAGTTGGTCTAGTTTCAGAACGATAATAAGAATCTGAACTAGCACATTAGGTACAAATATAAGACACTGGATTCTGCTGGTATTGATATGGGGGAAGGATAATTGAGGCAAGATTCTCTTTGGTTCACCAGGCACATGCTCTATACCACAAAATTTATTATATCCCAACTTTGCCATCGTCACAGTCTCCTAGAAGGCTTCTCAAAGTACCAAGATAAAACTATGTTCACCCTCCACTTGCACAGTACTGGTATATAAAAAGCCTAACAGAATAATGTGTGTACATTACCTCTACTCTACATATTCCGATGTGTTCCCAAGTTGATGATGGAACAATTGGCCGAAGTCTCTAGAAGAAATACTAAGACTCAAACCTCAGCCTTACCCCACCAAAAATTCTGGGCTGCCTCCAGACTCACTCCTGTTGTCGCACACTTAGCTGAGAATTCAGAGTCTGCCTGTGGTCAGCAGGAACACAGACAGGAGGGGCAGAGCACTCGTGATATGTCTCCTGCATGGACCACATAAAGCATCGCTGCTCAGTGTGTTCTTTGGCGTTTCTTGGTCTTCGTTCCAGTGGACCAACTTAGTGAGGTCTAAGTTCACATCCAACCAAGATTTTCCTTCCACAAATCTACTGTGTGTGGTTGTTTTTCTTCCCTACATCCCAGAACATGTCAAAGTGAAGCTGAGTCTTCCTTGTTTCAAACCTATTTTGTTTCAATAATGCTAAATTTAAAAGAAAGAATGGTCCCATCTGGCTGGGTCAGAATCCATCTACTGGAGAAGCAGACACTATTTTTGTTCAATGCAGAGAGTAAGAACTTACTATCCCCTAGATTAGAGTTCTTAGTATAATCTGAAAACAGAGGCTATGGTGGCTTGTGGGTGGGTGCATAGAGGTATGTTCACATGTGTGTGCTCAGAGGTCAGCCTTGGGTGTCATTCTTAAGATACTATCTACCTTATTTTTTGAGTCAAGGTCCTGGAACTCATCAATTTGCCTAGGTTGATAGGTCAGTAGCCCTTGGGTTTGCCCTGTTTCTGCCTCACCAGCACTGAAATTTGAAGCAGGGGCAGTCACACTCAGCATGTCTTACGTGGTGCATCTGGGGGTTTTGTTTGGCGGTTTGTTTCAATGTGTGTTGCGGGACTCGAACTCAGGCCATCATGCTTGCACACCCAGCTCTTTACCAACTGTGTCATGCCCCCAGGCCTGTGGTAGCTGTTACTGATATCAGTTCTGTGGCTTGGCATAAGGTAGATAGCACGATCCATGTAACATCCCTATGGAAGAAGCCACCAAAGGACAATTAGGGAGACCTGCACTGAACCTTCCCAAATGGAACCTTCTTTGTTTATGAGGAAAGGAATTTGAAATTGAAAAATAACTCTCTCTCTCTCTCTCTCTCTCTCTCTCTCTCTCTCTCCTCTCTCTCTGATACAGGGTCTCACTCTATAGCTCAGGGTGGCCAGAAACTTGCTAAATAGATCACGGTAACCTCAACCTCTTAGCAATCCTCCTGCTTCAGCCTCCCGAGGGCTGGTATGGCATATTAGAGACAGCACAAGCAACTTTATTTTTCTATGTGCCTTTTGAAAGAAGGAGATGGAGTAGAGGGACTTGCATGGTGGCCTGACCCTAAGTACTCAGAACAATCATTAGCAATATCAATGTAAAATATATGAAACTCATTGTATGTAAGGTGGGATAGAGAAAAAGAGACAAAGGAGGGAGGGCTGCATTTTAAAGGTGCATCCACGCACGTTTGGCTCACTCAGTTTTCGGGAACCTCTCTTGTTGAATATGCATTCATTTTACTAACGAGAAGCAGCTGGTCCCCATGCAGCCATAGGAGGTAAGGCCGGCACCCTTCTAGGCCACAAACACAGGGCAAGAGACGTAGAGAAGGGTAGGTGTTTAAAGAAAGACCTTGAGACCTATTATGAAGGTTAACTGCATCCTTTTCATCCTCTTGGGGATTCTTGCTGCTAAGCAAAGCTGGCTGAAGGAGCACACGTTATAAGGTTTTGCAAACTAACTCTTGTAAGTAAATTGAAAAAGTATTTTCCCCCTGGAAACTCAGAATATATCTCTGGGATTTGAATCACTTTTTAGTGTGCACTTATTTATTTATTGTGTATGTGTACACCCGAGCCATGACAGACATGTGTGTGGAGGTCAGAGAACAACTTGGGGAGTCAGTCCTCTCCTTCCACCATGTGTGACCTTAGGACTCAACTCAGGTCATCAGACTTGGTAGTAAGAGCCTTGCTGAGCTATCTCGCCAGCCCTTAACCAAGACGTTTGCTGGGCACATCTCTTCTGCTGCCATTGGTTCTTGTAAAATAACAGCAGATTTTTAATCTCTGTAAACACACAGCCCTTTTCCTGACCACTGAGATCTCAGCCTACGAATGTTTTACATAAAATAATTTATCCAGGCTCATCAGCTGTCACATGGGATCTGCACATTCCAAAGTAGAAAACCATGTTTATTTTTTCAGGCCCCAACATAGCCAATTACCATAGATTCTGCTGTTCTAAGGGATCCTTGTTTCAGAGATTTAGGACTTGCCAACAGGTGACTGGATAACTCCAATGGGCTTGCCTGCTCCTCGAGGATCCCTGATGGGAGTAAACTTGAGGGCAGGATTCCGAGGGGAAAACCTCTTGGTCCCAATCCATCAGTCCTTCCAGAATCTCTTCCAACACTCCCACCAGAAGTCAGCTGGTGCTTCAAGGTGTTCCGACCATCACAATGACCACAGAAGGAGAGAAACTCAGAGCGCATCAGATACTGTGCCATGCCACCTAAGGTTACTGGATCATTTGAAACTTAAATAAAATTGGCTCCTGCTACATCCTGCGGGACATTCCTAGCCTTCCCGGAGATTTCTGCCAAATACCAGAATATCATGTTCCCCTAGTTGTATCTTGCTGGAAATTCTTGCTGTTGAAATTTGTATTTCTGTTCCTTTTGCTTGCATCTCTCGTTCTCAGGACATTTGTTCTCTTCAGTTCCAGATACAGAACCTAATTGTGTCTTTGGTTGGTTGACTGGCTCTTTTTTTTTAAATGATTTTATTGTTTATTTATTTGTTTGTTTGTTTATTTATTTATTTAATGCATACTGGCGTCTGTCCTGTATATACTCTGTGTGAGGGTGTCGGATCCCCTAAACTAGAATTACAGACAGTTGTGAGCTGCCATGTGGGTGCTGGGAATTGAACTCAGGTCCTCTGGAAGAACAGCCAATGCTCTTAAACCGCTGAGCCCTCTCTCCAGCCCCTGGCTGGCTGTTTTTAACACAGATCTCTGTTCGAAGTGATTTTTCTGAAACGGATTGGAGGTGAGTGAGGTTATACTGGAGAAATTTATAATGAGACAAAAAGAGTATATTTTCATGGTCTTGTTCTTAACATCCCTGTTGCAGAGAACCACTTGTTCATCCCAGCCGCCCGGACTGATATAATCACACAGAGACTGTTTTAATTGAATCACTGCTTGGCCCATTAGCTCTAGTGTCTTATAGGCTTATTCTTACATCTTAATTTAACCCATTTCTATTAATCTGTATATCGCCACGTGACTGCGGCTTACTGGGTAAAACTCCCAGCATCTGTCTCTGGTGGATCCATGGCGTCTCTCTGATTCTTTCCTTCTCCCAGCACTCAGTTCTGTATTCCCCGCCTACCTAAGCTCTGCCCTATCAACAGGCCAGGGCAGTTTCTTTATTCATTAACCAATGAAAACTGCACATGGACAGAAGGACCTCCCACACCACAGCCCCTCAGACAATGATCTTCAAAATCTCTCTCTGGCCATAGTTCCTCTTGGTACCTGGTTTGTCTTTGACTCCCATTGGTTTCAGCGCTCTTCTGTCTCTATGCACGCGTGTGTACTGGGCAACTGCAGGTTATCTTTGCTTCTCTCTCAGAACATACTCTCAGGTCTTCTTTTCCCAGTCACTTTCTGTAAAGGAAGATGTTTGTTTACACAAGCTCCATTTGCTGCCAAGTATTGAAATGCTGATGCTTTTTAAAAGTTTTTTTATATATAATAATAAAACAAGCCCACCTCCATATGTACCTCACAAACTCTTTCTCTTGGGGTCCTGCTTTCTCCCAGATGTGTCCTCCCCACTAGGGAAAGTCTCTGAGTTTGTGCCTTGATGTAGCTTTTAAAACTCTTTTTTTTGGCAGCTGCCACAATTGTTCCAGGGGTCCCCAGAGTGGGGGATTTCTTCTCCCTTGCACTGCCCACTGCTAATTTGTGTTGTTTCGCTTTATGTTTTGTTTTGTTGTTTTTAGTACAGCGCTGGCCTCTATCTCATGGTCACCCCGCCCGTCTGTCTCTCCAGTGCTGGGAAACCAGGCATGTGCCACCATGCCCCACTGTTCTCTGCTATTAATAGCACAGCTTTTTACAAGTAAAAAGCACAGAAAGGAGATACTTTTTTTCTTAATTGTGAAGGATGGGGAGCAGATGAGGCACAGAAGGGGAGCGGAGAGTCACTCACTCTTTTCCAGAGGTAGGAGCAGTTTCCTGAGCAAATCATCTAACCTGGCTTTCCTTTTGCTCTCTTCTTAGCATGCAAGTACCAGAAGGAAACATTTTAGTTTTAAATGTTGTGACAAGGAAGGTGGAGAAATGGCTCAGCAGTTAAGAGCGCTTGTTCTTGCAGAGAACCTGGGTTCATTTCCCAGCATCCACATAGCAGCTCAGAACCAACTGGAACTCCAGTTCCAGAAGACTTGACGCCCTCTTTTGGCCTCCAAGGGCATTGCATCCTTGTTGTGCATATACATACCTGCAGGCAAAACTCTCATACAATTAAAGTAATAAAATATTTTTAAAAGGAATTTTGTAAAATTAAGGGTGACAAGTATTTCATAATTTGTAAGTATATACATATAGTACAATTTGATGTTATGTAACGGTGTAAAAGAATGCAGACAGATTGATATATATATATATATATATATATATATATATATATATATATCTTTAATGTAGAAATAGACTTACAGAACCACCGTTCCCGTGGAGACCAGGAAAGCAGAAGCAGCGGCTGGGAGCACGCTCGCCAAATTTATAGGCAAACATTAGCCCGAGGCGAACACGCCCCCTAAGGGGCGGGACATATCCCTACATCTCTTCTTTTTGTCTAAATAAGACAGAACTAAACCAAATACAACTATATACAATAATAACAAATAATAAATATAACAAACAATATTGAGAACAAAAGTTTTGCTAAACATTCTATCTCAAGGAGTCTCAATAATGTAGAGAGTAACTACAATTATATAATCTTCAACTTCGTCAAAGATCTGAGAAGGGAATAAATATTACTTAACAAATGAGATATATCCAAAATGTGCAACAATTGACAGAGACAATTGACTACCTGGGCAATCACCCAAAGTCTCGTTTGCAATGTTGAGTCAACCAACTTTGGCTAAGGCCTAACATAACTGACATACCATTATTAAAGGCAAGGAACTTTTCAAAATTATCTTACCCTGTCTTGGCAGGATATGACAGTCCTGTTTTATCCATTGACGCACGCTCTGTATCTCTGTCAGTGATTGAGGTATGGGCATTTCTTTGCCCAAAGGCCAGTTCTGCCAAATAGAAATGCTCCAGGTGGAGTGTCTTTGATGCTCAACATTCTCTTGGGAATAGAGCAGTGTTGCCAGGAGCAATTGTGTCTCACTATCACGAAACTCTGAGTTAGATTAAAGGCCATTGTCTACAGCTCTTTGAAGAGGTTGAAGATTATCTATCAATACTGAGTATAATCTCTATATATCTAGAGAACCTGATTAGTCTAATTATAAATGAAAAACTTAGATGACTATTTATCTATATAATTCTCAATATCTATCTAACTTAAAGACTAAGACAATAAACAACTGTGTAACAAATGAGGATAATGACCTCCAAATATAAACACTGTACAAATATACATTGCAATATGGTAAATATATATCAATACACAAACATTATATAAGTATCTTAATCAGAGGTAGAAATGTACACTGCAATATGGTAAATATATACAATATATATTTATCAATATAATATATGTCAATACATAAAAATGTTTTAAACAGAGATAGAAACATGCATGCATACAATAGGCAATATAATTTAACTTTGTATCAATATACAAGAATCAATACCAATATATTTGTCTAAAAGCAGTAACTCACAATTATAAATCTATTATCCAATCATTTTCCCTCTTTTTTTTTCAAAATGATCCCTGAGCTTATAAAATTCCTCCCCCAACCTCCCAACCCCTAAATGATGTCCCTAAACCCAGGGGTAAACTTTACTGGGAGAGGCGATGTCATCCTCTAGAATTACTTCCAGCTGTCATGGGGGCGATGTTCTTTCTGGGGGATCCTGTGAAAGTAAAATGATGGTTAAATTTCAAAATCAATGTCTTTCAAAATTGCAAATAGTCTCTGAGTATTTTGTGGAGGTCTGGCCAGAATGTTGTACAAGATGTGCACCATTTCAGCTAACCAAGTTGGGATCGTCTTGTGCAGCTGGTATCCAAAACAGGTCTTGTAGTAGCGCTATCAGTATCATGACGTCATATCAACCAGGTAGAGTTGTTGTTGTGGGGCCCCATCTTCTTCCTGGAAACTTCGAATGTCACTTCAGGAAAAACTCATAGTTCATTGTGAAAAACTTAAACATTAATCATATAGACATACATATATATATTCAATGAAAGGCATGATAGATATATTCAATGAAAAGTATGATAGATACGGAGAAAAGCAAAGATGTTTTCTAAACTCATATTTCTTTCTGTCCCATATCATGGCTCTTGACATGAGACAGAAACTCCAGAAACTTTGGGTTTTTCTCTTATTAACAGGCTTGGAATTGGAGAGGAACTGAGCCAGAGTCCAACTTCAAAACCAGCTCTACATATTTATAAAGAAATGTTTAATAAGACATATATATATATATATATAATTAATACTTACAAAAATGTGTCCATCCATCAGTAATTAAATATTCAGGATCCCTTAATTTCTTTGAAGATGAGTATTTTCCTATGGAGATAAGAAAAGAACCCTGCCCCCAACCTATCTGTATTTCTTACCATCAGTATGCTCACCATCCTTGTGAATGAATTGCTATTTATCTTTTCCAAGTGGCTTCTCTTCTTCAAACCAAACCTTTATAAATTTTGACGGTATCCACAATTTTTCTACACCTGTGGAGATAAGAGCAAAACCCCTTCCCCAACGCAGCACATCTCCTGGCTTCCATTGTGAGGTCAGCACATCCTTGAAATAAACTGGTTGATTTAGTTCAGTAGACTTTTCCATTATCCAATGTCTTTCTGCAGCCGTTGTTCCCTTCACATTAGCATTGAGAAAATTCAAGGTTAACAAAGCATTATGTAACCTATTTCTGGGGGTGTTTTCTACCCCTTTCTGTTTGTTCAACATATCCTTTATAGTTCGATTTGATCTTTCTATGACTGCTTGACCTGTAGGATTGTATGGTATACCTATATTGTAATAATCAAAAAACCGTTTCATGTTCCTAGAGACATAAGCAGGACCATTATCTGTCTTTATTTGTGTAGGTATACCCATGATAGCCATGACTTCTAATAAATGAGTGATTACTGAATCAGCTTTTTCTGAACTTAAAGCAGTTGCCCACTGAAAGCCTGAATAAGTGTCAATGGTGTGATGAACATATTTTAATTTGCCAAATTCTGCAAAGTGGAACACATCCATCTGCCAGATTTCATTCCTTTGGGTGCCCTTTGCATTAGCCCCTGCAGGAAGTGGCGTTTGGTTATAGAAAGAGCAAGTAGGGCATTTCTTTACAATCTCCTTAGCTTGTTGCCATGTAATTGAAAAGTCTTCAAACCTTTGCTATTAACATGATGTTTTTTATGAAATTCAGAGGCTTGTAGCACACTACCAATCAATAATTGATCAATTTCTGCATTACCTTGTGCTAGAGGACCTGGCAGACCCGTATGGGATCAGATGTGCAGATGTGTGTTATGTACATAGGGCAAAGCCTGTTCCTGATCAAATCTTGAACCTGGAGAAACAATGAGGTTAGTTCTGTATCATCAGGTATAAATTCAGCAGTTTCAATATGTAAAATAACTCTTTCTGCGTATTGTGAATCTGTGACTATATTAATAGGTTCTTTAAAATCCCTTAGCACCATAAGAATGGCATATAATTCTGCCTTCTGGACAGAATTATATGGAGTTTGTTCCACCTTAACCAAGTCTTCTGATTTGTAACCTGCCTTCCCTGATTTATTGGCATCAGTATAGAATGTACGGGCTCCAGTTATTGGAGCATCACGGAAGATTCGAGGAAGAATCCAAGAAGTTCTCTTTATGAAGTTAAGCCTCTTGCTTTTTGGATAGTTGTTATTAATGTCTCCCAAAAAATTAGCACAAGCTCTTTGCCATGGTTCATTATCTTCCCATAATTTCTTTAGTTCATCAGCAGTGAAAGGCACTATAATTTCTGCTGGGTCTATGCCTGCTAGTTGACAAAGTCTCAGCTTGCCTTTTATAATTAACTCAGAGACTTTTTCCACAGAAGTTTTTAGTTTCTTACTTGGTTTATGTGGTAAAAAGATCCATTCCAAAATAATATCATCTCTCTGCATTAAAATTCCTGTAGGAGAAATTTTTGATGGTAGTATGACAAGAATACAATCGAGCTCTGGATCCACCCTGTCCACATGTGCCTGTTGTAATTTTTCCTCAATCATTGTCAGTTCCTTTTCTGCTTCAGCTGTTAATTCTCTGGGACTGTTTAAATCTTTATCACCATCCAAGGTTTTGTTCAAATGAATTATTAGATCAGGTGTTATTCCAATAGCTGGTCATAGACTGGAAATGTCTCCTAACAGTCTTTGAAAGTCATTAAGAGTCCGTAGGCGATCTCTCCTAATTTGTGCTTTTTGTGTCTTAATTTTTTGCAAACCTATTTTATAACCTAAATAATTAACAGAATCTTCCTTCTGAAACTTTTCAGGAACGATTTGCAATCCCCATTTAGGTAAAAGTATCTTTATTTCTTCAAACAGTCTGTTCAAGGTATCCATGTTTGAATCGGATAACAAAATGTCGTCCATCTAATGGTATACTATAGATTTGGGAAATTTCTTGCGTATTATTTGCAATGGTTGGTTCACAAAGTATTGGCACAGGGCGGGGCTATTTAACATACCCTGGGGGAGGACGGTCCAGTGGTACCTCCTCGAAGGTTGAGAATTGTTATAAGTAGGCACTGTGAAGGCAAATTTTTCTCTATCTTCTTTTTTGCAAAGGTAGAGTGAAAAAACAATCCTTTAAATCAATAACTATGAGAGGCCATCCTTTTGGTAATAAAGAGGGCAAAGGAATTCCAGATTGCAGAGGGCCCGTAGGTTGAATAACCTTGTTGATGGCCCTGAGATCTGTCACCATTCTCCATTTACCTGATTTTTTTCTTAACCACAAATACAGGAGAATTCCAAGGCTGGTAGATTCTTCTATATGTCCAGCATCTAATTGTTCTTGTACCAGCTGTTCTAAAGTCTGTAACTTTTCCTCAGCTAAAGGCCATTGCTTTGTCCATATTGGTTTCTCAGTCAACCATTTTAGAGGCAAGGTTGTTGGTATCTCTGAAGGGACATCAATTGCTTGTTCTTGTACAGCCCGAATGGACGGTTTTCTCAGTTTGTAATATTTTTTAATATTATTCTCAGAAATATAGGCTCTAGAAGTAGCAGGAATGTTAATTTCGGTATTCCATTGTTGTAATAGGTCACGACCCCATAAATTCATTGCAATATTGGCTACATATGGTCTTAATTTTCCTATTTGTCCCTCTGGCCCTATACATTCAACCCATCTCGTGCTCTGCCTTACTCGAGATAGGGTTCCAATTCCCAGGAGCTGAACATTTACATTCTGAAGAGGCCAATATGGATGCCAAGATTCTGGGATAATGATACTTACATCAGCACCTGTGTCCAGCAGGCCAGTAATAAAAATGCCATTTACACACACTCTCAGTTTAGGTCTTTGATCATTTATAGAAGTTTGCCACAACACATGTAACTTATCTTTCTGATCATTATTGCTTGTAACAGTAGGCATGGGGCTTCCTAATTGTCCTGACGAGGCACGTTCTCTGCAGAAACTGGTAATGACTGAACCATGTTTGCCATGGGGGCCTGTGAGGCCCCCCCTCTCACATTTCCCGACTGTATCAGATTGCCTTGTTTATCTCTTGTAGACCTGCATTCATTCGTCCAGTGTCTGCCCTTTCCACATCTTCTACAGAACCTGAAGGCTGAGTCCTCCTATTCCTGTTATTTCTAGGAAATGCATTATTATTATTATTATTTTTATTATTATTATTATTATTATTTCTGAAAGATGCATTATTATTATTATTTCTGAAAATCAGTTGTCTACAATTCCTTTTCATATGACCCATTTTGCCACAATTAAAACATTTGGTATTCTGGTGTCTCCTTTTACCATTGGAAATTGCTTCTTCTACCCATGCTTCAGTGCCATAATCAATATATCAACATTCAGTGTATGCAAGACCCATTCTTCCAAGGGCGCTGATCTGAGCTTTAAAGGCCCCAAAATCCTTTTGCATTCCACATTTGCATTTTCATAAGCCAAAGACTCAATCATTATACGTCTTGCTTCTGGGTCAGATATCCCTATTTGTACAGCCTTAGTTAATCTTTGTAAAAAATCACTAAAGGGTTCTCTCTGTTTAACTCTGACAAATGATTCCATTCTCTGTCCTGGGTCTTGTACCCTGTCCCAAGCCCTTTAGGCTGCTGTAGTACACATGGAGAGTGTGTTTTCATCCAAATTAGCTTGTTCCTGAGGGTCAGAAAAGAGCCCTTCACCTAGAATTTGATCCAGGAAAATGTCAATTCCCTTCGCTTTTTCCTGCTGTTCTAAGAGTCTAGCCTCTTGCCTGAATAAGCATTTCCATTTCAATTGCGGTCCACTCTCAAGTACCGCAGATCTCAGCTGGAGCCAGTCCGAGGGAGTTGCTCTGCTTGTCGTGGCCCAAGAACTTAGCATCTCTTTAACAAAAGAGGCTTGCATCCCAAAAGTCATGACAACCTGTTTTATTTCCTTGAGATCATTCATACGGACAGGCTCCCATGTATCCTCCTTGATGACCCTAGGTTTTCTGGAACCAATCACCTTCTCTGTTGTTATTACTGGAAAGGCAGGTAGAGCTGTAGGTCGAGCTTTGTGGAAATTGTCCAGGAGAGATTTACCGACAGATGTAGTTAAAATTTGCCTTTCTACCCTTTGCTTTTCTTCATCAGAATTTAGAAATTCCTCAATCTTTTCAATTCTATTCACCATTGCCTTCTGCAATGTCTGGATCTCCTGTCCAGAATTATGTTCCAAAGCCTTCATTGAGGATTCTAAAATATGAAGTTTGTCCCTTAGAGATAACATCTCATCTTTGGACATAATTTTTATGGCATAAACCCTGCCTTCTTGTATTGACAATCTTTCCGTCAATCTGTCATAAGCTTTAGACAAAATCCGATTGTCACATTCAGCAGTTTTGATTCTCTCAGTTAATGTTTCATTTCCTACAGAAAGGAACTGAAGCTGATGATCCAAATCAGCTGTCCCCTCTTCCATAGTAATGAATTTCTCCTTAACATCAGCCTGTAGAACTTCTAACTGATTCTTGAGAAGATTGTTGTCATTCTCAATTGTTTTTAAGCATTCAATCTCTGCCTTAAGAATCCTGGATTCGTCTCGTAAAGACTTTATCATATTTCTATTATCAAACCATTTAGTGACAATGAAAACTATGAATCTCAGAAGGATCCATAGATGTGGGGTGATAGACACCTCTTGTAAAATCTCCCACATGGTACAATTAAAAAAACTGTTAAATTCTTGAATACTAACGTGTTCAGACATTTTATTTACAAAAGAAAAATTTTTTTTCCTGCAATGATCTGTTCCTGCCAGTGGTGGTCTCTGTGTTTTTGGAGCCTGTCCTGGAACTAGCTCTTTTAGACCAGGCTGGCCTCGAACTCACAGAGATCCGCCTGTCTCTGCCTCCCGAGTGCTGGGATTAAAGGCGAACACCACCACTGCCTGGCCGGCCTCGAACTCACAGAAATCAGCCTGCCTCTGCCTCCCGAGTGCTGGGATTAAAGGCGAACACCACCACTGCCTGGCCGGCCTCGAATTTACAGAGATCCACCTGCCTCTGCCTCCCAAGTGCTGGGATTGAAGGTGTGCACCACCACCGCCCGGCCAAGTCACTTTGTATCAGACCAAATCTGCCGCTGTGGAAGCTTTTGTTGCAAAACCGCAGGTACTTGAGTTTCTGCTAATTCAGGCAGTGGGGTTCCGCTCCAAACTTAGCCAAGGCAGGCAGGAAGGGGGTTAATTGCTCTGGCGAGCAGGCGGGGCAGAATGGGCCTGTGTGGCCGAGTGTGTCTTGGACTCGGCACTGGGGCCCGAGTCACGAACTAAAAAACAGCACCCAGGAGGGTGCTGTGTTAGCCGCTTGAGTCGGGGGCAAAATAGCCCGATGTTGGATGCCAAAATGTAACGGCGTAAACAAATGCAGACAGATTGTAAAATATATATATATATATATATATATATATATATATATATATATAGCTTTAATGTAGAAATAGACTTACAGAACCACCCTTCCCGTGGAGACCAGGAAAGCAGAAGCAGCAGCTGGGAGCATGCTCGCCAAATTTATAGGCAAACACGCCCCTAAGGGGCGGGACTTATCCCTACAATGTTATATGTTTGCACATTGTGGAATGACCAGTTAATATATTCCTTTTCTTAATTATGTATAAAATTCTTTGTGTTGTAAGTTAACTTTATGGAGGAAGCTGCAGTATTTCACAGAGACCATATAATTAGCAATAGACTACCACTGCCCAGATTCTTAATCTTTCCTGCTGCATCCCTGACAGTGGTCTCATTTCAGTCTGGACTTAATCTGGAGCTTTTTACAAGACTGTTTTAAATCTTGTAATTGCATTAAAAAAAAAAGACTGGGGCTGAGAAAATGGCTCAGTCAGTCAAGTCCTTACCATACAAATATTAGGACCTGTGTCTGATATTCATGACCTGTGGAGGAAAATTAGGTACTCAGAAAACAGACACCAAGAGTACACTGGCCTATCAGCCTAGCTGAACTTCTGAACTCTAGGCCAGTGAAGAGCTCCTATATCAAACAAACAAAAAAAATGCATATACACACAGAGAGGGACACATGTATATAGACACACATACACGCACGCGCACACACAGACACATGTATACACACACACACACACACACTCCCCAGACATACTCTGTTTTTAAAAGTCTGGGATAAATTTGGAAATTCGCATTTCCATTGGGTGATACTGGCATTGTGGCATGATGACTAGTTTGAAAAGTAATTTTTTTTTCTAAAATTTCCTGGCTACAAACAAAATGATCCAAAAAGATACAAAAGTATCTGATAGCCTCTTCATTTTATAACCTCCCTTGTACATATTTCCAATTTTTAAAAGATGCATATGATTTTTAACCACATGTGAGTGTGTGTGTGTGGGGGGGGGGTGTATTCACTTGTGAGTACAGTGCTGGAAGAACATGTCAGATGCCCCGGACCTGGAGCCACAAGTGGCTGTGAACTGCCAGACATAGATGTTGGAAACTGAACTTAGGATCTTTAAAAGAGCAATACCCGCTCTTAACCACTGAGCCATCTCTGCAGCCCTCCATTGTTTTTTTTTTTTTTTTAAGTCAACCAGGACCAGCTTTTGTTGCCTACAATAAAGAAACGCTTGCCTATCACAGCCTCCTTTGAGTCAAACTCAATGCACTTGAAATTACACATTATACAAATATGTTCCCAATGAGACTATGAGTTCCATGAGAGCAGGTAATAGCTTTGCCTTAATCAGTTTTAACCCTGGGATTTGAGCCAATGTGTGACACGTGGTAAATCCTCAACACAGTCATAGGGTGATGAATGAGGTCATATAAAATCAACTGAGCTCAGCCAAAACACCACAAATGGAATCTGAAAATGCTACCCTACTCTGTCCCTGATTCTGTTTCTCTCTAAATCTCAATGAAGTTGAGGCATCTCCTTTCCAATTTGCCTGAGCTTCAAACAACCAGATAAGATGCCCTTCAATTTGCTCTCTCTAGGGACTAGCAATGGGAGTCAAGAGTGGCTAATGGTCACACCTCATCCCCATGGCCAACGACGGGGAGTTAAAGTATTGAAACACAGACCAGCCCAAGCACAAGCCAGAGACAAATGCCCAAACAGAGAAACAGGGACTTTTTACCATGTATAATTGATAATCAAGGGGCAGTGATGCAGAGCTTCCCCATCAAGGGAAAGAAAAGTTAAAACCCCTGCATCACCTCTTTGTCTGAAGTGTGGTAATCCCTCCCTCTTTCTCAGAAGGGAAGAAGGATCGGAGGGGAGGGGCCATGCTCGCAGTATCATAGTTCTTCATTCTCTTGATCAACTTGGAATCAGAAACAGACCTTTCCTGACTTCCATACCTATCCCTAGTACCAATCTCTCTTCTCCATGACATGTTTCCTGACTCCCATACCTACCCTTGGTACCAATCTCCCTTCTCCATGAATGTTTCCTGACTTCCATACCTATCCTTGGTACCAATCTCCCTTTTCCATGGCTTGTTTCCTGACTCCCATATCTATCCTGGGTACCAATCTCCTTTCCCCATGGCTTGTTTTCTGACTCCCATATCTACGTGGGTACCAATCTCCCTTCTCCATGGATGTTTCCTGACCCCCATATCTATCCTTGGTATGATCCTGGGACTTGTGAAGCCATTAAAGTTCTGAAATGTGATAAACAGGAGCAGAGGTGACCCCAACAAGTCAAAATATTCTTGCTTAAGAATTTTCTCCTTGTTTAATTTCTTAGACCAGCTCTCTTAGTCAGTGTTCTATTAGTATGAAGAGACACCATGGCCATGGCAACTCTTATTAAGAGAAAGCATTTAATTAGGGACTTGCTTAAAGTTCCAGAGGCTTAGCCTGTTATCACCATGGCAGGGTCGTGGAAACAGGCATGGCAGACATGGTGTTGGAGAAACAGTTGAAAACCACATCCTGATCTGTGGGCAGAGAAAGCAGTACTGGGTCTGGTATAGGCTTTTGGAACCTCAAAGCCCAACCCCAGGGACATGTTTTCTCCAACAAGTCCATACTTTCTAATCCTCTCAAAAAGTTCCACTCACTGGTGACTGGGCATTCATATAAGCAGGCCTCTGGGGACCATTCTTATTCAAACTACCAGCTTATTTTCAGAATTATCTTCCAGGGTGTATCAGGGAATGTTCTATGATAAGCACGATAAAATAATATGAGGCGCACCAAACAAATCAATGCTAGAAGCAGTCTGGTTTTCAACTGTAAACTATCTATACTAGATAGCCTGCAAAAAGAAATCCAAGCCCCCCTATAAAATCTTCCACTTATATATCATAAATAAAAGTTGATTCCAACACTCTGCCTCTTGCAGATACATGGGGAGTCTTCTCTGATGGATGAATTCCAAGTACTCTCAAGAATGGCTCTCGGGAGGCCCATCTCCACCGGTCATCTATCTGTATCAGTCTTCAGAGTGTAAACCAATCTGGTCCCCAAATCTCTCTGCTTCCCTTTCCCATAGACCCCCACTTGCCCAGATACAAGCAAATTACCAGCTGTTAACATATGTAAAATAATCCCTGTACAGAATACATCGTGAGCTAGTCCCGTTTTCCGGGTCCCAGGCAAACAGCATACATTTCTTTTGGTATCAAGAAGCAGATGACAGGTTAAAAAAAAAAATGTTGGTTTCAGCCTCACCTGGTCGACTTAACTCTGAGTCAATGAGCTAGAAAGTTAAACTCAAGGGAGAGAAAGCTGCCGTCCTGTGGACTCTCAAGTGGATGCCCACTGCTTTATTCTGGGGACCGTTTGTGTAGACCTTCACTTCTCATGCATCCTGGTACAATGAGGTCACACTTCTTGCGCGTGGTGCAAAACTATCTATCTTCAACCATTGGAGTCTCTGCGGCTCCTCTTGGCTGTTTCTTCACTGGGGGCAGAAACTGGGCTGAATGTGTGCATGTTTTCTGTGACTTCTATGACAATGCATCCGCTTTCCATCCTCCACAGCCCACGTATTCTTTTCCCACCTCTTCTCTTTCATTCCAGAAAAATCTTAAGACATTCCCATCTCCTTCTCTCAGAATTCCACTGGCCATGCACCCTGTGGAAGAATTTTCAAGCCACCTGTACATCTCTGAAGAGAGAAAATCATCCTCACTGGAGCCTAAGATGAGAATTTCCAAGCAGGGATTATTAGGGGTCCCTTTCTTTGTTGTCTCCATACTTCTTTCGAGAAAACATGGTTGGCACTAAAAGTACAACTGTTCTTCCCATGTGTATCTCTTCCTTCTCTGTGACTTCTCAGCCTCACAGTATCCTGGCATCTCAAGGCCTTTTTTCTCCCCTCTTGAGGTCTCATTTTGGTCCTAAAAGTCCTTTGCTCCAAATACACATCTCCTCGTTTTCTTTGTTAATATTCCTTCCCATGGAGAGCTCTGATAAAAGCAGCATCCTCTTTGTGTCCTCGTCTGGCCTCCCATTTTACCAAGCTGAAGGGGGTTACCTTCATGCCAACACATCAATTTCATCAATCAATTACCTAGTAAAGGCCTGGCTGATTCTATAATTACAAGCCATCTTTTTATTGTGTCTTATCCATATTCTCTCTTGCCAGTAGTATTCAGAATCCCAGGTATCTCCAGGGAATGTCTGATGTCCAATATAAGGAAAAAGAACACGTGATTTTCCACTATGCACAAAAATAGTAAGTCCACCTAAGTGGCTTCCCTTGTTGAGTGCCAGCTGTTACCCATGGAACTATGTTCCTACCAGTACAGAGTTCCTATCCATTCTGGAATGTATTTTTTAAAGATTTCATTTTGATTATGACAGGGACCTACATGTGTGCATGCACACAGGTACATTCAGAGGCCAGAAACAGCAGATCCCCCAGAATCTGGAGTTACAGCTAGTTGCAAGCCTCCCTAGATTGGTGCTGGGAACCTAACTCCAGTCCTCTGCAAGAGCAGAATGCATTTTAACCACTGAGCCATCTCTCTAGCCATTCCCAGAACTTTTATTAAAATATATGTTTATTTATTTTTGAAATGAATGCTTTTTCACAATGTGTATTAAAGCTAATTGTCTAATCCAGGATTGGTATAGAAAATGATGGGTCCAATGATAAGATCAGTTTTTGCAATACAAGAAAAAAACATGGACACCCAGGCTTCCCCGTGAACTTTGCTTCAATTCCTGCCTCCAGGCTCCCGCTTCACTTCCCACATTAGGTTCCCTCAAGGGTGGACTGTTTTCTGTAGCTAAAGACTCCTCTGACTCCACTTACCCTCTGCACTTTGACCAGCAGTGAATTTTGTCATTAACCACCACCCACAAAGAAACGTCTCTGAGGAGGTCTGAGAGCTGCACTCATCTAGGAGGAGAGGGATATAAGTTTAGAGAACAATTCACTGCTGTGTCTATTTGACAGAATAATAGTGGTAGACTTTTCCGGGGCCTATGAATGCCTCAATCATGACTCCAAGCCTTACAACACAGTATGTGTTCCCTGCTGTGGAGTAGACCTTAAATCCAGTCAGAGCGGTTAGTTTTCCCGATAACGTCCATGCCGCTAGTTTACCCACATCTTGGCATGCTAGTCGTTGCTGTAGCTCTTAGGGATAACAGATAGGTGAGTCGTCTCCCCCAGCAAACCACATGGGACTTCTTTTTTTATTATTTCTTTAAAATTTATTTATTTATTAAGGATTTCTGCCTCCTCCCCGCCGCCGCCTCCCATTTCCCTCCCCCTCCCTTGATCAAGTCCCCCTCCCTCATCTGCTGGAAGAGCAATCAGGGTTCCCTGCCGTGTGGGAAGTCCAAGGACCACCCACCTCCATCCAGGTCTAGTAAGGTGAGCATCCAAACTGCCTAGGCTCCCCCAAAGCCAGTACGTGCAGTAGGATCAAAAACCCATTGCCATTGTTCTTGAGTTCTCAGTAGCACATGGGATTTCTATACTATGACAGCTAGCCAATAAGGACAAAGTGCGACCATGTTCAGGGATAAGGCATAACACTAAGAATGTTTGAAAAGTCCATATTTTATAATTATATATGTTTCTTAAATATATGCATGTATGTCCATATAACAATTTAATTGCCATTAAGTCCCTCTCTTCTATAAAAAAAGGAATATTTTTTCTTTTAAAGCAAGTAAGCTCAAGTTATTTTATTATAATTTTCTCAATCCAATATATCATACAACTCACTGATATGAACTGCATAATTCAGCAGACTTTGAATATTAAGAGGCATATGCAACCACCATTATAATCTAATTTAAATCATATTGATAACTCCAAAAAAGAGCCCCAAGAATTTTAGCTCACTTTCCAAACTCTAGCACCTCCATCTCCAGTCCTAAGAAACTATCAATATTTCTGTCCCTATCAATTGATTATTCTGGACATAGTGTAAAATGAAATTAAGTAATGTGTTCTGACTGGAATCTTAATATAGCATTTTAAAAACTCAGCTATGCTAACTGACATTCATCCTTTTTACCACTGTTTGATATTCTGGCCTATAAATATGCTGTACTTTGCCTGTCAGTTCATCAGCTGGCAGGCACGGATGATGTTTAATACTGCTCAGCATTCATGTGCGATTTTCTGTGTGGACTTGCATGCATCTCTCCCTGGCGTATACCAAGGGTGGAACTGAAAACTGGCCGGCTCGCCTTTTGATATGGCTGTGCCATTGTACACTCCCCCAGCAGAGCATGGGAGTGGCAACCCTCTACTGCCTCATCCATGCCTGTTAGATCCACATCTGGTTACAGGAAGCCTATGGGCATCTCATTGTGCTTTGGGGTTCTGTTAGCTTGATGAACGACATAAGGGGACTTCTGTATGCTTGTTGAACATTCACGTATTTTCTTTGTTCAGGCTACTCTCCCATATTTAATTGGATTATTTGCCTTTTTATAAGTGCTATATTTCTTTATATAGCCCATGCACACATATTCTGTCACATATGTGATTGGCACATTGTTACTATCACCGTGAACAGAAATGAGCCTTCTGATACAGATTACAACCATTGCACTGTTTTCTGGAGAAATTAGTTTTTATATGCTGTTTTAAACCGTGTGTTTAAAACTGTGATTAAAGTCTTACCCAAAGTAGATTGATGTAAGGCTCAGTACCTCCCAAAACATGTATATGTTCATGGCTCTATAGAAAGAAGCTTCTATTTAACCCCATGAGACCATTGCAGCTTCGATGATGTGTTTTTACCAATTCATATACTAGAATCACATCCCAAAATGAGCCTTGGAAGGTATCTGCTCACTGGCTGTAACTATTAAAATAACATCATCTGGTGCAGAGTATGTCAGAGATACCAAAATATCAAATATGACTAGAGAATTCAAAAGTTCGTATCAATGAACTACTTCTACAGACAAAGGCCCACAGATCCAGAAAAGATGCAAACACTGGCCCGTTAAGGCTGTGGTCTGTGTCGTATGCAGAGGATTCAGGCATCATTCATTGGTGTTGGTATGAACACAAACCATTTTATTGCTGAGAATGTACCCCAGCAGAAACGGATGTCATTAGATCACAGAGCTCAAAATCCATGATTGTCCACTGGCCATGCCAAGCAGAGCTCGAGTTTGAGCTGAGCTGCCTCACAGCACCCCTCTGTTCTGACAGTCCCAGTGGAGGTGTCTTCCTCTAGCCTCACCTTCACATGGCAGCACTTTCTGGGATCCCCGGACTCAGAGGGCTTTGGAAACAGGCAAGTCCTTCTCCACTGAGCTGCCGTGCAAGATCTTGCATAGAAAGAGCTGGGAAACATTAGCTTGCTTCTGGTCTGGCCATAATGAAAATAAATGAGGGCTTCAATTTAAAGTCGTTACTAAAAATTTGTTCTTTCCTCCATTCTAATTCTGAGCTCCACTTGCAGCTAATTAGAACAGTTCCCAGCGTGGTCTCCCAGCGCAGTACCAGTGTAAACACCAAGCATCTGAGGTTCATTACAATAAAGACATCAAATAAACACTGGACCGAAAAACAGTAGTTTGGGCATGGCTCATTACAGCACAGGGCAGTTAGCATTCCTCATTCGGGAACGAAAAGAAGCCATCGGGAGACTGAGAGCAGAAACCCAGCGCCTTCTATCCTTATTAACGATGGGAGTGGGACCAGGGGAATTATTTTTTACCATTAAAATTTTCTGGAGAATGAAGAGGGATTTTTTTTCTATTTTAAGTGAGAAGGAAAAACGAAGTGTTCTCTGATCCTTGTTGTAAATGAAGAGAAAAGGCAATTGTTTGTTTTGGACTTGTCTTTCTTTCTCCAGTTCCTCCTAGGGCATACTGTTTACAATTTAAATAAGGAAAAAAGAAAAAGGAAGAATAGAGTGTCCATTAATCAGCTTAGGGCTTTCATTATTCATGCCCGGCACAAATAAACCCTTGCCAACGTGGACCAGTTACAGCAATGTGATTCTTGGTATCTAGAACTTCTTAAAGGAAACATAGTTAAGTGTGACTCTTGTGTTTAGACATGTTAATTATACCATAGGTGCTTACTAACGTTTGAAAAGATTCCCATTAATTCCAAGGTTTATCTGCATTCTTTTGGCGTGGCCTTGGAGTCATTGAAAGGGAGAAGAAAATTCTTAAGATTTCTGTCTGTGATATTTAGCCCTGCTCTTAAGTAATAATAAGAATCCAAAGACATTTACTGAACTCGACTGGCAGACTTAACACAAGAAAGGACTCTCCAGATTATTGTCTGTGTGGTATAGTTCATACCCCACTTCCGTCCATCAATGAAAAACAATGAAGAGGAGACACAGCACACTATGACAAAACAGAAAAGAACCATGGGGGTTCTAGGAATAGGTGTCCCCAGCTAGGTGTGAAACTCACTCACACTGTTTTTGCTACTTTATGTCTATAAAATTAAGACTTCAGGCTCAGCTCCCCCTTCCTACCTTGATGTTCCATTAGCCTGGAAACCACAAAAAAAGGAGCTTTATTACTTTCTTGTGATAGTGTGCCAATTAATCTTCCTCTGGTGGAGGAAAAATCCTGTCTTTTCAAACCTATTGTGTATCCTAAAACTGGATATAGGCATGCAGTGACCTCCAGTCAAGACAGGAAAAGTAAGGAGACGCTATTAGAAGCCCACTGTGCCAAGTGTAAGAGTGTGTCTGTGTGTATGAGTGTGTGTGAATGTGTGTGTGTGTCCAGTGTGTGCTTGTGGATTATGCAGAAAGAGTTCCAACTCTGATCTTCAGGAAGCTGAGATAGTTCCATTCACAGAGCCTACCGTGGCCACATCTGGTAGTCCGCTGTTGAGGTCACTGCGGGGACAGTCTCTGTCTACTAAGTTTTCGGTTTATATACAATGTGGTGTTCGGCCTATCAACAGTCTTCTTCAATCTCATCACAAAACCCCTTAATGATTTACTTTTCAACTGTTCAGGCTCCATCAAGCTGCAGGAAAGTCCGTTCCTTTTGTTACGTGCTAAAAAGATGACAGTCAAAACACAGACGGAAGAAAAACCACCCTGAGGAATCCAGGTTTCCTGCTGTTTGCCCACGGTAGCCACGGCTGAGTGTTCATTATCTGGAGAGAATGCAAGCCAGGCTGTTTGCTTCCTGTGACAACGTTCGCTGTAAATGACACATGTCAAAATGCCGGGAGCTTCTGCATGGTTGATGGTATACATAGAAAAAAAAGCGCTGTGAAATGAAACACGTTGATGCTTGACTCTGGAATATCTTGTGTGTGTGTGTGTGTGTGTGTGTGTGTGTGTGTGCGCGCGCACTCATGGGCATGTCTGTGCAGGTTCACTGTGTACACAGGTGCATGTGCACATGTTGTGGGAGTGGTTGTGTGGGCCAAAGCACAACCTCAGCTATTGTTTCTCAATATTGTTTGTTGTCGTTATTGTTTTTGTTTCCTAGATTTGTTTTTTTATGGTATTTATTTAATTTTTGATTTTTAATTTTTATGCATTGGTGTCTGTGTGGGGCTATCTGCACATGAAATGCAATTGCCCGTGGAAGCCAGAAGAGGGAGTCAGATTTCCTGGAGCTAGAGTTAGAGGCGGCTGTGCACTGCCTGACCTTGGGTGTTCAGGAGCAAACTCAAGTTCTCTATAAAAGCAGCAAGCTCTCTTAATGCTAATGGCTAAGAGCCATCTCTATAGTTTCTGTTGTGGTTTGCGTTTGACTTGGTTTGGTTGGATTTGGCTTGGTTAAGAAAAGGCCTCATAATGGCCTGGAATTTGTTTGCCGTATAGGCTATGCTGGCTGGCCAGTGAACTTCAGGGATCCACTGTCTCCAGCTCCCCAATGTTAGAATAAGTATGTGCCACCACAGCCGGCTTCTTGAACATGAGCTCTAGGGCACTGAACCCATACCCCCTTCTTGCAATCAGAGTACTTTACTTATATGATTTCTAATTTTAATTTCCAATCTTGAATTACCTGTGTCTCAATGAGATATTGGCTAGATCAGGTTGACCTGTGGCGGACTGTATTAATGTCTTTAGTAGATAGGAAAGACCCAGCACTCGGTGGGTGGCACCGTTCCCCAAACATGGAGTCATGGACTCTCTAAGAGTGGGGAAAGTGAGTGAAGCATTAAGCATTCATGCATTCATTGTCCCCTGCTCTTGACTGCAGATGTGACTAGTTAGTTCAAGCTCATTCCTTAACTTCTATTTGTGGATGAACTATAACCTGGAATTACAAGCAAAAACACTCTTTCTCCCTTAAGTTACCTTAGTCTGGCTGTTCTGTCCATAGCAACAGAGATGGAGCTTAGACAATGAGCTATCACATCACCCCTGGATCAGAAATATCTTAGTGAGTTTTCACCTAAAATCCGACAAACCTTTTCATGTATTTCATATTCGCTTGTGTAGATCACGTGCACAGGTGGCTTGAAACATGCCTCACAGTAGGAAACCCTCCAGATCCATATGGCGTGTGCTTCTGATCTTCTGTTTTGCTTGGTAATGTGGTTATTTATTTGATCATGGAGATCATTCCTGGAGAAGGACAAGATTCATCCCACCGAGTGCCCAAGCCCAAATTATTGCTCTTATCTTAATATGAGTTGCCCTGTTTATCCACCGGTACTGTTCATTAATACCACTCATCTACTCCCACACCCATCTAAAATTTCTTCCGTGGCCTTGTATCCCTTTATTCCATAGTCTTTGCTATTCCAAGGACACCATCCTGTTAACTAGATGCCTACATCTGCTTTCACGTTTTTACTTCTATAACTCTACCGCTCTACCAGAGAGACTGAATACCACAATCTAACAGGAGTCTGATTGTGTCATATCCATGGTCAAACTCTTCAGAGATTCACATTGAAGCTCGGTTGATGTATGATCTGGGTGACATTAATTAAATACCCAGTGTTCCTACGGAGCTGGCAGTACACAGAACAAGCCACTGAAAAGATCTGCCTGTACACTTGAAAGTAAATAAGGCAAGTAAAACTGAGCAAAGAAACAGAGGAAGGGAACATTTATTAGCACGCATCATGCCCCTTGTGATGGAAGTGCTCCATTTTAGTGGGTATTGCCCTTTTAACTTGTCATGGGAACCTCTCAGGGAGGATTAAGTGCCCTCTTACTGAAGACAGGGAAGGTGGAGTCCAGGGACAAAATGACTTGTCATGCAGAGTTCCACAGGCAACAAGCATCAAGATCATGCCTTCTCCCTGCTTCCAATCCCTTTCCTGTGTCCTTACCACCATGTAGCAAATCAAGGAGTCTTTGGTGCTTTTATTGTTGTTGTTATTATTATTATTATTATTGATTAGTTACCTCTCTAGGAAGACTCATGACCTTGTTGCTTTGGTGGCTTCTTGTTGTCTAAACTTACCTCCCATGATAATTAATACTGATTTTTGACTTGACAAGATCTACAATAACCTAAGAGGCCAAACTGTGGCCCTGTGTGGAAAGAGATTCTAGATCAGGTTAGCTGAGATGAGAAGACTGACGGTAAACACGGGCAGCCCCTGGATCATATCATGGACTGGGGCCATGGATTGAACACAAAGTGAAGAGCTAAGGCTAAGTTAAAAAAAAAAATCCTCTCTCCCTCCCTCCCCTCCTCTTCTTTCTGACCCCAGATTCAATGTCCCTGGCCACTATATGTCACCATCTCCTGTCGGGTCAAGTCTCCTCTTTACCCACCCCTACCCCTACTGGAGTTACCAGTGCCCAGCACCATGGGATTCAAACTCAAGGCCACATGCTTGTGTGACGCCCACTGAGCCAGATGCACACTACCACTTCTGAATGTTTTCTCATGTAACACATCATCTTTTCCTACAACCCATTGAAAGCCTTCCTTCCTCTGATTTCCAGTTTCAATTTCCTTCTAGATCTATCCACGTCATCATAGCTTCTAAACCCAGATAATATTTAAGAAACCTACTCGGGGTCTCATTTCTCCCGGTTCTCTCCCCAGTAAGTTTCATCTACTATTGAACAAATTTAGGTACCTGAGATGCAGGCCCTCACCCTCATCTCTGCATCCATGTTACATGTTACATGTATCTGGTATGTTACACATGTTACATACTACATGTTACACATATCTATCTTCATAATGCACTGGCGTATTCCCACTCCTGTAAACCTTGTGCCTTCTCAGAGATTACCTTATCAGAGATGAAGGTAGCACTGAAAAACATTGTATTCATTTTGCTCTACAGAAGAGAAAGGATAGACTTGAAGTTGCCGTGGTGACTCTGTGCTAAAGACTTTAAAACATTTCTATTAAATTCTTCTTATCTGACACATGACTCTCGCCAGGAGACAACCATTATTAACTAGTGGAATTTTCTTCAAATGTAAAATTGATGAAAGTAAAGAACATTTATTATTTTTACCAAGTCTTTTAAAATGGTAACAATGCATAGCACTTAAATCATGATTCTGCCCCTACCACACATGCACACTGCCATTTCCACCACCGCCACTTCCGCCAGTGCGACCAACACCACTACCACCACCATCATTGCTGCCACCGCCACTACCACCATCACAGTTGCCGCCACCGCCAACACCACCAACACCATCAACACCATCAACACCACCACTGCCAACACTGATACCGCTGCTATTTAAGCGTGGTTAAAAACAATAAAAATCTATTCCAGACAGTGTCAGTCTTCAAGTTAAAGACTCTCCTATTCTATGGATCAAGTTTACCCAAGTGCAGATAACTCATCAGCATGTTTGAAAAGTACTTCAGGCAGACAGGACCAAAATAAGTCAGGTACAGTGGGTGAAAACTATGCCCCAGTCTTAGAAGACAAAGAATTCTAGCTTTTTATTGTCCTTACCACAACCTACAAAGAGCCTCTGCCTGATCCTAGATTGGCTGTTGGCAGGCCCATTCTTGTGCAGGTTCGATGTAGGTAACTATGGTAGTATATGTAGGTAACTATGGTAGTATATAGTAGTATATGTAGGTAACTGTATATATAACTGGAAAGTCCTATTTACAATGGCAATGGGTGTAGTCAGCTTTTTTGTTAAACTTCCAACTCGCAAATAATGAAATGGAGACTTCTTATTAATTATGAAAGCTCAGCCTTTGCTTGGGTGTGTTCCTAACTAGTTCTTATATCTTAACTAACTCATATTATTTAATCTGTTTTCTGCTGTATGGCATGTTACTTCATCTCTGTACTGTTGACCCTGTTTCCTCGATGTCTGAGACAACAGGAGTGAGCCACCAGACCCAATATGAACAAGGTGTATAACTCTTAATAGACACATACTATGTTAAAGAACCAAAAATAAGGAAATAATTCTGTCTGGGCAAAATGAGAATGGGGAATGAGAACTTTTCATAAGGTAGGGTTTAAATGCTATATTGAAAATCTTAATGACCAGATCACTTTTACAAATATTATGTGTGTGTGTATACATATGTATATAATATATTACAAACCACAGCTGTCTTAGTCCAAATTCCTCAAAATAAACACATGGTCAGGCCTATCATACCAATACCCCAATCCTGGTATCAACTTTTGTCTTAGGTATTTTTACTATGAAGAGATACTATTACCACACAATTCTTATAAAGAAACATTTAGTTCAGATGGCTTGCTTACAGTTTCAGAGGTTCAGTCTGTTATCATCATGATGGGGAACATGTCAGGATTTAGGGGGATGTAGCTGGGAGTCCTACATCTTGCAGGCAACAGGAAGTCAACAGACTTACTGGGTGGAATCCTGACCATAGGAAACTCCAAAGCCTCCCCCCACAGTGACACACTTCCTCCAACAAGGCAATACCCACTCCAACAAGGCCACACCTCCTAATGTTGCCACTCCCTATGAGATTATGGGAACCAGTTATGCGCCAAACTACAACAACTATTCCTTAATTATCTTAAATATAAAAGTATCAATTGTTTCTTTACTTTTACACAGAAAAGTTTGCTTTCCTTCTCACAAAAGTTGGGAAATTAAGCAGTTATAGTATGAGATGAACTATGTCTGTGTAAAATTCCATATGATAATCTGATGGTATTTGAGTCAAATTTTCTCAGCTAAGTCTGTCAATCTCTCAGAGAGTTTGTTCTCTTCTGCCACAGAGGCTCCTGCCTGCCAATAAACACAACCAATTGTGCTTTTCCTCAGTGCTTGGCAAGTACTAATGTTAACCCTCCCACTACAGCACCACTTATGTGTCCGAAGAAAGACTGTAGACACAGAGAAGCTGGTAGAAGAGAAGCAGGGGAGTGAGCTTTTCATAAAGTCCCCTAGTAGAGAGGGAAGTTCTGGAGCTCACCCAGGCAGCCTGGCTCCAGAGCTATGCGCCAAACTAATGCATCCACCAATATTCCAGGGAAGATGCCCAGAAAGCTGGATGTTTGCAAAAGCCTGAAAAGGGCTTCGTGTTCACCTTGGTCTGAGCACCACCGCTCTGGCAGTTTTCTGTTGGAAACTGTACCGACCGACTGCGGTTCCCACATCTGTGCTAATATTGCATGAAGTGATTAGCAGTTAGGGAATGGGCGGGGAGCGTGGGCTTCTTCAATCTGTTTCAGCAAGTGTTTTACTGCTTAATCAGCAGGTTCCTGGGATGGCAGAGGTGGTATTAATATTCCAGGAATTTATCTGAAATTATAATGAACTACTGAGGTGGCCCAGTGGTAAGAGGCACTCTAGTGCAAGACATGATTGTATATGTGCCTGGAGCCCCAGGGTTATGGGTGACAGAGACAGGACAATCACTGGGGTTCGCTGGCCTCCAGCTCTGCATTCAGGGAAAGAGTCTGATTAAGGGGGAAGGTAGAAAGTAAAATCTCAGGAAACAGTGCCCTCCTTTGACCTCTGCGCATGCATGGGATGCACACCCACACACATGTACACATGCATCACATACTCATGCACTTACTGATGGAGGAAGGTCATTGGTTAAATAAAAAGAAACTGCTTGGCCCTCATTGGTTAGAAGATAGGTGGGAGGAATAAACAGAACAGAACGCTGGGAGGAAGAGGAAGTGAGCTCAGACTCCAGAGCTCTCCTCTCGGGAGTAGATGCCTCAGAGAGACGCCATGCTCCCAGCTCCCAGGCAGACACACGTGATGAAGCTCAGACCCAGGATGGACATAGGCTAGAATCTTCCCGGTAAGCGCACCTAGGGGCGCTACACAGATGATTAGAAATGGGCTAAATTGGTATGTGAGAATTAGCCTAGAAGAGGCTAGATAGAAATGGGCCAAGCAGTGATTAAATGAATACAGTTTGTGTGTTGTTATTTTGGGCATAAGCTAGCTAGGCAGCCGGGGTGCTGGGGACGCAGCCCAGCCACCCTTATTACTACACACTTACACACACACACAAACACACACATGAATGCATGTACACATGCATGCGCATGCACCAACAATACCAATGATTTTCCCTCACTGGCTCTTTGATTAATGCTTTGCATTTTATCCAAGTTTCACCGGATTAACAGTACCCTAGAAATAATACACATTAGTCTGTCCATAGGTCCAGAATGAAAGCCTGATTTGAACTCCACTTTGATGATCTAAGTAAGCATCCTGTTTCTCCCCAACCATCCTAATGGCTTCACACTTGGTAGTTTAAGAGTTCTGACAGTTTTAAGTGTCCTATTTGGCAAGGCTCGTTTTCTTCTAAGACCTTGCAGTTTAGGGAAGAGGTAAATAAAACTATCCCATCCCTTGTAAGGTCTCTGACGTCAAAGAGAACAGAACACATTGGAACTCAGAAAGAAAAAAACTAAAGGAAATCAGCAGGGAGCTAACTGGAAGGGGTAGATGAAAGGAGGCTTCTAATGAGATGTTGCTAATGGCTGCTCACAGTTCTGATCAGTGGCTTCCAATAAAGGATGAACTTTTCCTGAATTATAGTGTGGACCAGCTGCTCAAGTGGACAGAAAGACAGGCACACTGAAGAGGACAGTCATCTGGACACACTCGGGTCTTCAAGCACCAGCTCAGCCATTGGGATGCCCACTGGCTGATCTTGGACCACTCATTTAGCTTCTCTTGCCCCCATGATCCTTTGTTACATGCCAATCACACACCATGGCATCCGTGTATTATTACATGGCCTGTTATGCACATTCACACAGAATAGCATCAGTGTATCACATGGACCTTTATCCCAAGTCCAGATACCAATGGCCCATCCATATTTAAGTTCAAGACGAGAAATGAGAGGAAAGGTGAGTCTCACAGTGTACCACATTTCCACGAACCTTAACACTCTGGGGATCAGATCCACAATACATGAAGGAAGGATTATTCTTTTTAAAATCATTAGAGAGATTTTAGATGAGTGTTTGGTTTAGATCATCTTTTCACAGAAATTAGTAAGTTTCTCAAATATCAACAAGGACAGGATAAAATACTACTTTCAAAACTCCTTTTAATTTTTTCACAAATTTTTATTTATGTATTGGATGGGAGGAAAGGCTCCTGTATGCCATAGCTTTGTGCAGAGGTCAGAGAACAAGTTGGAGTCAGTTCTTTCCTCCCACTATGTGGGATCCAGAGATTGGATCTGAGTCTTCAGAGGGAGGATGGTGTGACAAAAGGGGCAGGGGAGGGAGTGATGATGGGAAATATAGAGGATTGTTGACAACACCAGAAACTAAGAGAACAGAGTGGAGAAACGCTCCCCCTAGAATCCTCAGTGAGGAGATGATCCAGTTGTACTAAGACCTCGATATTAATTTTTAAATTCTAGAATGTGGGTAAAGATATTCATGTTGGCTTAAGCCACATGATGAGTCAGTAGAGTACACAACAAGATAGATGCTCTTGTTCCCATGTTAGAACTGGCTTCAATAAATATCAAAGAGGTTAAGCAACTGGTCATATATAGAGCGGGTTCCAGCTCACATGCAAAACCGAATCTGTCTGACTCAAACCAGGACTTAATAAGCCCACCAGAGAGCCAGCTGCCTCATGCCTTCTACGCCAGCAATGATCTCCATGGATGGGGAGCAGCTTTTGGCACCCACTTCCAGTTAAGGTGTCATAAAAGAAGTAGTTTCCCTGGAGCTTTGCCCCTGATGTTCTCAAGCACACTGAAGAAGGAAGATGGCAAAAGCCCATCTTTTGATGCATTTTTGAATGAAAAATGAAACCCAGAGTTATCTTTGTTATGCGTTGTGACATTAAGTTGACCTCTTTATGGAAGTCTCTCCATCTAAATTCCTTCTTTGCCTTCCATAGCCTTTGCCAGAGTACACCATAGAATCAAGGTCATATAGCAAGGTTCTTTACCTGCCATATGGTAGGGCCCAAGTTGAATTGTCTGAAGAATGGGACCTGACGGCACAAGAATAAACCCATGTGATTGCAAGCAAGCCTTCAAAGTAAATGAAGCTTGGACACTCGCAATTCACAAAGGGGAGACCTTCCCCAAACCCCAACTATGGAACTACATGCTGATGTCTCTTCCTCAGAGCCTAGATGGAGCCTGACCCACTTTAAATTTAAGATTTTGGAAACTGTACCATCTGCAAGGGTCGTAAATTAATTTTCCTAGATGGTGGCTTTAAGGAGTTTAGAGACCCCCCTGTTTTGTTTATTTTTGTTCCTTTCTTTTTGTTGTGAAGATAATAAAAGGCACACGTTTTTTAGCTAATTTACCCCTAGAATAGTAAAAGCATTTCTTTACCACTATTTACTTTTCCAGTTTCTTTAATTTTGGTAATTGCTTAGTCAACTTTGTAAAATATATATTCTGTCTTAAAAAAACAGCCAAATATGACCGATCACCTTCATTTTCATTTCGGATTTGGCATGCGAGACCTAGATTGTGTATTCTTCCCATGGCGCCACACCAGCCTTGGATACTTAATTAATTTCCTTTAGCTGGTATAAGCTTGTACCTAAAGAGACAGTGTCCCATTTTGATGGCTTGCTTTTGGCTGAAGTTCAAAAATATCACTTCTTAAATCTTTTCTCCCCCCTTTAAAATTTCCCAGAGTGCTATAGAGAAAAAAAAAATAAAATAAAAGCAGTCTGGCATGATTTTTCAGCCTGGCTCTTTTCTTCATCATTCTTCCTTTTACTCTTCTTTATTCCTTGTTTAACTGGGTATTTTGTTTAAAAGACAGGAAAGGAGAAATAAACATAAGGAGGAGCATGAATCAATGGATGGATGGATGGATGGATGGATGGATGGATGGGAACCAAGAACACCTGAGCTCTAAGCCCAGTAGCCTGAACTTGCATTTAGAGCTGGTGGTAAGGTTGTATTTGACCATGAACTTCACTGGTCAGTCAACGGGTAGGACAAAGGCATTGTGAACATCAAAACTGTATCACTCCATCATGAGGAAGAACTACCACCTCTTCATCAGATAGATCCTACCATCTCTAAGGCGAAACATGTTCTTAAAGATAAATGACTGGCAGGTATTAGGGGTGAGTGTGCAGTTGAAGGAAATAAGAAATGAATCTATTAAGAATGTGCTAATGTTAGGCAAGCCCCTTTCTTCCTGACAAGTCTTTATTCAATCCTTTAGTGTGCTGTTTGCTTCGATAACAAACCAAATCTCCTATCGAGACACTAGTATTTGGAATTACTTTAGAGGTAGCTTGTCACTGAGTATATTTATCAAGATATACTGTTGCACAGTATGTGCAATTTTCCCTAGTACTCCGAGTTGCCTGGTCACAGAAAAGAGTAGATAAAATATTTAACCTTCACCTTGCAGAGACACTAAATCAAACCAATATATTTCTAATGGTAAATGTGAGTAGTTAAGTTCATATCATTGTTCCTGTGACTCAATCTCTCCCTTCCCCCCCCCCCAATTCCCTTTCTTTCTTCCCTTTAAAAAGCTTTTGAAAGATGGACAAAATATATGCAACATAAAATTCACCATCTTGAATTTCTTTGCAATGCATATTAGAGTGGCATTAAATATACCAAATGCCTGAGCTAGGGTTTTCTATTGCTGTGAAGAGACACTATGACCATGGTAGCATTTATAAAGGAAACATTTACCTGGAGTGGCTTCCTTCCAGTTTCAGAGGTTTGATCCATTATCATCATGACAAAGGGTATAGAGGTGTAAAGACATAGAACTGTAGAAGCCAGATGTGGTGGAAAGGATAGCTGAAAGTACTGCATCTTGCAGGTAACAGGAAGTCAACTGACATGTACACTGAGGGAAGCTTGAGCATAAGAGACCACAAAACACCTAGAGTGACACACTTCCTCTAACAAGGCCACACTTTCTAGTAGTGTCACTCCCTTTGGGGGTTTGCTTTCAAACCACCACACTAGTATAGATAACCACCACTGTCCCCTATAGATCTTTTGACTTCCCAAACTAAAATTTTCTGCTCACTAAACAGTTGTTCTGTTTTGTCTACTCTCTCAGGCTTGGTGCCCTCCTCACACCCCTCTTTATGAATTTCACTGTTCTAGAAACTTCTTATAAATGGAGGCATGGTTTTTTTTTTATAATTTTGCCTTTGTCTACTTTTCCATAGCATAATGTCTTTAATGTTTATCTGATAGCCCCTTTAGGGCTGAGTAGTATTTCATTGTATACACAGACTACATGTGACTCTCGCTCCACTCACTGGTGAATGACTGGGTTGCTCCCACTTTCTCATTATCTGAAAGAAACTGCTATGAACATGGCTGTAAATATACAGCAGAGCTCCTACTTCCAATTTATTCTTGTATATCTGAGGGGTGGAACTGCTGGATCAAATAGAAACACTAAGTTTAAGTCGTTTTGAGAAACCACCATATTTTTTTTACCAACAATAACTATATATTTTACACTCTCCCCAAAAATATACAAGGGTTTGTAATACTTGCTGTTTTCAAAAACTATTTTCTTTATCAGAACATTTCTCCATTGCCCAGTAGTGGGCTAACTTTTCATTGATTTCAACTGGAAATCATATCAATGGCATCTTGCATGCACGGCAAGCACACTACCACCCAGCTACAAGCCCACATCCTACTTCATCACTCATGGCTGTCTCAGGCAATGATCTCAACCCTAAATATGGGCTCTAATGGTTGCTCTCTCTGTATATTCTGATATATGTGCATCAATATAAACATATACATATGCAGATTCAAACAAACATGATTTAGTTAATTTTTAATATTTAACATTTATATTCTGTTAGTAGAATATATATAAACATTTACATGTGTATATATAAAAACTATACCTCTTATAAAAGTCTTTCCTCCTCCAAAGGTGGATAATAAAAGTGATTCAGGCAGATATCCCCATGCCTCTGAGGTCTTTAGACTCTGGGCTTCTATACAAGACCTCTTTTCTGCAGCTTCTCCTATCACATGCTATGATGTTGGATTGTGGGGTCAATCATTTTATGCTTACGATCTCGGAGAGCATTCCTCAGGATGAGGGATTCCTACATATCTAAACATGTGTCAACCCTGAGCCAATGCATACAAACAACATAGAGAACAGAAAGTATACTGTCATGAAAGAAATGGCCTTTCTGTGGCCCTTCCTAATTTCTTGGTAACCGTCAGTAATTGAATGCTCACAAGTCTTCATGGTTGGTAGGAAAGAATTCAGAAGACCCTTTACTGAGGAGCTGACAGCCCAACACACTGACACATCGAGAAACCTTCCGAGGCATGTTGGGCCTCAACCAGAAATGACAAGTTAAAGCAACCGCAAAAGGGAAGGCCAGCTCGAACTGCCAGTTCCTTCAACAAGCCACAGAAGCATGGCAATTCACAACAGGGATAAATTTTCTCTGTAGCTTAAGGCATTGCTACAAGAAGGAACCCATACCAGCAAGACAAGGCACGGTTCTTGGCATCCTCGGTGTCCTTAGCTATATGTTTGCCCTGAGGAGGTTAATTTTCAAGAGCAAATTGTTTTTCCAATGAAATGGGGCATTAACAAGCACTATGCTAACAATAAACAACATGAGTTAAATGATTATTATTGACTAGCACCATTCTTTCTTTATCGACATCTCTAAACTTAATTCCTATGCCACCCACCCAAGGCAAGTATCACCCTGCTCATTTTTGTTTTCAGCAAGGCTTCATACTGCCCCTGAACTTTTTCTGTAGCAAAATGATATTGAACTCTCAGGTTGCCTATCTCCATCTCCCAAATTCTGGGATTACAGTCATAAACCACCATGCCTAATGTACACATCATGTTGGGAACTGAACCTAGTGCTCCTTGTATTCTAGCCAACTGTTCTATCAACTAAGCTTCACTCCCAGCCTCCCACCCTGATCATTTTACAAAGACACTAAACAGGAAAAGTTGATAACTTCCCAAGGTAAATGTGAGAATCTATCCATTAACATGGGTGCTGCAGTATGCTGTAACATCTGATAAACAACCTTCATGAAATCTACCAAAACTTCCTCTTGACCTATCTAGATCAAGGGCTGATAAATCATAATTTGTAGGCCAACCTAGCTTATCCAGTTTTTATATGACCCACAAACTCATGGTGCCTTACATAGTTAACTAATTGAAATAAAATAATTTAAACGGTATTTAAATGGTAATAGATTGTGATAGTGTGAAAAAGTTATGAAACCCAGGTTCTAGGATTCATTAAGAATTATTAGATTGTGGTATGATAATTTATTTGCACATTGTCTACAGCTGCATATGAATTACTATATCCATGATATTGAAATCACATTGGCTGTGAAGCCTGAATCATTTGCTAGTTGATCGTTTTCTGAGGAAATCTACTAGTCGAGTCTACTCACCAGACCCCTATTCAAGAAAATACCTCCTAAGAGAAAGTATTATTCCATATGTAATTCAGGTGTTGTTGACATCTTTATCACTTGTACCATTTATGCTGGTAAGGTATCAGCTGTGAAAACATAGGGTGTCTGTAACCCCAACAATGGGAGAAGACAAAGACAGGTAGATAAATGAAGCTTACTAACCATACAGCCCAACCAAATTAATGAGTTCCAAGTTCAGTAAAGGACCCTTTCTCCGATTAAGGTGGAGAATGATTAAGGTAGACACTGGACATCTCCTCTGGCTACAACATGTGCACACACACACACATACACACACACACACACACACAGAGAGAGAGAGAGAGAGAGAGAGAGAGAGAGAGAGAGAGAGAGATCCCAAATGCACAAGTTTCTGTGTGTGCTAAACAAATAAGGTGTAAGTTATCCAGTTTGCAAAATGATTCTTGCATTAGATATAACTTTGAGGACTTTGGTCCTATCATCTGATATGGGATTGCATTATTAAATTTGGTTTTTATTTTGTCTTCTCCTGTATGCTAGGTAGAATGAGTTTTGCCAAATTCATGACTGTAAGTCTGCCTTGAATCTTATCCAAAGAAGGTTATTTTTCAAAAGGCCAGAGGGACCTCATTATAACCTACTTCTACCCCTGATGCCCCACAACCTGGACTCCCATGAGCATCTTTCCAGCAAGGTCCCAGGATACCCAAACAGACTCAAGCTAACAAATCAGGATTTGACTTCAGCCAACTCTCAGCCAGGAAACAACCATGCTCAGGGGAAAAATTATTTGCAGGGGAACTAAAATTGCCCGTGTGCCATTTTTTTAAGCAATGAAAGGACACAGAATGGATGAGACATTGTCGAGGTTAATTCCAAATATTTCCCTTTCAAAGTCACAGAAAAACCAAACAAGAGGAAAAAAAAGGATAAGTCACAGGGATAGTTTCCCAGACTCCATCTGGTTGTCCATGGTCATTTGGTGATAGGTATTCTTTCTGGAACACTGAGGGAAAAGGTTTAGCCATTAACTAATCGTGATGCAAAATAAACTAGACTCACGAGTCAAACTTAGGATATAAAATCAGGCCCTGGAGTGTCCTTAAATGAGAGAGTAAGCTCCTAAGGGAACTTAACAAGGCACTCGGCTTTCACGTGGGTTCCTGCTCACGGTTAGTCATTATGACTCAGGAGACTGGGCTGATATCTTTTAGTATGTGTTGGAGTTTCCCTGACCGTCACAGTAAAAGTTGCAGCTTCTCCCCACCCCCATGCCTCTTCCTTGTTTTATTCCCCCCACAGGATTCATCTACATGGAACACACCATCTGCTGTCTTGTCACCCCCGCCCACTTCTCGACATTGAGTTCTATAAAGGGCAATGATCTTGTCTTTCTTTCCCCCTTGCTAATAATATAAACCCAAGAAGTAATGCGCCAGACCATTTAAGAGTAAGTTCTTATCAAAATGTGAGCGATGGGGGCAACCCTCCTGGGCATTGTTCCAGGAGCAGAGCTGAGTGCCTCCCGCCAACAGTAGGTTTACCAATATGATTGCTAAGTCATTTAAGCAACAGACACTGCTTTGTGCTCTTCTTTTCCACGGTTGTTGATTTGCTCTCTGCTATCAGCACAGAGTAACTCAGAGTTGAAACCTCCAGCATCTGAGGCTTCCTTGGACTTGAAAATGTGTGATCATCAAAGATGCTGAATATAGGAAAAGTGAAAAAATGGCCTGGCATGGAAGCATGTTCTGTAAATTTAATCACTCAGTTACCTTTTCTTTTTGTTGGAAATAGATTTCTTTCATACAATATATTTTGATTACAGTTTCCCCTTCAGTTCCTCCAAGATCCTTGCCACCTCCCCACCGAGTCAAATCCAAACCCAGTCCCTCTTTCATTAGACTACAAATAGGCATCAAAAATTATAACAACAATAACATAAGATAAAGTAATAACAAATAAATGAGAATAGAACAAAACAAATGAGTGCAGGAGGGAGCCAAACACAAGTATGTGTTTTCTTGATTCGATTTAACTCTTTACCATTGGTTTCCCCTGACAGTCTCAGTCTTGTGGCTTGATTGAGAACTGTCCCCCATAGGATCATATATTTTAACACTTAGTCCTCAGTTAGCGGAACCATTTGGGAAAGTTCTGGAGCTTTTAGGACCTGCAACATTGCTAGAGAAGGAACCCCCAGGGTGGGGGTGAGGAAGAATGCGTAGTCTATCTTATCCACTTGCATCTTTCATGAGCACAAGAGACAGATCTCCTCCATCTGTCCATACCTCATCCCCAGATGTCCATCCCTTTCTCAGCTCCCACAATTCACCACACTGACGTGAACACGCCAAAGAGATGTTGCATCTCTGATAACTATAGCCTCTATTGAAAAGATGTATCCCACCTCTTCTCTCTTCCTTAGAAGGGCATGAAGCCCAAGAATCCAGGTACAAACATGGACACTGTCCTCCTGTTTCTCATCTTTGGGTCACTAGGGCCAACTAAATCATCAGTAGACTGTGGAGCTTGGACCTGATTTATTGTTTGCCCTGATGAGAAGAGCTCCAATGTGAATTCTCGTTCTTCCCATTGACTCCTTCCAAATCAAGGGTTGGCTGGAGCCAACTTGTAATGGTTCATAAGAATCAGCTGTGTTCTTCTCTTCCCAAAGCCTGAGTTATTTATGTGCTACTAGTTTAAAATGAGTCCCCTGGTGGGTACATTGACACCCATGGAAATCAACCAACATGATTATGGGTTTTTTTTTAGACAGGTGGTTGTTAAATATTTACCAGATATCACTGCTCAAATTCTTCCTCTAAGGAAAATGCTTTACTGAAAATAACAATGTAGCCATGTCACATTTTGTTCAAACCATTGTGTATCACACAGGAAATAAGAACCCATGCTGTCCAGAGTGTCGTAGGAAGACCCTTTGAGAATCCATGCTGTCCAGTGTGACATAGAAAGGCCCTTTGAGGGGGTCTTTGCCTCCTATAGGTTTCCTAACGAGCATTCTCCGCCTTCCTATACAAACACTTTTGGAAACACTGAGCCCCCTCCAATCTCTTTCAAACTATTCTTAATTACTTGATTTTGCACAGATGAGGAAAGCTTGAAAATTCTTTGCTTGTATTAACCCATTAGTGTGGCTTATGCTTCTAATTGAACACACAGTGGGACTATCTTTTCTGCAGAAATTCTAATCACTTCTGATCACTCTTAGAGTGTGCTAAACACAAATTCTCTTCTGGGCAATAAGAACTCCCTTCTGTTATTTCAATTCCAGCACCGACTTTCTTTTGATGTAATTAGCAAGCCATATCTTCTTACTCTATTCTCTAGAAAAAAAAACAAGGACATGCTTGAGACCATAAGGGTTGAATTCATTTCTACACATCTGGTACTTAAGATTGAAGCACAGTTTAAATATGATATTACTTAAAATAGTGTCTTAGGGTTTCTATTGCTATAAACAGACACAATGACCATGGTAACTCATATAAAGGAAAACATTTTATTGGGGCTATGACATATTGCTGTGACCAGACCAAATGACCATGGTAACTCTTATAAAGAAAAACATTTCATTGGGGCTATCGTAGAGTTTCAGGGGTTTAGTTCATTATTGTCACAGTGGGAGGCATGGACATGTGCAGGCAAACATGTTGCTGGAGAAGGAGCTGAGAGTTCTACATCTTCATCCACAGGGAACAGAAGCAGCTCTGGGCCTCACTGAATAAAATTTGAGCATAGAAGTCCTCAAAGCCCATGCCCACAGTGATACACTTCCTTAAATAATGCCACACCTATTCCAACAAGCCACACCTCTTAGTAGTGTCATTCTTTTTGGGGGGTATTTCCTTTCAGACCACCACATATATGTAAGTGAATGAATGCATAAAATGAAAAGCTAAATATTGGATGTAAGTATAGCAATTTATAACACTCTAAATGGCACTGAAAAGCAAATTCATATAAGCAAATGTGGTAGCTGGGGTTCCAGTGTTACATCCCATGTTGGAGCAAGCTGCTTGTTGGTTCCCAGCTGCTCACACCAAAATAATTGCACAGAAACTGTAGAAATTAAATCACTACTTGGCCCATTAGTTCTAGTTTCTTATTTGCTAACTCTTACACCTTAATTTAACCCAGTTCTATTAATCTGTGTACTGTCACGTGGCAGTGGCTTACTGGGTAAAGCTCAAGTGTCTGTCTCCAGTGGGGCTACATGGCTTCTCTCCAACTCCACTTATTCTTTCTCCCAGCATTCTGTTTAGCTTTCCCCACTTATCTCTATTTCCTGCGCAGGCCCAAGATAGTTCTTTATTAACCAATAGTATTCACATCATACAGAGGGGAATCCCACATCACCTCTCCTTTTCTGTTTAAATAAAAAGTAAGGCTTTATCTTTAACACAGTAAAATTACATATAACAAAACAGTTATCAAGCAAAAATTTTAGTTAAAATATTTATATCTACTTTATCTTTTACCATAACTAGGGAAAACTATAACTATTTATTCTTCAACTCCATCAAAGACTCCAAAAGAATAGATTAACTAAGTGAACATGAAATACATTGTAAACAGCTTCCAAAACTCTAGAATTGACAGAGACATCTTGATGCCTGGACAGTCACCCAAAGTTTTTCTGTACCATTGCAACATTCATCTTCAGCCTACTGGCCCAGAGAATCTGGCAGACTTTTCCATGAAGTAGGAAATTTCAAAGATAGGTCCGCCTATACTGGTGGTTTGTCAGTCACTTTCTTCTGTGTACTGCGCAATGTCTGACAGACTTGTTCATGAGTCCTAAAGGATTGTCTCACCTTTAGGCAAGTTCAGCCATCATTTCTCTGCAGGTCCTGCATGTCCAGTTTATCAAGCAGTCCAGGCAAGAGCAGTTTCTTGCCCAAATGGCTAGTAAACTCCATAAAAAGCCTCTTTGATGCCCATCTTCCTCTTGAAGCTATTGGTGCTGTCAGGAGTAGATGTACCTCACTGCCATGAAAAGTTCTAAATTCTTAAAACCATTTAAATGCCACATTCTGTAGTCTTTGAAAGATTTGAAGAATCCCTATCCATCTGAAATACATCTCTGTACATCTAGAAAACCTAACTAACATGAATACAAGCTTGACTATTATAGATGATTATCTATTAACCAATATTTCTTAATTATATATTATAGTTTTAAATGATCTACACAAACACAATACCTTAATCAAGAGCAGAAATGTACATAGAACAAAATTGATCTTAAATTTGTATCAATAAACCAAACTCCATACCAATGCAAATCTCTATAGCATATCCTTCTTTAAATGTAAATGAACATACGTAAATAATATTTGAGAGTATGGGCATAGTTCTCCTCTAAACTTCTTCTTGCATTTTACAGGAGAAAGTAAGTTTTTAAGGGGTGTTCAAGGCAATCTTTCAGGGAATCTTGATCCATCAAATCATATTAGTCTGGAATCAATCCACAGGTTTTTATCCTTTGTGGAAACATTAGAAGAACATCTTTTCCAAAGCAACATATCTTAGACTCATATTTTGAATTCAAGATACCTTTAAAATATATATGCTGGTTTATCTTAGGAGCTCATACATTGAAGTGTTTCTCTATACTTAGCTGTTTCACAGTCAAAAAATTCAAAGAAAACACAATAATATACATAATCCAGACTCTGTGAATTCTCCATCTTTGCAAGACTTATTTTACTTTACTCCTTTTAATCTATGACTGTCTGTACTCTGTCTCTTTAAAAACTTTATTTTATTTTTTTAATTATTTATTTATTTTTATAACTGTCTATATTCTTTTTCTTCTCTCTCCCAAAACTATGTACATTTATCCAACACTGTGACCCATTTAGAGGTCTTTTCCATCTGAATTTGTCTTTATTGTGTGTTTATAATTATTTTCTGACCAGGAGTGCTTCTTCAAATGCTAAGCCCGTCTTATGAACTTATGTTGTTTGATTTATAGGGAAAATGCAGCAATTCCTGCTTGGCCCATCCAGTCCAGCATGGTGGAGCTGCTTACTGCCTCCAAGAGCCATGCACAGTTGCTCTCTCTAGGCACACTGCTGGTCCATGTTGCTCACAAATCCCAATCAAATGTTTGGTCTCCTGAAAGAGCCAGAGGTCATGCTGGCAGCACAACCCAGAAATCCAGCATTTCAACACTGCAGCTTTTTTTCTGCTACTGCTGAATCAGGAAAATCTCTCATAAAGGAGCTGCAGTATGCCGACAGCAATCAAAGCCCATTTGGAAAAATAAATGTGGCTAAACTTTGTTTTTTAGTACCTAGAATTCCTTTCCAAGCCATTGTGAAGGTTTTTTTTTTTTTTTTGATTTTTTCGAGACAGGGTTTCTCCGTAGCTTTTGGTTCCTGTCCTGGAACTAGCTCTTGCAGAGTGTAAGTGGATTTTAGGTGGCCACATGAGCACAATTTGTTGGAGGAGGGCTGCTTTTTTGTTTCCGGGTGCTCAGACCTGAAATAATCATGCAGAAACTGTATTAATTAAATTGCTGCTACTCCCATTAGCTCTAGCTTCTTATTTGCTAACTCTTACATCTTAATTTAACCCATTTCTATTAATCTGTGTGTCGCCACGTGGCTGTGGTTTATTGGGTAAAGTTCTGGCATCTGTCTTTGGTGGGGCAACATGGCTGACTTCTCTCTAACTCCTCCTTCTTTATCCCAGCATTCTGTTTAGTTTTCCCCACCTACCTCTATTCCCTGAGCAGGCCCAAGTCAGGTCTTTATTAACCAATGGTATTCATAGCATACAGAGGGGAATCCCACATCAATCCCAGCTACACTCACATGAATTCAGTCATACTCTCTTAGAGGTCATTGTAATAATGTTGTAGACATCAATGTTCTCTTTTCTGTATTTCTAGTTTCTATGTGACTGGCTCAACCTAAAGAAAAGTGCTCACTTATCTGCAGATAGAACAAACATGTGAGGGCATGTGTGAAGGTGTATGCTTACATTTGTGGCAAGAATGAAGGCAACGGTGAAGCAGAAAGGTGTTGGTAAACGTCTTGTTCCCAAGATCAACAGCTTTTGTTTTCCTTCTCCCTGATAGAGAGCCAGGCTGCCAGGACAACCATGTTTAAAGATGTATTATAAGATGTTGCCCTGGATAATTCTGCCGAATCACTGTTATTTTTGCATTAAAATGCAGTGAGACTCCTGTATATCAAGTCCTCCTGTGAGGTTTTAAATGGAGTTCTGTTGTCAGCAAAAGAAGCAAAATACTCACTCCTCAATGTAAATAACGTGTCAGAAAGGGGAGATGGGGCTTCCTGGCCCACAGCTCAGACAGCCAGAGCTCAGATACTTGACAATATCCTTGCCGTTTGGGGGCAGGGGAAGTAATAAAGTTTTCAGGAGATCTTGCAATAAAAAAGGGCCTGCCTTGCCATGTGTTTGCTTCCTCCAGAGACCTTAAAGTTCTAGAAGTAGTAATTCTGTGACTGTATATTAGAAACATTTCTTTTATTAACATGGTATTTTAGTATTATAAAAAAAAATCTCTGGTCATGAGGCTATGTCTGTGGTCATGAAGCAATGCCCCTGATCAAATCTAGAATGGATAGGCATTTGCTAATGCCAAGCAACAGCTTATAGAAACTCCTCTGTAAGTTTATTGGGGTTTCTTCTCCTTACCTCCCCCATCCCTACTACCAACAGAACCACTAACCATCTGTCCACCCACACCACCACCAAAAAGGTGACATTTGTTGCAAGCCTTGCATTTTTTGACTCTGCCTTGGACCACAAAAATTATGCTGAATTCCCCAAAAGAAATGAACTTGTTTTTGCTCTCTCTCTCTCTCTCTCTCTCTCTCTCTCTCTCTCTCTTTCCAAACTACTAACAGGCAGTTCTTGGAAATCACCCCAGGAATGGCTGGGCTTGTAAGAGTCCCAAACCAGTCTTGTAGGCGCCAGAGTCTTGGCACATTTGAGGTAAGGGTTGTAGAAGCACCTGCATTGCCCCTTTCAACCAAGCTTTCCATCACTAAGCCCCCAAAGCTCATATTGTTGCTTTATAGCTGTGGACCTTAAAAGAGAGAGGTTGTAGGAAAAGCTGGACAATGTGCCCCTGTGGGTTTGCACACTAATTGTACAAGATAATGCCTACAGGGTATCTTGAAATGCATAGCCCAGTGAGAGACTTCTTTTGTATCCTGAAGTCAAGTTATAGACTTCAAGTTATAGCCCCCTGACAGATGACATGTGTGGTAAGAGGCACAAGGCTTGGCATGGTGACAACACATTAGTTGGAAGGAGCTGGTCAGATTTCCACCTCTGAGCAAGAATGACCAAGAATGACTGGGGCGGGGGGGGGGGGGCGGGGTGCAGCCTGTTCCTGTTCCTGCTTCACTCTACGCCACACACCATCTTTGACTCTTAGGTCTATGACTTCTCCTTCTGTATCCTGTGGTTAGCCTTCTGCAGGAGGTAGGGGCAATACAAGCACAACAGCAACTCCTGGTTTGAGCATGGTGCCTGAAGCAACGTGATTTCTCTGTGATAGTCTAGAGCGGATGCTTAAAGCGGTGAACTCAGGAGGAGGGCTGGAGAAGAGAGTGTGTAGAGGGTACATGCTGGGTCATAATGGCCATTGAGCAGGTAATTCACTATGTTCAAGGAGTGGGTGGAGAAATGCCTAGTTGTGGTTGGAGAAGTTCACTCTGTTTTCCTTCTTTTTCTTTACCCTATGAGCTTTACTAGTATTCCATATCAACAAAAATTGAAATTCTGAAAAGTGAACTCTTTCCACCATATGAATCTGTAAGTGTCCTATATGAATAATCCAAAATGCTCAAAACAGATCTGTCCTTCAGCACATGGATATTTTCAAATTTACTGTTAAGTATTTATTACTTTTATTTAGAGTCTCATGGCTTATTGGAACTATTTTTCCTATAAGATATGCTAAATAGTAGCTATAAGATAAAAAGTTATTCAGTAAATAACACTAAGGGATAAATGACCAATAACTTACTTGTTTCTGAGATAGCTCAAAGTGTTTTTCATGCAAAATCTCTTAATACTCAACAAAATCTTATGTAGCATGACCCATTGTGGCAGCTTCATTCTGGAACCTTTGTAAATATCATCTTATGATAGACATTGTTATTTTCAGTGTTTCTTTAAGCATGAGTGTATGCCCAAATCCTATCCAAAGCAATAAGGAGGGATGCTTGGTATTTAAAGGAATCTCAGAAGAAGAAAACCACATTATTCTCAGGCATAACAATTAGAGTTAAAGCTATGTCATTGCTGTTAAAAGCAATTCCAGGTGTGAAATGTTTAAAAAATTCAAATTTGGGCCTTGATGTCACTAGTCATCTCCTAGTCATGTTATACCTGGAACCAAGTTCTTTTCCCAACCACAGATGCAAGATTACAAATGCTATTAGCAGACAGAAGAGTTCACTTCTAGCAGAAGGCATCCCAAGTAATATAGAATGTGCTTCCTGTCATGCCTGTTTGACAGGTAAAGAAGCTGAGGCTCAATGAAGTGAAAGAACCATTTGTGTTTCCCAAGCTAGTGAGTTACGAAGCCATAATATGAAGCAGGCATCTGCACTCCTAAACCACACCTATAACTATCAGGTCATGCTCCAAGAATGCTACTGGGTAGTCAAGGAAAGAGTATCTTAAGATGGGCTCTATGCGTTAGCTAAAGGAACATGGATAGGTTATAGAGAAAAGAGTCTCCCACAATGACACCAACAACGGGACTCAATCTTCAGTCATGGAGCAACTACAAACTAGGATTTTATCTACTTGCTACAGAGAGAACAGACTTGTGGACAGTATTCATTATATAAGCACAGCTATATGGTGCTCTCCTTTAATGTCACAAAGAGGAAGTCATTCCACCAATGAGTCTCCTCATTGTCCTTGCAAGCAAGTCAAGAAGCTCACTGTATGCCACCATGTCAAATACAATGAAAACTTCCATCTCCTGTTTCTTTCCCACAAACCTAGTTGGTCATTAAGTCAATCATCACAAAGGAAAAGGAGACATATTATCAAGGATCCTGGATAAATGGTCGTGTGTATCTCCTTCCACTCAAGAATAGCTCTTTCAGTGTTAAACTATAAAAAGGCCTGAGCTGATAGTCGCATGACATCTTTCATTTGTTATTCAGTCACTTAAACATCTTACTCTATAAGCATCCAAGCATCACTCAAGTTCAGTTTCTAATACTTCTCAGCAAAATTAGTACATGTAAGTTGACTTAAGTTTGTGTTCCTGCTGGCTGGAGAGATGCTCAGAGTTAAAATGCTTATTGTTCTTCCAGAGGACCCACATTCAGTTCCAAGCACCCAGTACAACTGCCATTAATTCCAGCTCCTAGGAAAACCCTCTTCTGGCCTCCTGAGACACTTCTCTCTCTCTCTCTCTCTCTCTCTCTCTCTCTCTCTCTCTCTCTCTCTCTCTCTCTCTCACACACACACACACACACACACACACACACACACACACACAAAACATAAAATTTAAATTACTGTCTCTGTTTTAAAGAACCTGACTTTGCCAGACAACCATAAAGCATTGACCTACATTACCTGTGACATTCATTTATTAATCATACTGTGGACATTTCTAAAATGAAGAGAACAGACTGGAAACGTCAACAGGCAATGAAAGACTTAGTAAAATAAGAATTATATAAGAGAAAAACAGAACATGCATAAATAATGACACATAGTAATCTATAATAGTAAGACAATTTCGCCATGAGAAGGGATACACCTCCTTTGTTTATAATGCTGATATATTCAATATCAGTTACATGTCTGTGGCTGTGACAAAATATTATAAGCAAGGTAACACACATGAAAAAGAGTTTATTTAGCTTATGATTCCAAAGGAGTAAAAGGCAACAACAGTGGGAATCATAAGGCAGCAGAGGTCTTAAGCAGGAAGCTGAGAGAGAGCTCTCACCTGGCTACAGACTTTCAAAGTCCACCTCCGGGGATGCACTTCCTCCAGCAAGGCATCCCCGTCCCTGACCCTCCCAAACAGCGGCACCAGCTGGGAACTAGGTGTTCAAAACCCTGTGCCCATGGGAGAATGTTTCTTACTGAAATCATATAATACCCCATTTGACGTCTTTTTTCATTTAACCTTTCATAAACTATTACATATTTATGAATTTGATTTTTTTTAAATTTTGCTTACAAAATGTAAGCTTTTCATGGTCCATCTGTCCCCTAAGTAACCAGACTACACACAGCTAGGAGACAGGAGAGATCTGGAAGAAACTTCTTGACAACACCTGGTAGGGTTTTATAAAAATGACCTTAACCATAGCAGCAGTATAAATGTAATGGAGAATTTACCATACTGTATGGATCCTTGTGGAGCAATGGCTACATGATAAACTCTTTTTCTTACTATATGTATGATTTTTTTCTATTCATCTCTATGTGTTAAATACTCATTCCATCTACAACAAGTTGGACACAGAAGGAAAATCAAGTTTTATAGATCCGAGGTCCAGAGGAAGAATTTAGTCCAATTGCTATTGTAGCAGGGAGGACTTCTTTTCTAATTTTCAGGTTAGGGGCATCCTGGCTGAAGGAGATGAGCCACTCTGTTTCAGCCCTGGAGTGCAAGTGTGTCAGCCACTCTCAGAAATGGTGCTGAGAACTAGTTTTGCACTGTGTGGGAAAAAAAAACCTTTTCAAACCCCGGCTCCAAACCCCGGCTCCAAGCAAGAACATTTTAAAAAGCCATCAACACTCTTGTAGAACCATATGCCTACCCTCTAGGGACCCCAAACTATTCCATTAAAACAGAAGGTCTGTGGAATGTAGATCCAGGGACCTGAAACACTGTATATTTTTCAAGAAGTACAAAGTGGAAGCCATTGATTCCATGGATTCACCAAATGAATGGGTTGTTTCATCTGCACAAATGAACTGTCAGAAACAATGGCCATGTAACACTTGTGTGCCCTTTCCCCAAAGGGGGGGAAAAGCCATTTTCCCAGCGAGCTACATCTTTTCTTTTCTAAAAACCTAAGCAAAGAAGCATGGAGGGAAAGCTGGATTTACACATTAAATCTGGAAGCCTGGATTCAGAGGATCCTGGGCTAGGAATCAGCTGCTCAGTTCTCTGGAATACACAGACTCGTCAGCTTTCTGCCTTCAGCCTCTGATGGAGCTGTTTTTACTCAGCACTCAAGTTAAACAAAGCTGCAGGAGAACTCTGTATTGTATCCAGATCTATCTCCTTCTCACTCCTTTATTAGGTCCTTAGTCTTTTTTATATTTCTCTCTCTCTCTCTCTCTCTCTCTCTCTCTCTCTCTCTCTCTCTCTCTGTGTGTGTGTGTGTGTGTGTGTGTGTGTGTGTGTGTGTGTGTGTGTCTGCATGTGTGTATGCCACATGGGTACAGAAAGACCAGGAGGTCAAAAAGGGGATACCAGAAGTCCTGGATCTGGAGTTAAAGCTGGCTGTAAAAGCCACTCTTGTGAGTGATTGGACCTGAAACCGGGTCCTCTAGAAGAGCAGCAAGCACTCCTAACCACTGACCCATCTATCTCTCCACATCCCTCCTTCATATTTTTTAACACCTAAGATTTGGGGCTATCCTAATGTCCAGTTTCAGTCCCCTACAGGTTGCGCTATGAAAATGATCCCACAAACCATGGAGAGTTACTGGAGAAGCTTAAGTAGGAATTGAGAAAGATCCTATCTATATGGTCTTGACTAAAAGAATTCACTGACTAAAGTATTTGGGGTACGTACTGAAGCTCTGTAGATGGTAAATTACCAGCTTGAACTCAGCCACTAGCAGTATAGAGAAGATCAGAAATGTTTTAAAAAATTCAAATGGATATTATTAATTAATGGGAACAATGATAATCGAAGAATGAAGCAACTCTCCCCAAAGACTTTCTTGGTACCCAAGACAAGTCTGGACCCATCCTACAAAGAAACAGAGACACTGCCTGGACTCTCAGTCCACTGGGGTTTATTCTTCTAACACTCTCTGCATGGTCTTTGGAGGAATGGACGAAGTCCATTTTCCTGAGCTCTGCCCACACAGCTCCCTGACTCTTGCACACAAGCTTCCTTGTCTCCTGGAGAAGTCTCGGTCTGGTCTGGGGCCATGCTCCCTGGGTGATCTGGCGTCTTCCTTCTTGCAGCCATTTCAGTATTTCTCTTGAAGTAAGCAAGCAGTACGCCATCTTCCTTTCATTGCTGCCTGGGCCCCATGCATCATTCTCCCACCTACGGCTGCTAGACTTCATCAGAATGTTCCCACAAATATTTCATATTTGGTGGTCAGTATTGCTGAGAGTGTTTATCCTTCTGCTGCTGCAAACCAGTATGCCCTTTTTCATAAACTTGAACATATTTCTCAGCCAAGAGCTTATTTAAAGGTCTGAAGGTTCCTTATGAGATTCAGAAGCGAGCTCAACTATTCACAGTTTCACTCCGCAAGCACTGAACAAACGATATATCTGCCCTTTGAGTCCGTTGGTTCTGCCTGTTAATTTTCCTGTCTCTCCAGGCTACATCAGCTTAGCTAAACTTATCTGTTTTCCCGTTATGAACAATAAGTGAAAGATTTCCTCTTCCTATAATTTTTAAAACCTAATTGAGAGCCAGTAGCGGGGCTCAGGGAGGAAAGGCACTTACCCCAAGTCTGACAAGCTGAATTCAATTCCCAGCATCCACGTAGTAGAAGGAGAGAACTGACCGCTAAAAGTTGTCCATTGACCTCCACTTGTGCCAAGTCATACATGTGCCCGCAATGCATACATACATGTTGACAAACACACAAAATTAATACGTAATAAATATAGATAACAAAATCACCTTTACAAATACACAATTTCACCCAATTTTATTGGGAGGTAGGAAGTAGGGAGTGATCCAAAAAACATGGAGCACAGTTCAAAAGTAGAAACAAGGCAGAAAAAAAGGACTGTTCTCTTGGAGTTACTTTTATAAATCTGCTTCAATTGTTTTCCCAATTCACAGACACCCTTTTTGAAATTTCAGTAGAACCCCTGCTTTCTGTGTGCTTTAACTGTCTTGTAAATTACTTTCCTAAATCTCTTTCTCAACCATGTTATACTGAGTACATATCATCTCCATCTTCTGGAAGGCTTTTCATGTTTGTTTAATTAATTAGTTATAGTTACTAATTACATGCTATTTTATATGACTATATAACATGTTTAATACTTTATCGTTATATTTAATAATTATTATTTATTAAATGTCCTGCGATGATGACCCTGATAGTTTATGGCGGCTGGGAGGAGGATTGCCATTCTGTGTTCATGGTGTGGCCACTGTTGCCCATGTTTCAGTGGATGACCCACACCTGTGTGCAGAAAGACCGTGCTAATCGGACATGGTGGGATATTATTTTTAGTGACATGAAGTCAGGAGGGGGATGTGTCGGTCGGACCTAAGAGAGGCTGGAAATGTGGGTATTACCAATCTCATGCTGTATACACTACAAAATTCTCAAAACTAAATTTGAAAAAAAAAATTAAGTGCATATACTATTCTGTTGACTTTTAAACCATGGGCATTGTTTTAGTCTGTCAAATTCAGAATGAATTTTATATGACTTTGAACTATAAAAATCTGTAACTCACTAATATATGTATATCTTAAAGAAGCTCAGCCGGTAATCCTGCTATTCTACCATAAGCTTACCCATCATCTCCCAATCATGCGTGCGTCCTTCTTATCTCCTCACCCCAGTCCAAAGCAACCACCCCCACACTATCTGGTTCTATGAGCTTAGTTAGCCCTTTTAGATATATCACCTAAATGCTATCATATGGAATTTGTGTGCTCATGTCTGGCTTATTTCATTTAGCATAACATCTTCCAGCTCTATCCATGCTGCTGCAAATGGCAGAAATTTCCTTTCCTCACATTAAATCGTGTTCATATATATACATATATACATACATATACACATTTATATGTATAAATAAAGATGTAAATACACAGGTGGGGGTAATAGGGTCTTTTTTCCTTTTTTTTTTTTGGTTTTTCGAGACAGGGTTTCTTTGGAGCCTGTCCTGGAACTAGGTCTTGTAGACCAGGCTGGACTCAAACTCACAGAGATCCACCTGCCTCTGCCTCCCAAGTGCTGGGATTAAAGGCGTGTGCCACCATCACCCAGTGGGAAGTAGTGTCTTAAGCTTGGTCTCAAGTTCACTACTAGTTGTGAGTAACCTTGAACTCCTGGTCCTCTCACCTCCACCTTCTAAGTGCAGAGATTACAAGTGTGAGCCACCACACCCATTTATATGGTGCTAATGATCCAATCTATGGCTTTGTATGTGTTAGACAAACATTCCATTGGCTGAACAATGGAATGTTTCTCTCACTTAGGTAGCATATTTTATATACTGATTCAATTGTCAGCAGACATATAGCTTGCTTTGCAGCTTGCTTATCATAAATTAGTGCATTGAACATGGTAGTCTACCCATATAACTCTTTGAGATCCTGGTCAAATTTTATATATATATATATATATATATATATATATATATATATATATATATTATAAGTGCCATATATAATATATGCTATATAATATATATACTTATACATGTATGGATTTTTATTGTGCATATATACTTATTCACGGAATTTTTCAATTTCTTCCTGAAAATGTTGTTTACTTCTTTTCTATTTGGAGGCCCATGATTTAGAACATGAAATTCGAATGGTAGAGTAGAGATTCTTTACCCACATATCCTTTTTTTTTTTTTTTGGATTTTCAAGACAGGGTTTCTCTGTAGCTTTTTTGGTTCCTGTCCTGGAACTAGCTCTTGTAGACCAGGCTGGCCTCGAACTCACAGAGATCCGCCTGCCTCTGCCTCCTGAGTGCTGGGATTAAAGGCGTGCGCCACCACCGCCGGGCCCCCACATATCCTTTTTGGAAACTACATTTGCCCCCTCCCACCTTGCCCACTGTATCAAGCAATCTCCCTAAAAGTTCTTTTCCAATGCACCATTGCAAGCTTGAAACTGTTTACCACTGGCTGAAGTGCAACCAATATCCCTGCTCTATCTTATTTTATCCTCATTGTCCCAAATCATTAAGCCAGTCCTTTGAACTTCCTGACCTCGGGCTCACTAACTTTAAGGAGAACACCGCCCCCCCCCTTGCAAAACACACACACATGCGTGTGCACACACACACACACACATACACACACACACATTCATAGGTGGACAGTTATAATTTTTTAACCCCTAAGTCGTAAAATACCATGAGCTCTTTTTGGCTTTTCTTTATCTGAGTTTTGAGGGACAGCTTCTGTAGGGCTTACCAGTTTCATCGCCTTCTGTCTATCTTTGAGAACTTTCCTGTGTATCCATGGAGACCTTCCTTCTTCCCTGAGAGAAACCAAGCATCATTTTAGCAGCCAGGTTTGCCTTTTTCTCTACCATATTCTACTCGTCATTCCTCAAGGAGAGATGAGGATTAAATGAAACTCTACATCAAAAAGGGCTGACTTAACTGTGCTTGCTGCCACACTACTAGGTATATTATGGATCTTGGGAAGAAAACTGTGACAGTTCTCACGACCAGCATGGACCTTCTGCCAATCCAAGGAAATGTAAAGAGGTTAGGCTTACCAAATTCAAAAAGATCTTAAATAATGCTTATGATGTTTAACCCTGCCATGAAATTGCTCTGGGAATATTTCAAAACATAGAGAGATGCTCATCAAAGGGTGGATTTTGATAGCGAAAACTTAGAAGTCATATCCCCCATGAACAGAATGACAGATTCCACAAACTGTGAAAAGGAGTTTGAACTTTGACACGGGGAATCTGAGAAGCAGTGAGATGTTTAAGCAGGGAGCACAAAGGTTTGGATTTCTGTTTCAGAAAGTCTATCCTTCCCTAGGGAAGAGAATAGCTGGGACAGGAGCAAAAACTAGGAACAGGGGTTGATACCGGTGGCCTTGGCTATGGTCATGGCAGTGAATTTGTAGGGGAATATTCACGAACTCCAAGAAGGAAGACTTGGAAGGGCCCAGTGATGAATTGGATGTGGAAGTTGGGAGAAAGTTCTCAAGGGTCAGACATTAATCATCCCTGGCTAAGGTCTTTCTACACCTCTCTCTTCAGGGGCCTTCCAGCACAGCTTTAGAAAAATTAAAGAGACCTGTCTCCAGGCTCCCCCATCTCCCTCTTCCATAGTCTGGCTTTCCTCCCCTGCCCATCCTGTCCTCTTCTATAAGGTTAGATCCCAGCACACTCGGAGCATGGAGGAGCTCGAGAACTCAGTCAGGGAGAGACAACCAGGCCGAGTTTCTAATCCATTTCCATAGCTCTCAGACAATCATCTTGGATGATTGATTTTAATCTCAGTGGGTTCCAGCTTTGATTTATATACAGGAGGATATTGACGCATATTTCATACTGTTAGGATGCTGCAATTACATACAGGAGGATACTGGTGCATATTCCATACTATTAAGATGCTGCATTTGCATTGAGTATACAAATCACTCGACCACTATCCCTGAACTAGAATATGTTCTCGAGATATAATTGCTATCAATACCACCCATGCAAGAAAATAGCTCAGAACCTGAATTGACATTTTCACATTGTTTCAAGGCAGATGGGTCCCTTTCCCAGGAATATTTACACTTTTGCCAGAGTCTCATGATGGGATGAAAGGTGTCTGCCCCAAATCTAAGGGAAATTTATGGACACTTTAAAAAAATACCTTATTTTTTTCTTTTTTAAAAAAAAAACAGGGTCTGCTTGTTACTTTCCTAGCAATCTATCAATTTCTTTTCTACCAAATCCCTCCTTCAGTTGCAGACTCACGGTGCCATCACAGTCATTTAGACAGGAGAAAAGGTTGCCCCTCTTTGTAGAGCTTAGCCTGTGGTCTGTGGTCTGGCCAAGCAAACTGCGGCATAGACAATGTACTGCCAGCATTTTGCCTATGGAAATGTGAGGGAGACAATAAAATTTCCGAAGCCTTGGTTCTTTAACTTGCACCCTGAGAAAATTAAAAGACTCCAGAGGCAAAATGGGATGACAGACACTCAAATAAACACTCACGGTATATGGTGCTGCAAATATTAATGGTGGTCTCCATAGACTTAGAGTTTAGTTCAGTCTCTTTAAAGACTATTGATTTTTTTATAATACATAAGTTTTGTTGTTATGAAAGGACATTGTAGAACATTTTCCCTATCTGCATTTACTGCTTCCATATCCAAAATATGGATTCAAATCCTTTGGAGATCATGTATAGGCTAAACTAGGTTAATTTTATTAATTAGACAGTTAATTAATTTCTTGAGCAAGGTCTTACATAACCCAAGCTGGCCTTGAGCTTGCCACATAAATCACAACTGACCTTCAGCTCCTGATCTTCTTGCTACTCCCTCCCCAGTGCTGAGAGTACTCGCGTGCACCAGCAAATCTAGCACAAAGAGTCCTTTCTTCCCCTGAACTCTTTAGTGTTGGAACTTGGGACCTTGGATATTCAAGGCAAATCCTCTATTATTGACCCACACTTTGAGTTTAATTTCGTGTTTTAAGGTATTATATAACTGAACTCAAACTTCAAGACATGGATTTCATGTTCATTTTCTAAGCTTGAGCTATGTTACTTGAACATGTATACTTCAGAGATTGGGAAGAGCTTACATTTAGGATTTAAGGGTTTTTGGAAGGAATTTTTTTCCTCTCTAGAAGTTTTGATCACCCCCAAAATGGTCTCCTCTGACTTGTTGAGCCAGGGGTTGGAAGGCTAGGACCTGATATTCTGCTGCTTCCATGTTGCAGACAGGAGACTGTCCTCAGGCTCGACACAACTACAGAGGAAAAACTCACTCCACAGTGCCGCCAACATTCCACGCCACCATCTGCCTTTGGCCATTTTTTTTCCTTTCATTAACTTCTGGTATCTTTATATATTTGTGTTTTGTGTATTCCAGAAACCCTGTCTGTTCCCTAGGAGAAGACAGTATTCATATTTCCCAAGCTGCATAAAATTCTATGAGGAAGAATTCTCAAAGAACTGAAAACCTTTCCAGTTTAACTCAATGAACTTTCACCTTCGTCTCTGTGGTTCTTCCCACTTCTTATCTGCGAATATTATTTAATTAGTTCACAAAAGTCCTGTGTAAAAAGTCCTCTATGCCTGGTCCAAATCTCACATTTTGAACACTCGTGTTCCACTCTCCAGATGCTGGTCCCGTGGCCACATCTAGTCCTAGTTGCCAAACAGAGAATCCTGAATCTGTGGATGTAGCATGAAGATACCATCAAGATTGCACAACAAATCAGTAATTAGAAAACATGATATTCCAATCTGACATTGCTTGTTTTAAAAATAAACTTTATATATATACAAACACACACACATAACACACACACACACACACACACACTTCTTTCCTGGCTTTTCCAAAGCAGATGAAAATTCTATGTGGTTATTTTATTCCCAAATTTTTAACCATGCCTGTGGGCTTCCAAAAGCATGAAGGTAAGGAAAAGCCAAACAAGCCTTCTCTGAGTTTAAGTACTTGAAATTCATTTAAAAAAAAAAAAGTTGACTTTTCCAAACATCCACAAAACAACTTCTTTTTAAAAGTTAACTTGGCTGCTGTGGCCTTACCTGTCCCTTTCTGGTGTCAAGTTTCCAAGAACTAATAGACTCCATGCCTCCTACACACCAGCAAATTCCAGACGGAGTAGTCAGTGCCCACACGTAGGAGATGGATTCCCAACAGGGTGGATGTGTCTTGGATTGGTGCTTTTTTGAATGTGTGGGGTTTGGAAAAAGAATGTTGAAAATGTCTTTCCCGCCGTAACAGTTTAGGGTGGGAAGTCATGCAGAACCCAGATGGCTATTTGCCGTGCAGTATAAACAGTAGCCCTATGGACAACCCTGCCCTACCAAACTCAGCACTCTCGCCTTGAAAATCAAGTGTGCTTGGAGAATGTCTGTTCAAGGCTCCATTGTCCTCCGAAAGCAATCTTCAGTTTTCCTAGATAGTTCAGCAGGAATTTCCATTAGGGGCATTAAGCTGGAAACAACCAAATACTCGATGAGAGGTTGTCTCCGGGCTTTATGTCTTGTGTTTCACATGCTGTAGACTAATATATTTGTCAGAAAGTTATACAGATGTACATGCAAACATGAATGCGTGTGCACTTGTAATACTCTTTCTATAGTTGTGTGTGCATGTTTACATGTCAGATTAGAAAATTCTGAGATACTGAGAACAATGGCCTTCTCCTGTTTCTACTACTTCTTGGACTTTCTAGAGTGTTCTATATGTGGTAACTATTGAAGGCCTGCTTCTTACATTCAGTTGAAATTCAAAATCTGAGTCTATTTGAATATACTTTCATCATCAAATAGGGTATCAGAAGTAGTCTTTTACTTTCTAAGCCTAACTAAGGAAATATTTTATCCTTTTTTGTTGTTGTTATTTTTGAGACTGTTTCATTGTGTAGCCCAGGCTGGATCAGAACTCATTATGTAGTCCAGGATATCCTCAAACTCACAAGCTCCCCACCAACTTCTGGGGTTTACAAATATATGTAACCATACCTGGCCATAAGCAACAATAATTACATATAAATATACATTTACGGAATACACACACACACACACACACACACACACACACACACATGTATGTTCTTTTTGAGACAGGGTATCTCTGTGTAACAGCTCTGGTTGTCCTGGAACTTGCTTTGTAGCCCACAGAGTTTAACCTGCTTTTGCCTCCCAAGTGCTGCGATCAAAGGTGCATGCTATCACCACCCAGTAAATTATATATTCATATAAGCTCACAATTTATACCAAAGAACATGTGCTCAGCAGTTCATATTCAATAAAATAATTTACAAAACTTGAAATTGTACTATAGGATTTATTTATATTCATTCATTTATATGGATTTTAGAGAGTCTCCTTGTGACCAGGCTAGCCTATAACTTATTGTGTAGAACAGTTTGGCTTCAAACTTGCTACAATCCTCCTGCCATGGATTCCCAAGACCCGACATCGGAGACATACTACCCAGCTCAACTCTGAAGATTAATTATGTAAATATCATTGCTAATGTATTTCATACAGCTTTAGGGTAAACTTAACATAAAGAACCTGCCTTAAGGGACTGGAGAGATGGCTCAATGACTAAGAGCATGGACTGCTCTTCCAGAGGTCCTGGGTTCAATTCCCAGCATGCACATGTCAGCTCACAACTATGTATAACTCCAGTTGCAGGGGACTTGACACCCATGGCAAAAACACCACTATACATAAAATAAAAATAAGAATCGACCTTAAGAGAAGGACTCAATTAGATTTAATTCCTTAGCCACTTTCCAGTAGTGTGGGTGGGAACTACCAGATACCACTCACAGGTAAAGAGACATTTAAAGCAGTTTTGCATTTTAGAGACTTTTAATGAAAAGGATTTGATGCCTCTGACACTCTTAACATATTACACAACCCAAGAATGGTATCTATGCTCCAAGGGGAAAGGCACTAACAGCCAGATGCTTGCAGGAAGTCAGACATTTCTTAATCTTCGAGATCGACAGCAGCTATTATGAGAATACTGGCTTGGAAATGCCCCCACTTATGTGGTTCTGGGTCATTGATAGATAGGGCCTGAATTTTGTCAGAGGGGCTAGTAATTGTGTACTGGTTTGTGTGAACTATAGCAGACAACTTACTTGGTTTTTGAGCCTTCTACTTTCATCAACTGTTGAGTGGAGAAAGATTACTGCTTCAGGCGTTGTCACTCGTCTTTCAAGACAATGTTGTTTTATAAGAAACTTGATATGGAGGACTGGTGATGTATGCCTATAACCAGCTCTAAGAAGGCTGAGGCTGGAGGATTCTACATTGGGAATCAGGCTGGGTCTCCCCTTACATATTTTTAACAACAATCAATAAAAATCCTTGGCATGGATTTGGTGCTTGGATGATCACAGCTATCATTATTCTTATTGGTTGTCTCCCTCCTTCTCTTCCTCCTCCTCCTCTTCTTCCTCATGTTCATTTCCCTTTTCTTCTTCCTCCTCCTTTTATTATTTTCTTCAAATGAACCCTGGTTGCTTTCATCAGATTTTGTTTACCAAAACATGTCTGTGAGTCTGAAATTGTGTTTTTCTACCTCTTATGTTCAGTAAGACACATGCTTAGAAGGTCATCCTCACCTCACCCCTCCCCTTAAGGTAACAATGGACAAGAGCTGATAGAAAAGAGAAACTGGGCTGTGTTTCAGCTGCCACGGCAGCAAGCAGACATTCTCTTGTGACCAGACATACCTCATTTTTACAACCTATCGTAGCTGATGTCTGGAAAGTCTTACATTCAGAACTGCGGGTTCCACGGGGCATGGTACACTCATCCAATCCACTGATGTATATTAACTATGTAGCTGGCTGCACGGTGGCACGGGTAGACTTGTTAACAGACAAAGACCCAGGGCAAAGTGCAGAGCAAAAGCTTGGGAACATAACTGAGATGCATAATAATACCACTTACTGAAACTTTGCCACGTGGTAAGTCGTGGACTAGGTTTTCCTTTGTTTTCTCATTTGCCGCTAAGGCAAAATGGATAGGAGATGTGAGGGCAGTTTTCTACCATCAAACAACCATGAGGAGAAACTATACTGTTTTAGATTCAGGTTTTCTAGGCAAAAAGCTGTGCATAAGCTGTGCATTTAACTCAGTGGAAGAGAGTTCCTTGAATGTTAAAGGCTCTTGGTTGATCTCCCAGCATACAACAGCAACAACCACAGGCCATTCATCTCCTTCCGTTCTCCTGTGCTGTCTCTATGTCTCCACCTGCATACTCAAAAGGCCACTACTGACTGTCAACTAGACATGATCTAGAATCACCTGAGAGAAATACTTCGCAGTGTGTCTCTAAGTGAATTTCTGGGAAGATCTATTCAAGGAACGAAGACCTGCCCTTCAGGCAGACTTTTCTGTCTTGCCAGCCAGTTCCAAAGAGACTTCTTATTAATTATAAAAACTCAGCCCAGAGCTTAGGCTTGCCGTTAGCTATCTCTTATAACTTAAATTAACCCATTTCTATTCATCCACGTGCTGCCCCACGGCTCATTTACCTCGTCGTTCTACTTTGCATGTTGTCTCTTTCGTGTCTGGCTGGCGATTCCCGAGACTCCACTTTTCTTCTTCCCATCATTCTCTCTGCCCCCCAAATCCTGCCTAGCTTCTTGCTGTTCAGCATTTTTTTATTAAACCAGTCCCAGTGACATATATTCACCCAGGGTAAAGGAATATTCCACACTGCCCCAAATGTCAGCCATCGTATTCACAGAGGTCTGGACTGTGTAAGAAGGAGGAAGGCTGCTGAGTACTAGTATTTAACTCTACCTCTGTGTCCCGGCTGTGGTTGTGATGTGACCATCTCCCTAAAGCACACGCCAATAGACCTTTTAAGCGATGGACTGCTCCCCCAGACCCTGCATCTAGATGAAACATTCCTCCCTCAGGTTTTTTTTTTGCCATGCATTTGATTCTGTACTAAGCAAAGTACATCTGTCCTTCACTAACTTTCTCTTCTTGACCAGTGAAGGCATCACTATGCCCTTCCTTCTTACCCAGCCTGTGCACCAGGGTGTAACAAGGAAACAAAATTACAGAAAAAGGACAGCAATAAATATGGACTAAATTAGGGGAAGAGTGTGGCATCCCTTATGCAGAATGTGGAAACTTCTCGGGTGACCAAGATGCAAATGAGATTATATGTATTTAAAAAAAATTCATTTTCTGAGACTGGAGAGGCATTTCAGGAGTTAAGTGCCCTGGCTGGTGTTCCAAAGGATCTGGGTTCAATTCCTAGCACCCACAAGGTGGCTCACAACTTTCTGTGGCTCAAGTTCCAAGGAATTCAATGCCCTCCTGTCCTTTCTGGGCACTATACACATGTGTTACACAGATATACATGCAAGAAAAACACCTATATACCTACAATAAAAATAAAACTTAAAATATTTATTTTCTAACTATTAAATCATGGTTAAAAATCTTATGTTTGATATTCATATGCTACTCACATGGACAGTATTTTTATGGGACTCAGTAGGAGACACAGGGTGTGGGAGAAGATGAGGGAGAGAAATATAGGGCGTGGAAGGCGGTGAGGGAGTAGGCTGTCTCCAGAACAGGTATTTGACTATGGAGATTTCAGTATTTTTGTATCATAACTGAGAAAATTACTACTGCCAACCATTAGTGAGAGAATAGGGATACTGCTCAATATCCTACATCCTCAATCTTCTGTCCATTGCATAGAAAACCCCATTCCTAAATGGCAATAATTCCCTGGTTGAGAAAGCTTAGGTTAAATCTTTGGGTAGGATAAAAAAGAGTCATGATAAATATATAAAGGCGTTGAATAGCTTCTAACATTCCTGAGATCCAGGAATTCTACGCATAAGCAATGGGTCAGACATATATACAAAGTTACATGGGCAGAGATACTCACGTTTGCATTAATTCAATAGAAAAATAAATGAAAGAGGGGATTAGTTGAAAATTATGGTCTATTTATCCATTGGGTTACAAAATAATAATCTGAGGTCACTGAAATGGAAACATTCCCACACCGATTTAAGCAAATATACTGATTTGAAACAATGAGGACTGTGTACCCATTTCACTAAAATTGTTATTGAAAAATCACAAAGTGTACATCTGATGAGGTATATACCAACCAATTAACAGACAGTTACTAAGGTCAAGGGTCATGAGCAGTTGATGCTAAAAATCTTTTATTAAAAAAACTTTTTTTCTGAACTGAATGGACTTGATTTTAAATGAGCAGAAATAAATTTTTAATAGCAATAAAAACTATGGGGATATTTTCCTTTAACTTCTATTTTAAGTATAGTTACTTAAAAATAGCTACTCTCTCAAAAGTCTTTGCTAGCACTTTGCTGAAAACTGACATTAAATTTTCTGTCCCTTGGATTTAGGAGGCAATGGCCACTTGCTGTGTGACCGTGAGCTTCAGACCCCTGTGACTACGCAGATAGGAGATGACCCAGCTTCTAAAACTCATCTCCTGCTGCTGTCAAAGCAACTCTGTGAAAAGCCTTCACATCAGCCAGACTGTCCATTCTCTGATGAACCGGAAGTGAAAAGGTTCTGGTGTTACTTTGAAGGAAAGAATAGCTACTGAGAGACCACCCACCTCTGCCCTCCATAGACATTGCACACACATGCACATACATGCATTTATATACGCGCACATATGTACACATACACACACACATTAAAATAAATAAATTTAGTGCATTTCGTAGGTGGGAGCGTCACTAAAGGGCCTTGACTGAGATGCCACCTGAGAAGACTGCGACACAGTATGTTAAGGTCAGTGAGGGTGTGGGGTCAATGCTATAGAAGGTGAACAGATTGCTGAAAGACAGGAAAGGACTCAACCTGCTGATTGTGACCTTGAGAAAATTATAAAGACTCATCGTAGCCCATTACAGTTCAGATTCTTTTCCCAAATAGTTTTTTTTCCTGAATGACTCTTCTCAATGCTAAAGATTTTTGTCTCATCTCTGTCATGAATTCCATAATAAACAAAGCCAGGCAAACCAAGTAGCAATCCATATCAGCAAGACAGAACAGAAGTTACAAGAATGATATCTATTGAGAAGGGCATATATTTTTAACTATTTCAGGTCACAAAATGAGAGATAACAGTGTGTGGTCGAAATTATTTGAGATGAATGTTTGATGCACAATGTTGGATCACTATCGTTGATTGAAGTCTTCACTAAGTATCATCAATATGCCATGATAGTTTGAAACACGATGAGAATTTATACTGGTCCACAGAAATCCCTACTCAGGCAAAGATTATAACATTCTGCGTGAACCGCATTATAATCTACTGAGGGAACTACTCTACAGTAGAAGAATAAATGAAAGAATAAAACAATTAAGATAAACTTGCATTAAGTTGAGCATTTCTAATCCAGAACTTCAAAATACAGTTCCAAAGGCTTATGCAAATATTCAAGAAAAATAAAAAATTCTAAACTCTTCCAATGCCAAGCATTTTGGAGAAAAGCTATTCAGTCTATGCCTACAGGACACAGATGCGACATGAAGGAGGAAATTGCATTTGTTGATGGGTACAATTTCGGAATTGGAGGATTGTTCTGTGCTAAACTGTGTCTCCCAAAAATGTGTATGTTGATGTTCTGACCTCAATACCTAGAACATGAGCATATTTGCAGATAAGACCCTTAAACAGGCAGCTAAATTAAAATAAGGTCATTAGGGATTGAGCCTAACCGAGTATAGGTGGTTTGGCTCTAGGATAATTCCCCAAAGAATCTATGATGAAGACTTCATCCCTAAGAAGCCAGGTCTGTTGGAGGTGATGAATGAACCATGAATGTGTTGACCTCATGGATAGGTTAACCCATTTGTGGACTCATAATCCTAATGAGATTTAGGAGGCCATGGGGACATCAAGAGGTGAGTCCAATTGAGATCAGCATTAACGGAAATAATGTGCCCCTTATTCTGCGCCCCTCCAATCCTTGGCTCCCATCAGGAGGGCTGCTTTCTCCTTCCCTTCATTGTGATTCTTTCCCTTACTAACTGGCCCAGAAAGAACAGAGCCATCTGCCCAATTGCGATGCCTCTGGAACCGTGAGCCATAGTCCATCTTTCCTCCTATCGTTTGATTCCCCCATCCCCCGGTGTTATTTCACTTTGACCAAACGCCAACTCACAAAACATGCATCTGTATAAAGAAAGGAAAAGACACTGTAGGCTGTCTGGGCATGGAAGAATGACATCATAGACACAGGGAGACGGCAGCTGAGAAGAGATTGAAAACAAGGCACCCAAATGATGACATCTTCAATCTTGTCTTCCAACCTCCAGGTCTGTGAGAAAATAAATTTTTGGTGTTTAAGCTAAATAGCCTGTGGTATTTTGTTATGGCAACCTATCTGAGTTCATTTTGGGTTGCTATAACAGTATACCACAGGCTGGGAGATTTATGTGAGCAGAAATGTATTTGGCGCATGGTACTGGAGACTGGGGAGCTGAAGAACATGGTGCCAGTGTCTGGTGAAGGTCTTCATGCCATGGCAAACCATGCCAGAAGGTAGCTGACAGATCAGAATGGGAGAGACTGGCCAAGTGTTGGGGGAGACAACGAAGATTTCTAAGAGCACATTCTTGGGAAAACTAACCATTATTTTCACTAACCACGTCAATCTGTTCTCTGGCTCTTCCCAATTCTCAACAGACTGAGTCTTCAAACACCTCTCTGTTGAACTGAGTATTTGGCAAGTAAACTTCAGGGGACATGTTCAGACTAGCACATGACTCCATCAGACTAGCCAAGTATCATATCAGATCCTGTAACAATTTTGACCAAAAGAACATTGAAAGGAAACACCAGATAGTTTTGCACATACACACAAAAAATTATCAGAATCATTACTAAGACAAATTCATTTTAAGTAGACTATTAAAAATATGTTGGGACATAGTTTAAATTACAGCAGTTTTGTCCTAAAGGCCAAAGCTAATATTCAAAGCTAAAAGTACTTTATTCAATAGGTAAGACAAATGGAACCATAAAAGCTTCTCTCTGTGGTTTTTTTCTCTCTCTCTTTCTCTCTCTCTCTCTCTCTCTCTCTCTTTCTCTCTGCATGTGTGTGTGTGTGTGTGTGTGTGTGTACATGGATGTATGTTCAGGTGTGTGTATGTGTTCTTGTATGTGTGTGTTCATGTGTGTATAGGGTGCTCACACACATGTGAGGAGCAGGAGACAATACCAGACACCGTATCTTTCTGACCTTTCTCCCTTATATTTTGACACTGACTCTCTCATTAAACCTGGAACTCACCCATATGGCTGGACCGGCTGGTTGGTGACAGAACCCTACACATCCTTCTGTCTCTGTGCCCCCAGAATTGCAGACATGTGCCACCACCTTGCCCAACATTTTGATGTGGGTGCAGAGATCTAGACCCATGCTCTCACGCTGGTGCTGCAAGCACTGTGCTTGCTGAGCTCTCTTCCTCGGTTCCAGGAATGTTTTTGTAAGACTTAAGAGTCTACTACGAGGGGAAACATTTCATTCTCAAGACAATTCTTCCTCTTCTTGCTGTTATCAGCAGCTCCGAATGTTAGATATATTCTCAGGGGGTAAAAAGGAACCTAAGTATATGATTGTGAGTGGAAAAACGGGGAACAGAAATGAGGTATTGGCAGTTTTTGCATTTTCATTTGTGTGTGAATTTTTAATTTAAATGCAAGATGTAAAGCATTAATGGAAGTAAAATGTTTCAGTGAGCACATTTCAACAGTTCAACTTTGTAACAATATAAATAAACCTGTTAACATTTTCTGGACAATGCCAGCATTTGGGTTTTTTTTAAATAAGTAAATTTCTTGCTGATGCAACTAAATGGTATTTGCTACATCTTATCACACAGTAGCTTCCATTCCTCCAATCACTGTACTCTTCTGAGTTGTCCTACATGCAAGTACGTTTTCTATGTTGTCTGTCTTCTGTGCTGTTCCTGTAAGCTAGCTATTAAAAAACATTAAACTGTATTTTGGGAAAAAAAAGTCTAGACTAGTATAAGGATTAATTAGCAACAAACCATACAATGGTTTGCATGGAAAAGAGGAATTGGGAAGCTGGGATTCAAAAGGCTGTAATGAAAATAGGGAAAGGAGAAGAAAGGAGTTAAGAGCATCCGTGTTACAGCAAGAGGTACATGACAAGTCAGAGACACAGACTCTTCAAACGGCAATAATAGAACTTGACACGAAAAAAATTCCTGAACTGTCCAATTGACTGAATTTAACTTTAAGCCGCATTATCTAGGTTTTTTTTCTGTTAAAATTACACAAATCCTTAAACTATGGGATTTCAACCTGTTGCAGTAAGTTCCCTTGCAGGGTTACCGGGTTGTAATTTTCCTTCCCTGATTTGTTTTTGAGAGAGGAGGATAAAGGAAAGGGTGTCTGTCCGAGTACCCCATGGCACACTTCAAGAAGGTTTTCCCCACACAGCGCAACATCTGCTTTCCATCAGCCCCAGCTGCAGTGGATCCCGGGGCATGGCCCAGGAGTAAGGAACAGCAGCTGCGGTCCAGTGTCCTGTGCATCACGAGCTTCCTGGCAAGCTCCGCCACGAGCGAGGGACTTGCAATGACACTCCCCCTTCCTCCAGCACCTGGCAAGCATCGTGGTTCTGAAATGTGGCTTGTTAGTGCCTCCTCCTTTCCCTCGAGAGCCCTGGAAATCGGCTCCTGTGTCTCCTCATTAAAACGGGAGACTAGGGGAGAAGGCTGAGGCAGAAAGGGACTCTGCAGAGAGTGTGTTCTGAGAGCATCTCATGTGTGCCTTTTCCATGTGGAGACTGGGTGCAAAGTTCCCCCGAGATAGTATTTTTGTGCTAGCTATGTAGCTCAGTTAGTCGACTTCTTGCCTGGCATATACCAAGTCGTAGGTACCACTCCAAACACTGAGTAAACAGGCCAGGTGCCACTTGACTGTGATCCCAGCACCCAGGAGAATCAGAAGTTTGGGATTCTTCTCAGTTACACAACAAGTTTGAGGTCAACCTGAGTTACAAAAAATTGTATTATGTTAGAAGGTGATAAATGATGTGTGGAGGAAAAAACCAGATATTTTTAAGGTATGCTGGGAAAATATGCTGTATATTCAGTAAGAAGATAAAGGGAGACGGGATTAAGTGTACCATTGTCTTGGAGATGTGCTTTCTAAGAAGAGGAGCCAATGACGAGGAACATAAGCATGCCTAGCCTGCCCTGGCTCAAGAATGGGTTAGCAAAGTACAGGGACAAGAGCTGGTCACTGAGCTCAGTCGGAAGAGAGCCCACCTAGCATGCACAAAGCCTGGAGTTTCATTCCCAACTTTATATAACCCAGGCGTGACGATGCATGCCTGGAGAAGTGGTTGAAGGAGGATGGAGTTTGAGACTACCCTCTGTGTTATAGTGTATTAGATTAGACCAGCTTGGGAAATACGAGATCCTCCTACTCCTTCCAAAAAAAATTGTTCAGACAAGGGACTAACATACCCACCAAATAAAAGACTCAATCACAATATTGTCATCCACCAAGCCTTAGATGAATGAATAGAGGGCAGCCATTTCCGTTGTGATTATTCAGGTACCAGGATCTCAGATATGAGTCATTCCATTCCCTTGGTGGAAAGAAACAGAAGCAGGGGCATGGCATCCCTGGGGTTCCCAAGGATTATGCTGCACTGATCACAGCTCTGATCCCAGGGCTGAGAAGGGACTGACACTGGGAAAGTAATGCAGAAGACAAGGACTTGGTTCAGGAAAGAAACCCATCATGAATCAAAACACAGTTTAGCCAAGATGCTCGTAGAACACATCCACGATGCCACTCTATAGGCGTGAAGGCGAAACCAGGATTCTTGCCACCTGGCTTCCTGAGTTCAAGGTGCCATAAGCTGCCTCCCCACTCCTACCCCACTCCACCCCACTCCAGGCTCGTAATGGTTTATTCACCTCTACTTTCTCCTCAGTTCTCAGGCATCTTCATTTTTGTTTTTAAAGTCATCAAAGAATGTCATTTTTGTTTGCAAAGAAATGCTGAGTAACAGCTTTCCGAACATCTTGCCGGCCCCTGTCATCCTTTGATTGAATGTCCCATAGGCTTGCTATGATTGGCAAGCGCAGAGAGAAACACAGTTCTTCCCAAGGAGAAAATGAAACGTATACCGCCACAAGGAACACCTGGCGGGATTCAAGATTAAGTTACAAATGGTTTGGAAGGGCCCGACTTGGGCAGATGTTGCCTTGACTTGAGACTGTCACGTCACTACCTGGCAAAACTTCCCTGATGGTCCTTAAACTCACGGATCTTGGGATCTTTAATGTGCTCCGTTCTTAAGCTGGATGGAAAGGGCAAAGGTCGGTCTGCGGCTTGGAGTGGAATGGAAGTACAATGCAGAGGAGTGATAAAATGAGGAAAGTCACTTCCTGTGTTTCTCTTCACTTTCCATCCAGGGAAGGGATGGTATTAATAACAGTCACAGGAGAAAAAGCTGCCAGGTGCCATTGTCAGCATCTTGTAAACATTATGTCATTCATCCCTCCAACACTGACGACCCCCGCCTAGCACGTGAGTAAACTGAGGTTCAGAGAGCTATAGAGAACTTTCCGGAAATTGCTGAAACTAAACTGTGGATCTGAATGAAATTCAAGCCAAGATATCCTACTCCATGTCACAGCCATTCCAACCTATGACATCTTGCTACAATGTCTGCCTCTACTTGCAACTTTAGCATCAATGCCTTAACCTTGGATGTCTTGCCTTTTAGGGGTATTTCTGGGCACAAACAACTCCCCCAATTCTCATGCTTGGGGCAAATAAATTATGCTCTGTGTTCAAGAGACTCTTGGATCAGAGATACCATCCTGTCATCTGGCTGGCCTTTCACTGACAAGCTCACCATGACCTCTGTGCCATAGGGAATCCTTCAGTGGTGGGTGCTGTGGCTCGGGTGTATTCTCAAAAGGACTATGGATTGGCACCTTAGTCCTCAGTGTCACAAGGTCAAAGAGTGCGGGGACCTTGAAGAGGTAGGGTCTGCCAGGAGGTCATGAAGTCACTGGGGACATCGCTCTCAAGAGAAATTAAATATTTGTCTTTTGCCTCAAGAAAGGAGTTCCCGAGAAAACAGTTTCTTATAAAGTGAGGTCACCTGTGCTTAGCCCTTTCTGCCTGCAACCAGGTTCCTTTCTATTTCTCTTCTTTGCAGTGTAGCCCAGAGAAGCCCTCAGGAGAGGACAAGCCGAGCCACCGAAGTCAGACTGTTAATCACTCAAACTGTGAACTCTAAACAAACAAACAAACAAATAAATAAATAATAAAAAGTGTATCGGTGATTTAAAGAGAGAGAGAGAGAGAGAGAGAGAGAGAGAGAGAGAGAGAAGATTTTAAATTTCAACTCAGCCAGCAACAAGCTGCTTCGTTGCTAAGAGAAGCTGACTGCCCTTGCTTCTGTGATGGGACTCTTCAGACTTGTCTCTCTCTTTGTTGAGCACTGCACCTTAAAGTCCTCAAGCAAAATGTTGGTAGTTAGCCTTTCTGCTCCATTTCGAACAAGAATATCCCAGGCTGACTAGCCTGTAAAGCACCACCAACATGCACACGTCTCTACCACTTCCTACCACTAATCCAGCTGGAACCTTTTCCCCCTGTGGGAAAGGAGGCAGGAGGGATCGGTCGAAAGGAGCCATAAGGAACTGTCAGTGATGAGAACAAACACAAGCGCCATGTAGATATGGAGATGAACAACTGTCTGTTCCCGTTACTAATGTGGCCTTTCCTTTCAGGAAGCAATGAAATTCTGTGTGGACATGTGGAGGGGAAAAATGAAAAGTCAGTTATTAAAGAATTGCAGCTCTTCTTAGAGAATATTAAAGAAAAAGGTGGATAAAAGTCAAGCAACAGAGGAAACAAGAGGAAATCTAGCAAAATAACAAGTACCAAAATAATTCAAGAGAGAGTCAGGGAAGGGTTACATAGCTACAGAAGGAGAGTGGCAAAATTCAAATCTGCACTAAAGATTTTGAAATAACTTAAAACTTATGTTACATGTATGAGCGCTTACTTGCATGTATGTAAGTGTACCACATGCATGTCGGGTGTCCTCAGAGGTCAGACGAGGATACCAGACTCTCTGGAACTGGAGTCATGGATGGTGGTGAGCATCCGTGTAGGTGCTGGGGATCAGACCCAGGTCCTTTGCAAGAGCAACAGGTGCTCTGAACTGGTAGGCTGACTCTCCAGCCCTGCATTGAAGATCTTTAGAAGTGGCTTGTGAAAATTCTGAGCCAGCGTGTTCAAAGTCAACTTGGTAAGCTCTTCCACAGGAGGAAAAAAAGCAAAGGACCAAAACTAACACAGACACAGAGGGTAGACAACACAGAATCCGGGAATCACAGCTATTTCCAAGCATGAAAATAAATCCTAATTAAATCCTAGCAAGAGAAGCAGAATAAGATGCACAATTAACAATGTCTGGAATTCAAAGCTCGGCTTTAAAAGCTCCCTTTAAAATGGAGATTCAAAAGAGACAACCAAAGTTGAGTAAATCTGTAGCAAAATAATAAAAACCCAGAGACAGAAACTGGGGTTCAGCCTGAAAACCAGATAAACAAAGCAGCCAAACCACTAGAGAAGTCTTCCCTCTACCAAAGCTGGGCAACTGCAGACTAAGAAGACTAAGCCTCTCTCTCCTCCCATTTTATACTCCCTCTAGTGCTGGGATTAAAGCCATGTGACTCCCTAGGTCTGCCATTAAAGGTTTGAGCCACCACCACATGGATTTGTTTCTGCACTGATCTTCTGTTGCCCAGGGTGGCCTTGAATTCAGAGATCCATCTGACTCTGTCTCCCAAATCCTGGGATTAAAGGTGTGTGTCACCACTGCCTGAACTCTAGAGGCTTTAGCTTTGCCTCTGGTCTTCAGGCAAGATTTATTTATCAAAATACAAATAATATACCACTATATAAACTACATGGAAATAAATCCACATGGAGATAAATGCTGACAAAGCTTTGAAACCCAAGAAAAAAATGCACCCCACCAAAGAGCCCTGCACAATATCAACCAGAACCTCAGACAAGGTCCCCAGAAAGATGCAGTGCTCAAGGCAAACATCCGCGGCCTCTCTTCTTGCATTCTTTCAGGCTCCACCAAGGACCAACAGCATCCCCCCTTCCTCTTAGATAATACAATCAGTGGCTGCATTTCAGCACAACCACCAGCTCCCTGCTTGCTTTCAAACCCAAAGACTTGATTTGGGTCTATGACAAATCTGCCTGCAACAAGATGGAGCTGATGAAGAATTTGTACGAGCTGATGGCTAGATGCCAGATAACAGTTCATCGCTTATTTTATTTTATTTGGATTTGATTTTCATACATCAAAACATCATGGATCCAAAGTTTCCCTTGTGGGTCATAGGTCAGCAGATCCAGGATGCAACAGTGGGATTTTCCCCAGACTGTTACTAATTAGCTGGAGACCACATGTTCCAGGGAAATAAAAACCAGAAAGGACAGGAATTTGTATTTAGCTCCGGGCAGAAAGGCATGGGTATTTCGTATACCATCCTCTATGAGACGTATAGTTTAAAATAGAGTCCAGTAATAAATACAGACCATAAAGCGTCTTCTATCTGAAAGAAACTGAGTTCAGGGACATTTGCACTGTTTTAGGAGAAGATGTGAAGGGGGCAATTATAATATCTCAAAAATGGGGCATAGAACTCGACAATAAAACTGAAGGAAAGTTGACACATTTGATGAGGCAAATGCTAGGGAAGGAGAAATCGCAGATAATCAGATAAATGCTTGGCTGACATTCAAATTATGGGAAGATTGAAGAATCAGAATCCTCGTGGGCCTGGTGAGTAAGGGTGACTAATAGCCTCTAATGGCGCAGTTTCCACACAGGGAGACTGTAGACTGGAAGCAGGGCCGCCTTTCAAATCTGAGGCACAAATTTCTTCATAATAAAGTTTGATATCATGAAATTGGTGGATAGTAAGGAAACTCCCAAAGGGATAACAGAATTTAAAAAAAAAAAAACAGTAAAGGCACAGCAAATATGGAAACAACTAGAGAAGTCTCTGAGAACATGGCTCAGTCAGTAAAATGTTTGTCTTATAAGCATAAAGTCCTGAGTTGATATCCCTCAAATCCATTGAAAATCCAAGTAAAAAGGTAAAGACAAACCCAGCACTGGGAGCAGAAGGCAGTGGAGAGACCCAGACATCTGGAGCTTGCTAAGCCAGCAAGCTAGCCAAATCAGCTTCCTCCAGGTCTAGTGAGATACCCAGTCTCAGAGTAAAAGATGGAGAGAGACCGAGGAAGGAACCCAATATGAAGCTCCAGCCTCCATAGTCAAGTGCTCATACTCCCCACACATCCACATGCCTCTACACATGTGCATCAGCATGTACACACCAACATGCATGCAATGCACACATATGTATACATGCAGCACACAAAATGTTAGCTAAGAAGATACAAACAATCTATAAGAGACTATGACTGTTGAAAGAACAAAACCCAAGGTGAACGGCACAGACAGTTTTACCGCATGAGGAAGGCTCCTTCCAGAAAGGTAGGCAGTGGCAGAAAATGGGGTGAGGGATGCAGAAACCTGGAGAAACAGACACCTTATGGAAATTCTCAGCTACTTGGTCACAGACCTTCTGCCTTGTCCCTAAACATCTGGCTGGAGTGTGCGCTGAGATGGGGAGATGTGCATCAGAGGGTCAAAGACACAGGAATGAGTGTGAGCCAAATACACCAGAGGAAATTTTTTTGAAGGATTAAAGAAAAAATTTTAAAGAAAGAGAACATAAGTGGACTGGTGTTAGAGGCTGTGGGGAATCTGGGAATGGTTGGGGGAAGGGTAGAGAGTGAACAAGACCAAAATATGTTGTATGGAATTCTCAAGGAGGACTTAACAGTTTATATTTAGGAATACATATGTATAACATGTATAGGTATATGAATATATATTAAGAACATGTATACACAAAACACAGATGCATGCAATAACAATTGATGGAAAAGAGGCCATGAATTTTAAGGAGAGTGGAAAAGGATATATGGGAGGGTTTGGAGGGAGAAAGGAGGGAAAAAATGTAATTAAATTATAGACTCAAAAATAACCAAATTTCAGAGAGAAAAAAAAAGAGGAATCAATTTTCAACTTAAGAGCAAAGCTATGTTGAAAGTAGAAAAGAGAGAGAAGAGAAAAGAAAGGGGTCAAACATTTGAAGTGTGGTTGTTGAAGCAGCTTCATTTTTCTTATTGTTTAAACTAGGATTTTATCAGCTGGAGGAGTCATCATGGAAGGTGGAGTCTCTTGTTCCTAGGCTTGGCATTCTGGAAACCAGTGAAAAGCCCTGACTGGGGAAAACAGGCACCGTGAAAACTTCCTCATTCTGTGTTGACAAATGGCCACAGTGCCAGTCCGAACTCTAAAGTTTTGTGTTTATATCAATAGATTAGTGTTTTCTCTTAAAAAAGAAAAAAAGGTACCAGACGTGTCTAAATTGTCACAAACGAAATCAGTTGGAGATAAAGAGTGAACGCTGACCTCCATGTGCGGCATTAGGCTTTTACAGAACAAATGAAGGAACGCAGTTTCTCAGCATTGCAAACTTGCCAGTCTACAAAAAAGAGATGCTGGAGCTGAGTGACATTTGCCTGGTGGGTAGGACAGGGATTGATAAATTGAGCACAGAAAGACATCTGCAGAAAGATCTGATGGATTAGGGCAAAAATTAGCATTTTTAACAGGAGAAAACACGTGGTTCTGACTGATAAGGTAGGTAGGTATCTAGAGATGAATAAGGGAGATATTCAGAGAAAAACTTTGGGGTGAAGGGGATGATCTACTAGGAGTGACAGCGATGGCGGATGTCAACCAAATCTACTCCAGACTCTGAGTATTTCTCAAGCTTCATTGCTTTTCAGGGGTCAAAAAAATACCATGAACATGGCTCAGAAAATGGCTCTGTTGGATAAGTGCTTGCACTGAAAGCATGAAGAGTAGAGTTCTGCCACTGTGGCCCATATATAAAAGAAGAGCAGGGTGGTGTGTGATTGTAGTCCTAATACTAGGGAAGTAGGGACAGTCACACACCTGGGGGTTGATGGCCAGTCTGCCTAGCCTAACTGGTGAGTCACAAATCCCAGCAAGAGATCATGTTTCAAAATCCAACTTGTCTCAAAATCTAAATGGATATCTTCTCAAAAACACTATCTGAAGGTGTCATCTGACCTTTACGTGCAAGAAGAAAGAAAAAAAGAAAGAAAGGAAGGAAGGAAGGGAGAGAGGGAGGGAGGAAAGAAGGAGAAAAGAAAATGAAGAGGGAGAAAGGAGGGACAGAGGGGAGGGAGGGAGGGAGAGAGAGAGGGAAGGAAGGAGGGAAGGAGGGAAGGAGAGGTCAGAATGAGGGAAGAAAGGACAGGAAGGAGAGAAAGTAGCCCTCCTGAGTGCTGGACCAACAGGCATGAACACCCCATTGTAGGTGATGCTGGAATCAAACCCAGAGTTTCCCCTATGCAAGTCAAGCATTCTATTGACTGATCTATATAAATTCCCCCCAAAATAATATTTTTAAGGTACACAGATGTTAACTTTTGGGATGTTTTCTTCAATAATTCTTCTTGCCAGTGTTCCCACCTGGCGTTCCCACTGGAAGACTTCAGAAGCTTTGGGAGCTCTGCTAACAGAGTCCTGCCTTCAAGGATTTGGATCCAGTCGCTCTGGGGATTTACTTTTCTGAACTGAAATGCTTCCCTGCTGGTCTCAAAGTGTAGGCAATGGAGTGAAATTCTGCCTAGCAGAACATTCTAAGAGTTCATGTCAGTATAAGGTCATAAAATATTGATATGTAGTACAGAGAATAATTCAGGTTCGTTTTATTTATCCTATTAAATTAAAGGAAAACTGAAGGAAATCTATGATACTATCTGCTGCTAAAATAGAGTCCCTCTATCTGTGTTCTGCCTTTTCTTCTATCCATACACCTCTTTTTTGCTTGTTTGTTTTGTTTTGATTTGTCTTTTTGAGACAGGGTCTCTCTATGTAGTGTTGTCTGTCCTAGAACTCACTGTGAAGAGCAGGCTGGCCTTGAACTCAGACTAACACCCCTGTCTCTGTACACCACCACACCCAGCCTACCTATCTCTTATACAAGCAGGGAGCATCCTTAGCAAAGCTAGTGATGCTAAATTTAGCTAAATCTGTCTTTTTCCTTTCTGACTTCTTTTGTGCAGAATTGTCATACTGGGCATGTGTCATTTAGAAAAACAAAATAACTATTTGTGCATTTTCAGAACAAACACCATGAGAATAAAAGCAACTTAGGCACATAAAAATATTGAAAGAAGACAGGAAATGCCACACACTACCTCATAGGACAGCTAATTTAGTTACTGAAAAATGAAAAAATGAAACTTCTGGCCAGCCAGAACCTACTTCATGGGTACTGGCAAGTCTGTCTCTGTTACCTTTAAGACTAGATAGATAGATAGATAGATAGATAGATAGATAGATAGATAGATAGATAGATCCAGGATAGTTGGTTGCTTTGAGATAGAGTCTTGCTCTATAGCTCAAGTGGTTCCAGAACTTACTATGTAGCCCAGGCTGCCTTAAATTCATGGCAATCCTCCGGAGTCAGCTTCTCAAGTTTTGAGGCTGTAGTAGTGTATCATTCCCCCTGGCTTGACTCTTGTTTTCTTAGTATTCATGTCTTGCTTCTTGGCAGCACACTATAGATTGTCTGTGGGTAGGTATCATGGCTTGTGTTTTTAAATAGCTTCTACATGTAGGCAATAAATTCATTGCCTACACAGACAATTCTGGTCAAAAATCACATGTAGAAAATTCTCCAAGGAACTATGCTGGATATAGTTCTTACACATTCCTTATTTCTTTTCAGGAATGATAATTTACTATGACTTAGTGTCCAAGGCATTTGCTGAGCCTGAAATTCCAGTTTTCCAGCCACTGCTGTGTAAAGGGTCACAAGCAAGGATGGAGTTGCCTGCCCGAAGGCCTTCCCATGTCCCTTGGACTGAAATCTAAGGGTTCAGGATGGAGCAATGGCTTGGTCAGGAAAGTACCTGTCTTGAAAGTATGAAGCTCTGTGTTAAATATGCAGAAGACAGACATACACACACATACACACACGTATGTATGTATGTATGTATGTATGTATGTATGTATGTATACATTTGCATATATTTGTAATCCTAGCTCTAGGAAAGCAGAAACAGGCAGATCTTTATGACTTGCTGGCAAATCAGCCTAATTTAGCTAATGGTCTAAAAGGAAAAGAAAGTGGAGAGTGCCTGAAGTTGAACTCTGGCCTTCATGTGCCTATACATGTGAATGCCCAGTTGAACACACACACAGACACACACAGAGACACAGACACACACACACAGACACACACACACAGACACACACACACAGACACACACACACAAAACTAGCCTTGCAGTTGGCCTTAAGCAAGTACCTACCTGCAAATCCATCACCTCTCCCACTACTGAGAAAAGAATGGACTCACCTGTTCCTTAGAGCCCAAGGGTTCCCCGTGTCTGTGGGCTAATAATAAACAAGTACAAAGTACAGAGCCAATTGGGAGAGTCTGGTCCTTCCTTCTCCACTCCCCTTCCACCTTGGCTCTTGGTCTTTAGTGACCTTAGATTCTCATCCACAAGGACTGAGGCAAAGGTCCAGGTTATCAAGACTCCGTAGCTTTGTTTTCTGCATCTTTTCCTGCATGAAGGCTCTAGCCACATGATTCCTCCCGTTACAGGGAAACTACAGAGATGTGTAAACCCTTACCTCCAACATCGAGTTCTGTTTAAATTAGCAATGTATCTCTGCCAGGTGCCACAGTTTGAATGTTCCCTCCCAAACTCATAGAAAACATTGTCCCTACATAGATGTGGTGATAGTGTTAGGAAGTGGGGCCTTTGAGTGAAAATTGCCATTCAATAAAAGAATCAAGGTGAGGTCTCCTTGTTAAAAAAAAAAAAAAATCCGAGCCGGGCGATGGTGGCACACGCCTTTAATCCCAGCACTCGGGAGGCAGAGGCAGGCGGATCTCTGTGAGTTCGAGGCCAGCCTGGTCTACAAGAGCGAGTTCCAGGACAGGAACCAAAAAGCTACGGAGAAACCCTGTCTCGAAAAATCCAAAAAAAAAAAAAAAAAAAAAAAATATCCGTTTATATAAGGAAGAGAAAGAAAGGCCTGAACTAATATATAATCTGTCTCTCCATGTGGTTCCTTTGGCCAGTCACACCACTTATGGAGCAGATACCAGGACCACGGTCTTGGACATCCCAGTGTGTATGATGTGCCTGTGTGCATGTGTTGACATATATGTAATCACATATGTGTGTGCTGTGTGTGCATGCAAGTGACGGCAGAGAGGTTGACATCAGGTGTCTCCTTCAGTTCTTCTCCTGTAACTTGAAGCCAGCGCTCACCTGTTCTGCTAGCCTACATGTTTATCTTGCTCCCTTGTCTCTACCCCCACAACAGTGAGGATGTAGATGGGCCCTCTTCTAGGCAAGCACTATGACATCTCTCCAGTCCCTAAATTGCTGGTCTTTACCAAGTACTCAGAGTGCTGGTGTTCAGCCATAACCACAGAAAGGGAGTTTGGACATCAGACTTCAAAAGTAGATCTCTATTGGTTCATTGCATTTTCATTAGCCTTCATTTATCGCTTCCAGTTTTAGGGTGTGGCTTTTGCTTTGCTTTGGCCTTGCACTCTGAATGCCCATCAGATAAAGGGAGATGCCACTCTGACACACTGTGAAACATCGCGCTGTTAAAACAACCAGATTCACCTTCCAAGCTTCCTCTTGGGGTATAAATAAATCAGAAAGTGTACCGTGCTTTTAGTAGCCCATATCAACTTTTTCAAAACCTCTTATTAATTAAAAAATGAAAAAAGAGGTATGGTCCGGATCAGGGAATCCCATCTTGTCCAAGAGGTGTGTTTGAGCTGCTCTGCTTGGGGAAATTAAGAGCAGGTTCTTTCCAAACCCAGGCTGAAGCTCTCAGGGCAGAAGCAAAAGGACGCAGGCCAAACTGGCAACTGAGAACGTAAGGAAGAAAATCTGAGAACTTGCAAGCTCACTGCTTGGAGCTTCTGTCTTCCCACGTGGGAGCCATCATCTGCCCCCATGACAGTTAGCATGATTTTCCAATTTGGGTGGAATTAAAAGTAAACTGAAGCTGTCTTTGGTTGGGGGTCGGGGGCACAGAAAGGTATGGCATGATGGAATTAGCAATACTTAGGGTATTCCCTAACCCCTGAAAATAAAATATTTTTTCTAGAGAGACTTTGGATTTAAAAAAAAAAATGTAAACTGTCTTCGGTAACAGAAAACTTTTCTCTTTATGAAAGGTTTGGTAAGAAAAAAAAATACTGTGGTCCAGCAAATGACGTAGGGGTCTACGGGGGTAATTGTGGCTCCTGGAGTTTATAGCTACCCATATGGAAAGTGGGTAGTTTCTGATTGCTTTGGAATTTAAGGTAGTTCTGTGGGTTTTATTTTCTTCCTTTTGTACATCTTTTCTTTTGCTGAAATTATTGTAAGGATTTGGCCCAGAGTGTAGGAGACATTTAAAATAGCATGGGCAAGAGGACTGGAACGAAAGTGAGGCCGTGATTGGAGGAGAGGGAGGGGTTAATGAATAAGCCGCAATCACTTCCAGGTGGAGTGGAGGGAGTGGGGAGAGTCTCTCTGCCAGGAAGGAAGGGGACTCAGCAGCAGCCACGTGCATGTGCTGGTTCAATAGCTGAGAGCCCAGTGGGGTAGGGCACTTTCTTCAGAAACTTCAAGACCTGAGTTCAGATTGTAAGGGGACATCGTTAAAGATGGCTCGCCTCATGGGATGTATGGGTACAGTGTCACAGTAAACGTAAGTCACATGCCCAGTGAAAGTTGCCATATTTCAATGAGCTCAAGACCAAAGTGAGACTCTGTCTCAAAACTTATGACGAACAGCTCCTGAGGAACGACACCCAAGGTTGATCTATGACCTCTGCACACATATGCTCATGCACAGAAGTACACATGCAGACGTGCATGTGAGCACATGCACGCACACAAGAAAAAAAAATTCAGAAAATGACAGCCGATATTATTTATGATAGATAAGGCATGCTCTGCTGTAATATCCTTACTCTCCTTGGAGAGTTAGCGTCAATTATCAACTTGACAAAATCTGGATTCGCCTGAGAGAGCTGGGCTTCTGGTCGAGCCTGTGGAGGATGATCTTGTTCGCTTTAAGGGAGGGGTGAAAAGCTGCCCCCTGTGGGTGACCAGTGCCTCCAGGGACACTGGCCTGTCAAACTGAGCAGCAGTATTCATCCATCACTCTCTGCTCATCAACTGTGGAGGAAATGTGAGTAATGCCCCAAGCATCATCCCCATGATGCACTGGGACCTCGGATTGAGAGCCAGAATGAGTCCCTCCGACGCTGAGTTTCTCCTTATCACAGAAACACTAAAAATTGACTGAGATGTCCCTGATCTTCAAAACATTTTTATGAGAGATGTGGTTAAGAAAACACGTGCACACATATGCATATAAATGGCTGGATCTTTGCCCTTTGACTGTTAGCAAAGGAGCCAGAATTAAGGCATCTTTTCTTAACTCTCAAGCTAAATGGCTTACCTGGAAATCAAGTCCCCATCAGGGCCAGTGTTGCAAGACACTTCTTTTAAATTGAATGTATCAGAACAATTCCCAAGGGTACTGCTGCGGCAGACTTTCTCTTCCTGGGTAAGGTGTTCTCCTGAGAAAGCGTATCCTTTATGGCCTAACAAGGGAAAGGCTCACAAATGCACACTTCACAGTGTGAGCCATTAATCAAATCATTGCATTGTCCGCTCTAACTGCTTTAGCGTCCAGAAAAGTGAAGCCACTCTCCTGAGAAGGTGACAGGGAGGTAAGACATGGCCACTCCAACGTCAGAAGGTCCAGTGTTTGCCACATCTCACTCCTATCGTACAAGGACTGCGCAAGCCCTTCTGTACTGTGACTTGGCCACAACACAGTGTGAGCATGGTCAGAGCAGAGTGACCCACTCCCTTTAAGAAGTACAGGGCTAAGCCTTTGCAAGCTTGAGAGCCTGATTTCAGTCCTCACCGCCCATAAACCAGCTTGAAGTGGTTACATGTGCTTAGAGTCCCAGTGCCTGGGAGGGAGACTCGAGAGAATCCCTGGGGTCACTGGCTGTTCAGACCTTCCTGCTTGGTGAGTCTAGGCCAGTGAGAGACTGTGTCTTAAAAACACAGAAAACAGTGCTCGAATAACAACATCTGGGTTTGTTCTTTGGCCTTCATTTACTTGTGCACACTTATCTACAGCCACACTCACACACACCCACACCCACACAAACACAGTCAAAATGTGTGATGTATGGATGAGAAATACCCTTCATGGTCTTGAGCATTTGAATACTTGGTCCCCAGTTGATGATGCTGTTTGGGGAGGTTCAGGAGGCGTGGCCTTGCTGCAGGAAGTGTGTCCCTGGGGGAAGGCTTTAAGAGTTAAAGACTCATGCCATTTCAAGCTCCCTCTCTCTGTTCTGGGTTTGGGGTTCAAGAGGTGAGCCCCCATCTCCTTGCTCCTTCAGCCATGCCTGACTGCTGCTGTACCTCCCTGCCATGGTGGATTCTTGTCCCTCTGGAACTGTAGGCCCAAATAAACTCTTCTTTCCTTCTACAATTGCTTTGGTCATGTTGTTTTACCACAGAAATAGAACATTTCTAAGGTGGCAGGGTGGGGAGTCCCTGTTGTCTTTGCTGTTTTGATGTTGTTCTTAATATTTTCTGCTGTTTCTCAGTTTAGAACCAATAGTCTTATAGGTATGTATACCTATACGGAGCCTTTCCGATGGTAAGCCTAAATAGGACTGCTCTAGGGAAGGGCTGAGTTAGCATGCAAGAGAATCCCAGATCCAATCAGTGAGGGCAGAGACAGGATGACACTTCCCATCTCAGAGGTAGAAATCTTCGAAGCCTTCCTTGACAATACCAACATAGTATCCCTGGCCCACCAGACACAGTCAGAGAACCTCAGAAAATGAGCCTCAATCCATCTGAGATCATTCCAGAATCCAAGAGACCTCTCCAGGAGCTGAGACTTTGATGTTCTCCAACCACTGCCTCCTCCCTTCTTTCCAAAGCAATGGCCACACAAAGACAATGTCAGGCCGCTGAGGACAAAGATAGGCATAAAACCAGCAATGAGACCAAACAGTGACAGCGGCTGTCAGAGGGGGTAAGAGGAGCCAGTGATTCCCGCCTCAAACAAATTAGAGAATATTAAATACACATATGCCCTGCCATGCATTTATTTTCTCAGGGTTATTTAGCCAGGTTAGAAAACAAGACCCTGAAATGAATGCCAAGATAACCGAGATGGGGGTACGACTTCTCCTCTAATAATTCTCTTCCTATCTACCCATCTTAGGTCAACAAACAGGCCATGATTGACAGGTTAAAATGTTTAGGTTAGCCTGCTCTCACATAAACTTTGAAGTTTTCCAGAAGAAGAGAACACGATAAAACCACCTTATAATCCTTGTTCCTTCTTCCCACTGGCAAACTCTCTTCCCATCTTCCCTCTGAGCCTTTACGAAGCAGAATCATATGCAGCATTTCTGCCTTTACCAGGGTCATCACTGAGCCCATGAACATGAGCCATGTGAGCCACCACAAGAGACTGTGTGCTTCTAATTCAAAAGCAGGGAAACACACAGACTTCTAATAAATGCCAGAGTGTGTGGGAAAAAAAAAGAAGTTATGTCTGGTAACTAGCACTCAACGCCAATGCTCCCTCCTGCGGGTTTCCTGAGGAGAACAGGAGTGTGAAAGAGGGGTAACTGAGAGACACCCAGCACTGATGAGGAGAATTTACAGTGAGGCCAAAGCGCACACCATGGGGACCATCTGAGGGTGGGAGGGGCAGGGAGTCAAGAAGAGATTGGGGACAAGGGTTCTGTAGGGGAGGTATTTGGTGATCTGCACCAAAGCCATGGGAAGTAAAAGATTTTTTAAAAAGAAAATCATGGAATTTGAAAAACCTCTAATCAAAATATATTATTATGGGAGGGCCAGGGTGATGACTTGTTGCCCAGACTGAGAACCTGAGCTTGATCCCCCTCCCAAAAATACATGTTAGAAGGAGAGGACCAACTCCTTAGTGTTGTCCCTGACATCTGTACATATGTCGTGGTGCACACAAATCCACAAGTAAATAAATGTTCTCTTCTCACTCTCCTCTCTCTCTCTCTCTCTCTCTCTCTCTCTCTCTCTCTCTCTCTTCCCTTTCTCTGTATCCATATATATGTATATGTCTTAGTTAGGGTTTCTATTGTTGTGAAGAGACACTACGACCATGACAGCCCTTATAAAACATTTAATTAGAGTGGCTTACATTTTCAGAGATTTAGTCCATTATCATCACAGTGCGACATGGTGGCGTGCAGGCAGACATGGTGCTAGAGGAACTCAGATTCCTACATCTTGACCTGCAGGCAACAGGATGGTCTGAGACATTGGGTGTGCCATGAGCATATATGAGACCTCAAAGTCTGCCTCCACAGTGACACACCTCCTCCAACAAGGCCACACCTCCTAATAGTGCCACTCCCTTTGAGGGTCATTCTCTTTTAAACTACCACCACAATATGTATATATAAAATGCTATTGTTAGTACAAATAAAGACGGCTTTGTAACCAAGTAGTGGTGGCAAATGCCTTTAGTACTGAGGAGGCAGAGGCCAAACAGATCTCTGAGTTAAAGTTCCAGCCTGATCTACAGAGTAAATCCAGGACAAACAGGGTAATACAGAGAAACCCTGCCTCAAAATAAGTATGACTTTGTGAACATCAGTCCTGGACTGGAATCATCCGAACACAGAGCTACCTAGAAGCAGAATGTGAGGGCTTCCCCTACAGTTGGTTTACACATATTTAATGATCTATCTTACTGGATGCTTAGTTTATCACTTAGACACACAAGCCCCATCTTCAATAATGCATTTTCAACTAAGAAAATGCATGCATTTTTGAAAATGGTTACAAGCAGACTTCCTGAAGACTCCAGGGTCAAATAACTTAAAGGTTCGGGAGTCATATGCTACGAAAATACACTGGTATAAATTATCAGATTAACTAATTTTCTCCTGTCCTACACATTGGCATTGGTTAGACGGCCTGCATAGTTTCTATGCTTTAGTTTTCAAATCTGAAGAGAAATAGTTATTCAAAAACTCATGTCTTAGAAATTGCAATCTTTAGACGATGTCAGTGTGGTGGTTTGAAAGAAAATGGCCCTCAAAGGAAGTGACACTATTGGGAGGTGTGTCTTTGCTGGAGTAGGTGTGGCCTTTCAGAGGAAGTGTGTCACTGTAGGGCAGGCTTTGAGGACTCACATATGTTCTCATATATGCCCAGGATTTTAGTTTTCTTCTTGTTGCCATCATATCAAGATATAAGAACTCTCAGCTACCTTTCCAGCACCATGTCTGTCTGTACAACATGTCCCACCATAATAATAATGGACTAAACCTCTGAACTGTAAGCCACCCAATTAAATGGCTTCCTTTATAAGAATAGTTGTGGTCATGGTATCTCTTCACAGCAATAGAAACCTTAAGTAAAACAGTCAGGGGGTATGCTGTTGAGTTGTTGTTGCCAATTTGATACCTTAGAATAGAGAACATTGATAAGAAATTTCCTAGGTGCCTATTGGCATATCAGTGGGGAATGACTGTGTTCACTGATTGATGTAACAAGACTCAAGCCACTGTGGGTAGCACCGTTCCCTGAGCCAAAGGTCAGGAAAATTCCTGAAACTCATTAGTCAACCACCCTGGCCAATCTGTGAGCTTTCAGTTCAGTAAGAGATCTTGTCTCAACAATAAGGCAAAGAAGTGATTGAGGAAGATACTTGATTTCATCTCTGGGTCTTTGCATGCACGTAAGTATACACACACATATAATCAACCTACACACACATACACACTCGTGCCACACACACACACACACACTCACAATTTTTTAAGGATGAAAAAGTAACATTATACCCATTTCGCAGTTGAACAGACTAAAGTCTAGATCTTCTGTCCATGGGCCCCATAACCGGGAAATTCTAGAAGCAAGATTGGAAGCAGCCATCTGACAGAGTCGGAGTAGCTGGCTGCCAAATTCTGAACCCCATGCGCAGCACCTGGTACATATTTAAAGCTCAATAAACGGCAGCAGATGTTGCTTTCCTCGATGTTATTACGACACCATCACAAAGAAGAAACTGATTTGGAAGCCAAAGCACCCATCAGACAAAGCAGCAATTTGAAATAATAAGACTGGCAGGGTTAGAGACAGACGCACTCATCACCACGGCTGAGCAGTAAGGAGACCTGCCAGCCAGACCCTCTGCTTGCAAGAGCTAAAGGGATGGATGAGTCAGGGATGTGAGTCACGGGATGCAACTCAGGAAGAGGCAGACGCTCAAGTTGGGAGCCCTAAGGCTCAGAAGAAGAGAAAATGCACAGGGAATTTTCTCTCTATGTGGCTTAAAGTCTTACTTCTCTCAGAAGCTCCAGGAGGCATCTAAGCAGTCGGGGCCCTGGTCCCGTGGATGGTAGTGACTATGCAAGCAGCTGCTTTTCCCTCCCGTCCCTAGGATCCCTTTCCAGACCACCCGCTCCTCCTACATGCACCCTGTGTGTTTGCTGTCTTCTTTTCATCACTCAAGGAAATTTGTACAGATGGTTTCCTGAATTGACTTGTTTTTAAATAACATCACAAAGCTGGGCTCTCTCCTCCTGCCAGTCTTCACGAAGGCTTTCTTAGTAGTTCTCTTTCCAAGCTCATCTCCCCTGCCCAGTGCTACTGTGTGCACATGCACACACACACACACACACACACACACACACACACACACACACAAATGCCCGCACATGAGGGATTACACGGGTAAGTCACTACTCCAGGAGCTCAAAACGACCAAATTTTGACTTTTAGATGAAACTATCACCTCAGTACTTCAAACATCCTGCATTTATAAAATTATTTTTATTTATTATTTGGAAATGTCACACATGTATATGATCTATCTTGAACATGTCCACCCCCAGGTTCCCCTTCCAACTCCCCTTGGACACTCCTCACATCCCCTTCCCACCATCACTTCTTCTCCCCTCTCCCTTTATTTCTCATAACCTTCTGTGCCTGGTTAATGCTACCTCCCGGGATACTGACTGGTCTGTCGGTTTGATCTTACTCAGGTTCTGTGAGGTAGTTGTAACTATGGTGAGTTCATGTAGTCATCAGCCATGTCATAACCAGAAGACAGCATCTCACGGACCTCTCCTCATTCTCTTACATTCTTGGTTCCACTCCTATCTCTACAATGCTCAGTTGGCTCAGGAGGAATCTGGGCTCCTTTCCTTGCCCAGGAATGGCTCAGTGGTAGAGTACTTCTCTGACAAACATCAGAGGGAGATTCTTCTAGGTGGCTCAATCAGAAAGTAATGGGATTGTGCTATAAACATAGAACATGGACTCAACCTTCAAGATCTAGGCGAAACCTTATATGGTGGCATGAATTCATAGTCGCGGCTCTAGGGAAACAAGACAGACAGATCCCAAGGCTTGCTAATTAGCCAATTTAGCCCACTTGGTAAGCTCCACACCAGCGAGAGACTCTGCCACAAAGATCAAGGTAGGGTTAGGGAGATCACTCCGTGAGTAAAATGATTTCTGTTCAAGCAAGAGCAACTGTGTTGGGATCCCCAGTACGGACACAAAAGCCAGACACAGTGGTGTGTCTGCAACCCAAGTGCTAAAGGTCAGAGATGGGTGGACCTGGGGGGAGTCAGAGACAAGCAGATCTTAGGAGCTTGCTGGGCAGCCAGTTCAGCAAAATCAATGTTGTCGATATTTAGTGAGAAACTATGGCTCAAAAACTAAGGTGGAGAGAGAGATGTTGAGGAAGTGACACTTTGTCAACCTGTGTTCTCCACAGTCATGTCTATATGTACATGCACACCCATGCACATATATATACAACCATGCACACATCTTTCAACATGGGCAAAGTTTATTTGTGTGATAAACATATGGATAAGTTTTGTGTCCTGGAATGAGTCCCTAATAAGAAAAATCCCCATGAAGGGGGGAAAAATGATAAGCTGCTTCTTCTTCTTCTTTCCCTTTTTTTAAAATAGTTTTAAAAAAGAAAAGTCCCCACCAGTAGCATTTGGGAGAAGGTTCTAGAAAGCTCTGTATTTTGGAAAGAACAAAGTCACATCTGGGTGCAGGTGGCTGTACAAGCTGTCAGCCGCACAGATTCTTAGATCTGTCACACTGGGTTTCTTAGTCTCACTGGATGAGGCAATAAAGATTCAGTTCCTCTTAGCTAGTGCCTAGGAAACACATCCCCACCACATGGTTGCTTCCTCCCTCAGCACAGTGCCAGGCCATCGCCTGCGAAGACAGTGCACCTCCAAACAGGGATCCACTTCAGATCTTCCTTTTCATTCTTGTCCTCTGACAACTGGTCAATCAATCATCAATTAATAACTTTCTTACAACTAGGAAGTAAATTTTTATTTTCCACTTGGCTTCTACTCTCTTCATACTTTATGTTTTTGATTGATGGGAAAACAATGGAAAATATTGGGCCCTTTAGTCTATTGCAAATCCAAAATACCTCAAGAGAGATCTGTACAGATATCTGGGTTGAGTTCCAGACTGTAGGAATTTTGAGAAGACTGGTTCAGAACCTCTGACCTCTCTAGGCTATGACTATCCCTCTGCTTCTCCCCACAGACACCCCTACCCCACTAGCTGCATGAAGCAACTTTGGGTGGTTCTACCTTCCCCTCTTACATTTGTTCTGAAAACCTGGCATAAGCAGTCCTTCCTCCCATCCAAACTGCCAGTTTCTGTTGGCCAATTCATAAAGCTGTAGCCAGCTCCCAAAGCAAATGCTAAGAGACTCCTCAATGGGGCACCTTTATTCAAATATGATTTTCCTTCTCCAACATGGATTTCCTGCCAAGCTTCCCTTTTCTCCTCATTCCTCTCCTGTTTGAATAAGGTGAGAAGTGGAAAGAAAAGTCGAGGCGCCGTCGTTAACAGTGTCAGAAGTCAAGACACATTACTCCTCACTGCGCCCAGCTTTCTAAACGAAGGCCATGCTGTCGGGGGTGTTTGCTCTCACCCAGTCTCCTTTCGCCTTCTTGCTGAGTGTGTTGAGGAGAGCAGTGAGCTGTGGTTTGCTTTCCCAGGCCAAGGCAAGCAAGCTGGATGCTGCTTGGAGTGCTGAAAGGCCCCTGGGTCACTGCATGGTATGCAATGAATCAGAGACTTGCTGAGGTATCGATTCACATTTGGGACATATTAAAATGAACAAGCAATCCCTGTTGTGACTTCCAGTTCCATTTTCTTAAAATGTCTATGTCCAAATCTTGCATGCGGTCAGGGCATTTAGGAAAATGGTAATGGATTACAAATAATTTAAGTGATTGTTTAGATGTAATCTTGTCCTTCATATCCTGTCTCATTTGGGAGATATTCCTGTGTGTCTGTGGAGACAACACAGTCCTTAATGTTCTTGCCGTACTAGGGACTTGGTTTTGGAAACCAAAGCACATATAAAAAGTCCTGCAATCCCAGTGCCCAGTTACAGGGAAGCAGGGACAACAGGATCCCTGGAGCTCTCCTACCAGCTGAATGGATGAGCTCCAGGTTTAGCGAGAGGTTCTGTTTCAGAAAGAAAAGTGCAGACTGATTAAAGAAGATATTCAATATTGACATCTGGCTTCCTCATCCATGTCCACGCATGTGGTGTATATGTATACATAACTACATATATACATGTATATATATATATAACTATACATGTCAATATGATTATATATATACACAAACACACACATATATGCAAAACCTCCCTTATATTTGACCGAGTCCTACCACCTACATAAGGACAAGATCAAGATGGCATGTGGCACTTAGTGACAACCACTCATGTTGTACACAGTATACCCAGATGCCTGACACACAGTGTGTTCTCAAAAAAACGTTGATATTGATTTCAGGTGTCCCTTGGGATCTGAGGTGCATTAGTTCCAGGACCCACATAGACACCAAGACCGGTGGATAGTCAAGTACTTTATGGATTTGCTTGTAATCTGTGCACAGCTTTCTCTAGCCTGATGTCATATCTGGATCAAGTATCCTGTCGTACATGACATAAATCCTGTGGAAAAGGGGTTACATATTCAGGGCAGGGGATGTGTTTTAAACATGTTTGGTGTTTTGCTGACTCTGCTGACATGGAACCTGTGTAGCAAGGGATGCCGAAGGCCAACAGAGGACATTAGCACACCAACCAATACATTGATGAGAAGAAGCAGGGGCCAAGTGGCCTGCTGGAATTCTTAGCAAAGAAGAAAAGGAACTGTCTCAGCAAAGTGGGGTTGGGTCTTCTACAACCAGAGACGGACCACTGGGGTGAAAGAGCAAAGGATCGTCTTCATGGAACCCATGTTCTCAAGGCTTTGCTGGGCGACTAAGTCACAGTCCATCTCAATGACATCTGTAGAACACTGGGAGAGTATTTTACTCGTGAGGAACATTGAAAAAAATTTAAAAAAAAAGAATGTTCATGGTTTAAATTTACCTAATTTGCATAAGCCAAAGAGAACCCAACAAGAAAGGAGGGGAAGATGGGGGAATTCAGGAAGAGGGGGTTACTCAAGGGAAGGAGAAAAAAAGAAGGGATGGTGAGGGGAACTCAGAAAGCTGCATCTTGAAACAGAAATATTAGATATAATTTTGATGAATTTTACTTTAAGTAAAATAAACAAAAGTCAGAAGGTCCTGGTACATCTTTTTTTTTTTTTCATGATAATCTTTCCGACAGTTTTCTTTACCTGACTCCATTTTCACTGCTCTCACCCAAATGGATTCTGGGGATGACACCGAAAAACGATCTTTTATCAAACCCGTCACTCACCTGAACTCCTCTGATGATTTCTCATTCAGTTATGAGCAAAAACCAGAGCCGTGGCTGGGAAGATGGCTCAATGGGTAAGAATGCTCGATGTGCAAGTGTGCAGACCTGAGTTTGTCCACGTAAAAGCTGGACGTGGTTGCACACACCTGGAACCCCAGCATCAGGAGCTAGAGAAAAGTGGATCCCAAGGCCAGGGAGAGACTATCTCAGAGGAGGTAACAATAAAAATAAGACATTCAATGTCTTCCTCCCTCTGTCTGCGTGTGCATGGGTGCACACACCTGCATACGCATGTGCAGATACATAGACCACACTTATATCTATAGGAAAAGCCTAGTGCTTCCGATGCCTCACAGATATTAGGTCTCCCTTCTGGTCTCCCTGCTCTTCCTTGTCTCTCACTATTCTCCTTCAGCTGGTCTGTCTTCATCACCGCCACCTCCCTGACAAACACTGTTCCAATACGAGCATCCTTGCCCTTTCTCTACCCTCTGCTCAAACGCTCCTTTATCAGAATGCTGCTCCCTAGCTTAGCCTTCTGCAACCTGTTGTCGCCCACTGTTATCATTCATATGAGCATCACTTCTACCTCTGTGTTCAAAAGGCTTGCTTGATGCTGCCTGGCTTTGCTCCCTGCCCCTTGCTCTCTGCACTTCCACCTCCACCACCAGGACTATAGATCAGTCTGGAAGCAAGGACAACATGCAATTTCCTGCTTTTGTCTACCAACCCTCACAATGGCTGGTGCATAATTAATAGTCAAAGACCTTATTGAATATGTAAATTAAGAAGCAAAGAAGACAGTAGAAGGTTAAGGGAAAATGGGGACAGAGTAGGGCCATTCATTGCTTCTGAATTAGTTTTTGAAAAAAAAATTATTTAACAAGACATTTTAAAATTAATTTTGGGAGTTAGCATATAAAGTAATGTTTTATCCTGGCATGTTCGCACAATGTGTTATTATACTTTGTTCTCGTTCATTCCCCTCCCCCACTGCCCTCCTCTCTGCCTGGTTTCCTTCATTTCCCAGCTAATACCCCATTCTACTTTTTGATCACATAAATCCCATTATGCGCTCTTTCTCCTGCCTTCCTTAAGACCTCTTCCTCTATTCTCTCATCATTATCCTCTTTCTAGATTCATGATAGACACACACACACACACACACACACACACACACAACTTTTAAATCTAGGTCCTGCATATAAGAGAAAATGTGGTATCTTTTCTTTTCAAATCTGGCTTGTTTTGCATAACACTGTGACAGTTTATTCAAGAGCATTCTGCCCAGATGCAGGCCCAGGCTCCCACTTACACCCAGCACTGGGCTGTCTAGTGGATGCTGCTGTGGTTGCTGTCAATCCCCCAAGAGAGCAGGATCCATCCCATGTCACACATAAGAACCACCAGAGTCACCAGGGAAAGATGCTGCCAGACTCCATGCAGCAACAGATCCAAGAAACCTCTACCCTACTCTGTCTTCCAGCCATTGGGTACCACGCCCACAATTGTGTTTCAGAATCTCTCCTGGAGACAGAAAGAAACAAACTACTTCTCACGCTACGGCCATGGATGTACTGATGAAGCTGTCACTTCTTTGCTCATTCACTCAGTCGCTTGTTAACGAATGTGAGAGGCCGAAATGGGAGCAGTGGCATCAGGAACCCTCTTTTTCCTGGATATTGTTGTAAAATGCAAATAAACATCGCACCCGGTCTTACAGGACTTTAAAATTGTAATCCTCGTGACAACTTAGCTTGCTGTTTGTAACTTAAGAAAACACAAATATTCTAAATATAAAGCCAAACACATCCATATCCTGTGGACAGTAGAACTCATATCATACATGAGTCAGACACGTTTTTCTGTCAGATTGGAGATAGGAGGAGCAACTTTCTGTCATTTTGAATAAAGTCTGTACACCACCCCAAGGACACCCACAGTTCAGGGGATCATACACATCACCCAAAAGTCACGGTGAACTCCTGCTATCAGTCACTTCTCCTTTTCTCTGCAAAGACTCGATAACTGGACTGAAAAGATGGCTCAGAAGGTAGAGGACCTAGAAGGATGAGGACATGAGATTAGATTCTGGGTGAAACTGGGAAGATTGGCTACCTCACATATATGATTCCAGTGCTTCTGTGGTGAGATTGGAGATGGAAACAAGAAAATCCACAGAAGTTTATGGGTCAGCACAGAACCAAGAGGCCCTGTCTCAAACAAGGTGATGCCCAAGGTTGTCTTCTGACCACATGCATGCTGGGATGCACACACACAATACACAGAGAGAGACAGAGACAGAGAGACAGAGAGAGACAGAGAGAGAAAGGCTCTGCTAATTAATTATAAATTAAATATATATTATATATGTAGTTCCAGATCTAAAAATAATATGAGAAACAAGGGAGGAGATGGGATTTCGTTTCCTCATAGACTTAAAGAACACTTCCCAAGCACACACTTACAGCAGAGCTTATGGTGGATGATTGCATATATACTCTATCTTTTTCTGTCACAGGACACTCTGAAAAAGAGATTAGCATAACCATTTACTGTTGAAGAAACTGGTGCTCCAGGGAATTAAATGATTTATCCCAAGGTCACACTGCTGTTTAAGCGGCAGAATGCGCAAGGCAGATGTGCGCCTTCTCCAGATACTTCCTGTTATGACAAATGCATAGAGCACTTGGGACTCCTGAAGCCAGTTCCTCTGAGCACAGGACACCCAGGAACTCCAAGGCCACCAAAGGCTCAGCACTTAAAAGGGGCATAGCAGAACAAATCACTTTTCTACCTGAGAGCATCCTTCAAAGCAACCAACTTGCCACCAAGAAACAAAGTTGTTGATGGTACTCTGTGAGGGTGCTGTCTGTTTTTCAGCCACATAGGACCCTTCAAATTGACCATGTCATCGCCATCCACCAGAGAGTTCCAGACTGGATTAGTATCTTATCTGACTTATACATTATCTTTCCCTCTCCGCAAGCACACCGATGCCATTTTCTCCACCTTAGAAGCTGCCCATCTCTCGGTGAAATTGAAATCATGGGTTGTTTTTTGTTTTCTTTTCGTTTATTTTTCCATTTTACTAGCTCCACGGGTAACTATAGCTCAAGAAAATCATCGCCTTGTTTTTAAAGGACTCCGATGCCATGGGGCTTTTTTTCTGCCCAAAGCCTCGGTCCTCTGATGTCAAGGAACACAGCAGCTACTTGGAAAGTGGTGGGGTTAGAAAAGAAAGGGGGATCTCCTCCTCTTCCTCCTCCTCTTCCTCTTCCTCCTCACCAGTATCTCCAAGATCTCGGTCCTTGCCAAACATCGAACATGAAGCTGCATATGAACTTTGAGGCATGTCTCGATGTTTGCTTAAGTTCTGCGGTTACTCTATGGGTCTGACTCCATCACCCATTGGTGTCAAGCTTGATCCTAGGCAACTTCTAATGGACATCAAATACTGCAAAGGTTCGGATGTGGAGCCAAGCATATACATTTGGACTGGAAGGTTTTGGAAAGCAGCAATGGACTCTCCCCTGAGAGATCTCCAGCAGGCATGAGACGGAGCTCTCGGACCAAAATAGAATCCATCCAATCTACCAGGGCTGGAATTGGACCTTGGCCTCAATCAGCTGGAAGTTGAGGTGCAGGGCTGTGCTGGGGGGACTTTTATTTAATGTCTAATTTAGCAAAACTCTTACTATTTTTCAGAACTATGCCCCGAAGGAACCTCGCACAGATATTCAGCAACTCCCAAAAAGACTCCTGTAATAGATTTTATGAGATTTTTTTCATCAGTTTTGAGTCTGTCCAGCCAAATGAATTTGCGTTTTATAATAATTTCTGTGTCTTTGGGATGATGAATAGATACAGACTGATAGGAGAGAATTCACCTTGAACTTGTACCAGGTGGGAATCTCTACTCTCTACCAAAGTTAAAGGTAAATTATTTCTCTAACAACAACAAGAAAAAAAAATACTTTCTGCCCAGTACTTCATACATCCAAGAAAGCAATTGGTGCTGGGTCCCCTGGAGAATCGCACTAATGTGATTTTATCCAAGCTGTGCTCTGTTGTTTATGGAGACAATGTCATATCCAGAGCTGATGGCCTCAGTAAAAGGAAAGAGGCAGGGAGTGGTGTGTGTGTGTGTGTGTGTGTGTGGCGGGGGGGGGGGGGGGGGGGACTGAATAGGACCTGGATAGAAAATAGGCTGGATGCAGGAGAACTGGATGCAGGAAACCTGCTCGGAATCCCAGGCCTGCCATCCTTTCTCTGAGCCCATCCATTGGCAAGATCTTCCATCACTGATCTGGCCTGTAAAAGAGGAAACACAATGCCTGCTTTATCCATCAGCAGGGAAGATAACACGTGTAAAGTAAATACGCAAATCCACAAAATTCTAGGAACTGTAAAAATGGACTTCTCCTGAGTTCTGTTATCTGCATCCATTTGAGGGATATGAAATAAGATCTGTTTAGATAATCCCACGCCATTACGGTCTTAGAACACCATGCTATTTTTTTTAAGGGACACATAATGATTACTGCAGAAAGTTTGACCAAAATCTCCTTCCAAGTCCAACTCGTGACTCCCCTGTCTCTGTGCAAAATGCTGTTGTGCTGGTCCTGACGACTGCCCCAGACTTGCAAGAAGCAGAGCTTCACTCTTCTTCTTTGCGACCAATTAATATTCATGCAGTCCCAACCCTGAAGGACTTAGCTCCAGCGTTTCATAAACCTGAAGCAATCCATCATCCGAGAAGGGCAAAGAGGCAAAATCTGCACACTTTTCCTTAAACTCCACCAGAGGAACGTAAGCTCACGTTACTCCCCTCCTCAGCCTGCCCCTTCTTTATGAAGTGAGACTATTGTGGATAGCTGCGGTCTTGTAATGCGTTTTTGGCTGGCCACCGCAATACCATAGCTTCAGAAACTCTCTGTAGTAGAAGTTGGCCAGGGTTCTATTGTTTGCTTCTGGGCCGTGGCCAGTAGGGTTCGGACATCTGCCCATTGTGTTAGTTCCTTGGGCGCCAGTGAGCTGAGGCTCTTTGCTCCACTGGGAGTTAGGGCTTCTCTCCCCTGAAAAGTGAAGTGACTCACCACAAGCCCCCTATGCCCCCGTCTCTAAGATGAAATCCATTTTGAGTGAAAAAAAAAAGTTTCTTATTCTAAGTAAGCTGATTTATAGAAGTGTGGACTGGTGGTGTTCTCTGGTAAAAAAAAAAAAAATAGGGGACTCCCATTACCAGCTATGTTCCAACCCACACGCTCTTCTGCATCGAGGAACAACATTAAAGCACAGACATGCAGGGAAGGCACACTGGAGCCTGTTGGGTAAGGCTGGCCGCATGCAAGAAGTTGGCAATTTCTCAAGGTAATTTTGTTTTTCTTCTCGTTTCCTTCGAGCCCTGTTGCAACAAATGCCCAGTCCTCTGAGGTTCTTGATGTGTCTGTTCTAATCACTTTTGCCACCAGTTAGTGAGGAAACACCAAAAAAGTTCGCGAAGCTAAGGATCACTTTGCAAAGATGGAGACTGCAGTAGTGTTAGCCCCATCTGACAGCGAAGACGTCAATGCTTTTGTGCAAGAACCTGCTTCATAGAAGATGCTCAGCAAACGTCGGACACGCCACTGCTGCGCTTGAACATGTTTACAGGGCATCACAATGCTGACAGTTAAACCAGGAGAACAGATTGCTAAAACTATGACTCTACCGTCTGTTTCATGTAAAACTGAGAAGAATCCAGTTGGTATCTTTGTAAAGGTTTGTTTCTAGCCTGTGATTTCTCACTGGGGCTGGCCACTCTGAAACCCTTAAAACCGAGTTTTCACCTCGAAACACCATTACCTCTGCAGTGTACCCACCTTGCTCCCAGAACCCATTGACAGACAAACTCGTAGTCCTCCAAGGAGCTCCAACCCAGCCTTTCGTGACCAACAATAATCAATAACTTCCAGAAAAACAAAGAGCAGGATATTGGGGTCTTTTGACAGCTGCATCAAAGAACAGCTGGAGCCAATTCAAAGCCTGAAGAAAGAAAAATAGGTGCCCTTCTACTGGCCACGTGTGAGTCTTTGTGGACTGGGTCTCAACCACCTGCAGATCCAGATGCAAATGGGCATTGTATTTCTTAAGGTAAATTTCCCAGCAGATCATAAGCAAGGTCCACTCTCTGGGAAACCCTCTTAGGTTGTTTGTTGGGTCATTGGGCCGTGACCCTTGGAGTGGAGGAAGTCAGTGCCTAGAGGCTCAGTCAGTCTCTCCCTCAGAACAGCTTTCCTTATGCTTGAAGCTAAGCTTTAAGTTTCTCATTTTCTACAAATCAAGGCAGACGACTGTAGCACTCACATAAAGCAGTACTTCCTTGTGGAAGCCACTTTGAAGTTTCAAAGAGTTCTCATTTGCTAAAATAAAGACAAAAAGAAAAAAAAAAGCATTTCTCAGACTGCTAAACTGAAAAAACAATTGAGCAGAAACCTTGAGTATTGGCTTCCTTCTTTTCCAGAGTGATTCTGAGAAGCAAGCGTGCATGAATTAATAAAATGGCACCAGACATATGTGCTCAGTATGTATTAGCTCTGTAAAAGGCAGCAAGACAAATCACAGCCAGCTGGGTAGCCAGAACCAGGTAAGCAGAGCTCACAGTTTGAGTTTCCAGTTAAGGTCCATTGTTCCTTGCTTCTTCCAGGAGATAACAGTCAGGGCTTCCCAGCTCTCCGCAATTCCAGAGTTCACATGCCTGTCTGTGAAACGCTCAGAAGAGCCCTTCTCTGCACCTCTGGGGAGGCCGAATACAGGCCAGATGCTCTCAAAGATTAGGAAGGCTTTTAAGTCTATTCTGGAAAAAAAAGAAAAAAAAAAGTTCTGCCCTTTGTCTCAGGCCATTATTCCTTCTGTTATTTGGAGAATGTAATTTCCCATTGCTCATTTCTGTTAGTTTGCCGAGGATATTTGTAGACGGGCAGCCTATATGTCAAGACTTCTGCTTGATTACACCATATAAATTCAGTTCCGTTTATAAGATGAAGTAACTACCATGGGAACAGAAATTGAATATAGTTCTAGTTTGGGAGATACATAGGACTGTTTCGTTATTTTTTTTCAAACTTAGTATCAGTTCATATGAATAAGCATCCTAAATATATCAAATGGTGCTTTTGTGCTAGAAGCAAAATATGTAAATGACTTCCCTAGATAGTTCCTTACTGATGTTAGGGTCAAGACCTTCACGTGCTTCCAAGGTCATTTGTCTTTTCGCTTCCCCTTAACATCTGACCTGCCAGGGTCTTTCAAAGTTTAAACTTCTCTGTATCATGGAATATTTCCTTGGTGTGGTGGCTTGAATCTAAGATGTTCAGATTCAAAAGTTGAAAGCTTATGGTGTTGAGCTGTGGAGACTTCTGATGGAGAGCCTGAGATGGTGAGAGTAGGTCATGTGACCAGGCTCAGTCTCAACACTGGATCGCATCATGGTGGCGTAAAAGATAATGGCCACCCAGGTCTTACATGATTGAATGCGTGTTCTCAAGTTCTAGAAGCGTTTGGTAACGATAGGAAATGTGACCTTGTTGGAGGGGATTTATCACTAAGTTCTTATGCCACAGCTAGAGTGCACTTTGTTGCATCCTGTTTGTGGATCAAGATGTGAGCTCTCTATGGTTCCTGATGCCATGCCTTAGCTCCACCATCATGGACTCTAACCCTGAAACCATAAGTTCAACTAAATTATTTCTTTATAAGTGGTCTTGGTCATAGTGTTATGTTAGAACAATAGAAAAGGAACTAAGAGACCACCCTGAGCTCTCTGCTTCCTACTCTATCTCATGTGAGAATCTACCATCTGACAGTACTGCTATCACGGGTGGATTTTTCTCTTGTTACTATGAAGAACTAAAACAATCTATGCTGTGGCCTCAAATGAACCTTTTTTCCTTCCACTGTTCTGTCAGGTTGTATTGACAGGAATGGCTGAGGCATTTGGTAAATAAGCTTTTCTCATCTCTGCAAAAGATGCTATCTACTCTGGGGAGGGTCTTTCCTCTTCAGTTACTCCTTCTAGGAAATGTCCTCTTGGTGGATCCAGACGAAGTTGGAGCTAAACTCAGCCATCACAGACAGGACCTCCATTTCACTCATCTTTCTGTCCGCAGCTCTCCAAAGCCTTTCTAACACGTGGTGAGCTCAATCGCTCCTCTTTGTGATATCTGCTGATTTCTCTTATGTTTCATTAGTTGCATGATGTGAATGCTAACACACTTTAATGGGGTTCAAGTATCAACTTTGTTCAACCTTCAAAATGTCTATACTATCCTAGATATATTAAAATTTTAAGAACTAGAGATATTGAAAATAATTTTTGGCAAGCTTGATATGAACAATTAAATAACTTTGTACAGAAATACTGAGAAAAGTCTGTAGAATTGGAGGATCAACCAAAATACCCAAGGAGTTTCTCTTAATTTCCTTAAGGTAGCTTAATCTAATCATGTTAAAAATTCTAGACTTTTCTACCCTTGAAAAAATAATTTGAAACGTGTCACTTATAATACATTATTCAAAGTATGACTATCAAAAAGAATGGAAATTTAATTGCAACATAATGAAGGTTATTTTGAGAAACAGAAAACTAAACTCCATTACACAGGCCCTTGTGGTTTAATAATGTGGGAATCCCCTCTGTGTGCTGTGATTGCCATTAATGAATAAAGAAGCTGCTTTGGATCTATAGCAGGGCAGAACTTAGGTAGATGAGAAAAACTAAACTGAATGCTGGGAGAAAGAGGGGCAGAGTCAAAGAGAAGCCATGTAGCCTCTCTAGAAACAGATGCTGGTTGGACTCTTGCTGGTAAGCCACAGCCACGTGGTGATACACAGATTAATAGAAATGGGTTAAATTAATATGTAAGAGTTAGCCAATAAGAAGCTAGAGCTAATAGGCCAAGCAGTTACTTAATTAATACATTTTCTGTGTGATTAATTCAGTTTCTAGGCAGCCGGGGAACAAACAAGTGGCCTCCTCCAACAGATTAAAATTGAAGCTTCAGTGCAGAAATGGTGATGGTCACCAGCTGTGCTTAATGATAACTCTTACAGCAGAATTATTTGAAAAGTGGCCTGAACTCTAAACTGGGTTCCTACCCTTAGGAAACAAAAAATTTTACCATTTTGTACTTCTTTTCTTTAAGAATCAATTTCTCATCCATTCCCCCTTTCTAAAGGAAATTGATGAGGACTCACACATGGGGCCAGGGGCTGGGAAGCTACCAAACACTGTTATCAAAGGACTGACACTGCCTCCTCGCTGATGCCTCCACAGGTGAACTTACTTATGGGACATGGAACCAGCCCACCAGCCATTCAAACACTAGCATTTCTCATGGCCTGTTTAGTACTTAAAGGAGTAAGTCACAAAACAATCCCACACCAGTCTGGAATTATGATTAATAAAAGGATTATTTATTTAAAGGGAAAAATAAAGGTTACAGATCACCATCCTAGACAACAGCCTCCTGCACGACCAGGAAAAGCATCTGGTAGCCAGAAGCGGAGTCCAAAGCAAGAGAGGGAGCGCTTGGCTACCACTGCGTTTTCAAGCCAGAGAGACCACGCCCAAGTGGGCTGGTATCTTAAAGGCTATTGGCTGCAGGAACAGAAGGAGCTCCTGCAGCAAGGACTAAAACTCAGCTTGCGCTGGACAATATCAGGCCATGTTTGGTTGTTCTTGGCACCAGATAATCAGAGTCTCTACCAATCAGATTGTCATATGCTACAATGAAAAGAAATGATGTATTGAGAGAGTTGGGAACCATGGTCTGATACATAGAGTACAGATGACCATAGTGTGAAAAATGAAGTTAGAGGTGCTTCTAGTATGTGTTTTGTCTCAATATCAGAGTGCAGAGACCACTCATCACAAACTGGAAAGAACTAGAGAACAATGGGGTCACAGCCCACTTAGAGGCTACACAGCTAATAGAAGGTCGGCTGCTGAGAGTTTGAGTCCTCATGTGCAATTGGACAATGGGCAGTGACCAAAGGACAGTGGAACACTCAGTCCTAAATGGGATGTCTTCACCAAACCCCTTTCCTCAGGGTTCAGGGAGCTACATGTAAGAGGAGGTGAAGAAAGTGTAAGAGCCAGCAGGGATGAAGGACAGCAAGGAAACGAGGCTTTCTAAATGCAGCAGGACAGACACACATGTTGACTCACGGATACAATGGCGGCATTCACAGTGACTGCTGGATGGAGTCCCAGCACTGAAAGGGGACATGGCCATGAGCCCCATCCCTATCCAAGATGCTATCTCCAATTGACAACTACTCACAAAGAAACACAGTTTTCTCCAGTGGAGCTCACTGGGTATATAAATCACACCTAAGTCCAAATGCCCAGCCCTAGATGGCCAATACAACATCATTTCAATGGTATTTGTGAAGATTTTGTGTATGTGGGTCTCATAATTCTTCCTTTGGGTATGTTATGCCTTGTATTATGGTTTCTGAGTCTGTGTTTCATGCTCCCTCTCCACCTCTCTGAAGGGGTGTACTTTTTCTTTGGTTTATGTTTTCTGTTTCTTTTGTTTGATTCTGGTTCATTTGTTCACCATTATTAGCTTGTTTGTTTTCCAGAGAGAGAGAGAAAAAGCATGGTGATGGATGGGGAGTGGTGGAGTTGGGAATCTGGAAGGACATGAGACCGAGCAACAGTGACCAGAATTTATTTTTTAAAAACTATTTTTAAAAATGAGTGGTGAGGAAAATTCTGTATGTGCCTATCTTACCTTGGAGAAGGGAAGGAAATACCAACCCTGTGTAGACTTGTTTCAGGGGTCACCACTGCTCTCTTAGCTGGAAGCAGAACTAAAGGTCACAGTGGCAAGGCACAATGTTCAATGTTATGTGTGTATTTGTTCAAGCTCTGAAAAACAGAATTTAAAGCCCTGGTCCTAGTCACCAACCTTAGCCAGAAAGACTTCATTTTTTCACCCCACTACACCCCCTCACCCCTGCCTCCTCCATGACTCTCTCAACATTACCAAAATGAGAAATTTGGTCTTGTTTTTTGTTTGTGTTCTTTGCTCAGGTTTCTCCTTATTTGGAATAATTGCAACTCACATAAACAATGATGTGTGTTGGCTACTGGGGCATCTGACAAGTTCAAAGGACAAAATACATGACTTGAAATGTTAAAATTATTCCTGGAAGTAGGTAGGCATCTGGAAAAAGTGAAACAGCATGGCCTGAAACAGATAGAGTACATCAGGATATGCCAAAGAAACAAAACCAACGATCATCTATAAATTATCAGCTATCCATTTATCTATCTATCAGCTATCCATCCATCTACCCAACTATCCATCCATTCACATAGCATGTATCCATGTTTATTTATCCAACCATTCATCACCTATATATCTATGTCTCTATGTGTTCATCTGTCTACCTGCCTATCTACCCATCTACTCGTGTGTATGTATTATGTCATCTGTTTATCCATCTGCCCATGTATCTATTCATCCGTCATTGCTTGTACATTATGTCTATCCACCTGTCCATCATCTGTCTATTTATCTTCTGTCTATTTGTAGCTATTTCTACTTAGTAAGATGTACTGTAAGGAACTGGCTTATTCAATCATGGAAAGTAAGAAGTACCAAGACCTATTCTTCAAAAGCTGGAAATGTAAGACAGCTACTGTTGTGATTTAAAGACCTGAGTTGCAGAAAGACGACAGTGTAGATGCCAACTGTGAGCTAAGAATTGAAAACCAGAAACAAAGAAGGGATGAGTGTCCTAGATCACCCAAGGAGAGATCAAATCTTCCCTTCCTCCACTTCTTTGCTCCATGCTAGTCCTCAAATGCTTAGAGGGAGTCTCCCCACATTGATGATGAGGGCCACCCACATTGATGAGGGCCACCCACTATACTCAAATGCTAATATTGTTGAGAATGCACCCAGGAACCATGCTGATCCAACTATCAGGGCATAACATTGTCCATCTAAGTTTACACATAAAATTAACATCACATTCACAGCTTAACAGGTAACTGTCCAGGGACAGAATCTTAGCTCTTAATATACCTCTCCATCTCTTAGCATCCCCATCTATGAGAACTGTAAAAAATGAGTACATCCATTCATGTCAATTAGCTTACTCATTACCTGACAGAATGTAGACATACACATATAATATTTATATTCTACTCTTATTTATCTCTACCAAATAAATCTTTATTATTCATTAATTTGCTTTTTAACATATTTGTGTATTTATATTGTATAAGTTGTTTTACAAAATTGCTACTGTCTGCTGTATATGTGTGCAAGTTTATACGAGAACATGTATGTTCATGTGCCTTAGAGGTAAGAGGCCAAGCAATAGTGTGATTCCTCAATGCTATCCATACCTTTATGTCTTGCAATATGATCGATCTCTCTCTCTCTCTTTCTCTCTCTCTGTCTGAACTCACCAGGTGAGTTGGACTGACTGACTCCATCACCCCTTAGATTTACAAACATACACCACTATGCTTACTGGTGATTGAATTCAGATCCTTGTGTTTACAAGGCAAGCATTTACCAATTAAGCCATCTCTGCAAACTCATCTAAAAACCCTCTCATTATAAATTAGACATTGGAATAAAGAAAATTTGAGAGTAAGCTAGAAACTAAGATGAAGCCAATTCGAACAATAATTTACAAATAATCAGAATGCAAAGTATGAATAAGTTCTCCTGCTCCTAACTGTATAAAAAGGGAATAATACAACTCGAGAGAAATATTGAGAAATATTGGCAAGACATCTCAATGTTCCCTTGATTATCTTAGCTTATGGGTGTTGTACAGAACAATTATTAATACTTTCACTTTTTCTGAAGAATGCCCTGCCTTGAGCAACTAAAAATTCATGATAGCACTGTCCACAATGAGTCCAATCAATCAGGTGGGACAAAGTACTCAAGGGAAGCTAGTAGTGGAGGGAAGTTATTGTGCAATTTTATTTTAAGATGGGTTACATTCATTTATGCTGTGGAATATTTGTTTAATGATGCAAAGATGGGTTGCATTCTTTTATGTTGCATTTGCTTAACTCTGTGAAGTTGTATTACTTTGTCTGTCTAAAACACCTGATTGGTCTAATAAAGAGTTGAATAACCAAAAGGTAGACAAGATAATGTAAGTTAAGAAAAGCTGGCTGGGGACAAGCCAAGCCAAGGCCAGGCATTCATAAGAAAGAATAAGCATAAGTGTATTTATTTGGGAGCTGGGTGATGCCCCCCCCCAAAAAAAAAACAAAGAATAAAAAATATCAACAACAGGGAGTGGAATGAGTGAGTTGTAGAAGGTTCAGGAACACCATGGAAGATGAAGCAGAAAGAATAGAAAAGAGGAAGGAAAGGAGTGCTGTGGACTGCTGCCCAATGGATACAACGTGACTATTGCACACATGAATTCACCAATATTCCCGATACAGAACCAAACCACTTAAAACCCACACCCAGAAATCAGGGTCCCACATATTCTATGGGGAGATCCATGGAGCTACACCGTGGCCTCTGTCCAAATTTCTTCTAGGTCCGCAGTTCTGGCCCTAAGCCCTTAGCTGGTTAAAGGGGGATTGAGGGCCCTGATAGGAGCCTTCTTATAACGAAAAAGGAGATTTTCCCACTTCCCCGAAGGGTGAGGGACAACAACAAAAAAAGTGAAAGTGGGTGTCAGATCCAAATTTCTTGTGCTTAGTGGGGAACTTCCGTGGTGTTTCAAGCTGTAGCCATATGCCCACAGGGTGTCTCCAGACCGGGGGTGGGGGTGGGTGGAAGTAGGGAAGTGATGGGGGGGTTAACTGTTAGGAATTCGACCTTGGTTCTGTTTTTTGAGGGGTCAAATCTTACGTACAAATGCTGGGAGAACCAGGCCAAATGATATGTGCCTCCCTATCACTTTCACAAGACAAAGACAAAACGGAAAAGAGTGGTGCACACCTTTAATCCCAGCACTCGGGAGCCAGAAGCAGGCAGGTCTCTGTGAGTTCGAAGCCAGCCTGGTCTACAAGAGCTAGTTTCAGGACAGGCTCCAAAGCTACAGAGAATCCCTGTCTCGACTTAAAAATAAAAAGGAGAAGTCAGGGGATTCCTCAAAGGGACCAAAGGAATACTTAACACGCAGAGGAAACTACGCAACGAGGAACGTCAATCCTGGGGCACTGTCCACCACCGCAAATGAGAAGAAAAGATCCTGCGGGGCCAAGATGCCAAAAACGAATGCAAGTCTGGGTTACTCGCAAAGAATGCAGTGGTCACAGAAAAGGGCAAAAATGCTGGCCCAAAAATTTATTGAGGCAGCAACAACAATGACCGCAATCCAGGCGTGCTGAATCAGACCCGGCTGCTATTGTCTAGGCCCTCCGGAAGACCCAGACTGGCTCTACTGCGCATGCTCCTAATATCAGTCCAGGTTGACTGGCTCTCAGACCCATTAAGGCTTAGTCATCCCACGATGAAGCATGGGTGACTTAGGAAATCCAGAGGGTTTAAAGTTAAAGAAGTAGCATCTGGAATCCAAAGGAAGGAGCTGCAAAGTGTGATACGAAGTTGATCAGCATCGCCTCAGCCATGAGGACTCACACAATGGAGATCAATATACATTAGTGGCAATAAAAAGCCAAGGAGGCCCTTGAATTGATCTGAGGACAATGTATTTGCAAGATGTTCTGTGAACCAGGGAACTATGGACCCAGACAGTCAGGGACAGACATGTTTGTTTAGAAGCCCTTGGGGAGCTGCTGATTATACAACAAACCAATATCATTTCCTTTACACATTCGTATCCCAGAGCGTGCGCAGATGGGACGCGGCCAAGAAGCCCAGAGCATTCAACATCCATCTTGCCGCTAAGTTTACATTTCAGCACAATTAATTCAGAAAGAACCCTTGCCAGCTCAGGTTGCTGGTGGTGTAGTTTACAGCCCAATTTCTAAGGCTCTTTCCAACGTTGTGGCCTGGGCTGAGTCTGCAGAGGTCTATGGTTCGATGGTTTATCCTCCTGGAAGGCTGTCCAACATTTGCCGGGGTATTTACCTCACCCAGGGAAGTGATGCTCCCCAGGAGGCCACTTTCATCCAGATATGCCATCTTTATTTAACAAAGGGACGGAGTTGTTGAGAATGGAGATCACCCCGTGATGATCTCAAAGGCACAATGGGGCCATCAGGAAAGATGGGAGACACAACAGTGCTCAAGCCAGGGAATGGTTGCCTAGTACGCAGTATTAAATACAATAACAATGGCATGCAACATTTTCTCCTAGCAAAGATTGCTGTCATCTTCATCACATCAGCTGTGCCTGCTTGTCAGAGTCCACCATGATAGGCCCTGTGGGCTGGTGGTATTCCTTTAGAGAAGGAGTTGGGGGTCATTAGACCCTCTCCTGGTATGCCAGCCTCCCCTCCTAGCCAATTGGATGTGGCTTTGCCCTAATTGCATGTGGCCTTGGAGATCTATGGGGCGGACTATAACGTGTAAGCTGGGGAAGGGGGCTCCACCTGGGTAGCTATATTAGTGGGAGCTGAAGTTAGAGAATGAATATATTTAAAGGAGATTTATGAGAAATGGCTTAGTGTGAGGTCTTGCTAGTCCAGCAATGGTTGTCTACCAACAGAAGGTCCGAGAATCCAGTAGTTGTTCAGTCCTTAAGGCTGGGTACCTCAGTTGTGCTTCAGTAGATGCCAGAATCTCAAAGAAGTAGGCTCTAATGCCTGTGAAGGAATGGACTTTGCAGAAAGGGTGAGAGCAAGCAAAGACAGCAAGCTTCCTTCTTCCATGTCCCTTCCAGAGGCTACCTATAGTTGGTTGTTTTATTCTTTTTACTCTTTTGGCTTTCGGGAGCCACTACCCAGCTCCCAAATAAATCACAGAGTCTTATTATTCCTCATAAATGCCTGGCCTCAGCCTGACTTATTTCTAGCCAGCTTTTCTTAACTTAATATATACTGACTACTTTTTGCCTCTGGGCTTTTTCCTTTTCTTACTTCTGTATATCTTACTTTCCTTCTTACTCTGTGGTTGGCTGGGTGACTGGGTGACTGTCCCCTGATGTTTTCCTCTCCATGTCCTCTCGCTCCTTCTCCCTTCTCAGATTTCTCCTCCTATTTATTCTCTTTACCTGCTATCTCCGTCGATCCTTTCTCCTGCCTCTCTATTGACCATTCAGCTCATTGTTAGACCAATTAGGTGTTTTTGGCAGACAAAGTAACACAGCTTCACAGAGTTAAACAAATGCAACAGAAAAGAATGCAACACATCTTCGCATCATTAAATAAATATTCCATAGCATAAACAAATCTAACACATCTTAAACTAATATTCCACAACAGCTGCCAGCAGAAGGGGAGGCCCAGATTAAAGGTTGATCTTCCCACCTCAAAATATCTGAACTAAAAGTAGGGCTTCTCACTTCAAATGATTTAATTAAGAAAAACGTCCCTTATGGCTATGCCCAGTGACTTGGTTTATAGTTGACTTCAGATGTAGTCAAGTTGACAATCAAGAGTGGACAGCACAGTGGCAATGGAAGGGGTACAGCATCTATACTGGGTGATGACTTTTCAGTATAACTGATTTGGGTTCACCCAAAGTCCTGTTAGCAGCCCCTCATTTGTTTTTTACAGATTGACCTAAAAGCTCATTGGTTCCCCAGGAGGAACTTTGAAGGACTCACACTTTGGTTTGGAACTTTAGAAAGAGGGAGTAGACACACTCCCCCAAGAAAGAAATCTTACATCTTTGGAGGTTTATATCTTCTCTCTGAGTCCCAACTTCATATGGAATCAAGTCTGGGAATTGAGTAGCTACCTATAGGGGGACAGAACTCAATGGCAGAGAGAAAGGAAATCTTCTGAAAGCAACATTTGGTCAAGGATGAATTGTAGAATCCCAAAGGAAAGTGGTACCCTGTTCAAAGAGGTAGCTTTATGGGGAGAGGAGCATGGAAAAAAAGAGAAGGTCATTGTGTAATGGTGCAGGGTTTAAGAGCAATGCTGTCTGAGTTCAAACTATAATATATAATATAAATGTGTACCCTTGGACAAGAGTTTTGATTTCTCTGAACATCAGTTTCTTTCTGTGAAAATAGAAATAATAAGTCCTAATGATACTATTAAGATGAGATGTGGCCAGGAGGTGGTGGTGCATGCCTTTAATCCTAACATTCATGAGGCAGAGGCAGGTGGATCTCTGTGAGTTCGAGGCCAGCCTGGTCTGCAAAGGGAGTTCCAGGACAGGCTCCAAAAGCTACACAGAGAAGCCCTGTCTCACAAACAACAACAAAAAAAGAAAGATTAGAGTATTAATATTTATAAAGTGCCTAGCTCAACACTTAATCTAGAGTAAATGTTTATTAACTATGCAACACCAAAAAAAAAATATCTATCAGTGCCTTTACCAACATATGTTATTATCTTCTCCAAAATCCCTACAAACTCAGTCTCCATTCTGTGAGCTGTCTGAAAGACTTTCCCCCTTTTATCTGCTTGCAGTCTTCCTGAAGTGAAACTACTAACTCCTGGAACCAGATTTGTACATTTGAAACTTTCAAATGGAAGAATGTCCCCTCTGCCTTTCCTGTCCTCAGTAGTGCACCTTCAAATGCACACTGTCCCTCGGTGATGGGAACATCTGTCCAGGCGGTGACAGGAAGACCTTGTCCTTCTGGGGACAGACACAACTAAACAGAGCCAGAGTTGACTTTATCTTAACTTTTCTTTGTCTCAAGTTAGAAAGAAAAAGGTCCCAGATTTCAGACAGCCATGCAAACAAAATAAACAGGCATGTAAATGAGATGTGCTCTGGACAGGGGTCTGTGTACATTGGCAGGAAAAGCACTGAAACTTACAACTCTATGTTCTGATTCCCCCTGCCCTCCCCCCGCCCCGTCTTTTGTCTCTTTCAATCCAAAGGAGTTATTTTTATAAAAGCACGAGTGCCTGGTTTTGGTCATAATGTCAGGGCAGAAGGGGAGATGGCTTCGACTTTCCTCAGTAGCTCTCGTACAATCAGCAAGCTTCAAACAGCAGGCCCCCATGTTTGGGCATCAATGACACCAATACTGTGAGTACTGTGAGGCTGGTTGCTTCCTCCTCGTAGTCAACCATTCTAAGAAGGAGCTTGGTAACGTTATCATTTGTTTGTTAACCCACTATAGACCTGCTCTTCATCAAGTTCTTCTAGAGTAATGTACTGGGCCTGATGGAGAAAGGTCATTGGCTAATAAAGGAACTGCCTTGGCCCCTTTTATTGGTTGGAAGATAAGATAGGTGGGAGGAGTAGACAGAACAGGACGCTGGGAGGAAGAGGAAGTGAGCTCAGTCTCGACAGCTCTCCTCTCTGGAGCAGACGCCTGAGAGAGACGCCATGCCCTGCTCCCGGGATGAAGCTCCGACCCAGGATGGACATAGGCTAGAATCTTCCCGGTAAGCGCACCTTGGGGTTCGACACACAGATGATTAGAAATGGGCTAAATTAATATGTGATAATTAGCCTAGAAGAGAATGGGCCAAGCAGTGTTTAAATGAATACAGTTTGTGTGTTGTTATTTCGGAGCATAAGCTAGCCGAGTAGGCAGCCGGGGTGCTGGGAACGCAGCCCCGCCGCCGCCCTTATTACTACATGGGCCCACTCAAGCATGGAACCGCACACAGACACAAGTCAGCGTGCTTAATCTTTATGTAAACATGCAGGTGTTAGTGGGACGCCAACCATCATGACAGAGAGATGATGCTAACAGCTGGATGTGTTCCTATGGGAAAGCCATTCCATAAATTGAACCTTCAGACACCGGATGTCAAGCAAGAAGAGCTGCCTTGGATACTCAAAAGGTTCCCATCATCAACAATAGGGTGGATCCCCATGATTCATACAGCGCTCTGATTCTTCGGAACCAAAGCTGTCAGGTCGGAGCTTTCTATGGTACTTATCAAGATCTGGGCCAACTCTGAGGGAAGCACAATGCATTCCTGGCAGACGAGAGCTAGGTGCTGATACTGCAGATTTTGTGTGTTAATGTTTTTCCTGGGGAAAAGGAAAAACAAAATTATTTCTGTGGCCTTATACATAGTTGGCCCATGTCTGAGAAACCAGAAAAAATAATTGCCTATGCCATCTAAATTTTTGATAGAAAACAAGATTTAGCTAATGTAATATATGTCTGCTTATATAAAATTAACCAACTTGAAAAAAAAAGTTCCCCTGTGCCAATCACTGGATTTCTCTATTTTCTCAGACTATTTAGTGATAAATGACCAAAAATTGTTTATTAAAATATGTTCCTTGCAGATGCACATGTACACACATGCACACCTCAAAGGAAAAGCATCTACACTCATGAACTTTTCAATCTTCTATGCTAATCTTCAGTGAAACACACTTCAGAATTATCAAATCAAAGATCAAACCTGTTATTCTACAATAAGAATGATATTCAACACAACTAATCTCAAAGTAGCTTGATTTCATCCACAAGGCAATGAAATTCCATCACAGTCTAACAGGTAGCAAACAGACATGGAAATCAGCCACAATTATGGTTTATTTCTTCATCAGCATCAACAGAAAGGTTAAGCAAATACCACAATCCTCCCTTAGGATATAACCAACGCCTTGGGAAGAAATGGCTGCTGAGAAGCCGTGGCTTAGCCCAACAGAAACTTTTCGTCTCACAAATGAAAAGTCACTGTTGATGGGGCAGCTAGTCTTCGAGGGCCTTTCTTGGGATCCTGACTACCCTGCCTTTATAAAGTCCTTTGCTACCAACTAGAGACAGAGGAGGGGTGAGGTATGGCTCATCTAGAACAGTCTGGAAGAAAGTAATTCTCAGAGTCCATCTAAATGCTCCACAGAATCTAGGAGTCAAGATTTACTAAGAGCCCATCACATGGCTGCTTTATCTGTTATAAACCATGTGGACTCCTAAAAAAACGAAGGGTCAGACAATACAACAGGACAAAAACACAACTGTCAATGTGTTGTAAGGGCCACTTGTTCGTTTTCTGGCTGCCCAGACTCCTGAAATAACCACACAGAAACTGTATTAATAAAATCACTGTTTGGACTATCAGCCCTAACTTCTTATTGACTACCTTTTACATCTTAATTTGACCCATTTCCATTATTGTATATTTTCCCACAAGGCTCGTGGCCTATAGACAAGGTTCCAGTGTTGTATTAATAGGGGCGGCAGGGCTGCGTCCCCAGCACCCCGGTTGCCTGGCTAGCTTATGCCCCGAAATAACAACACACAAACTGTATTCTTTTAAACACTGCTTGGCCCTTTAGCTCTAGCCCTTACAGGCTAATTCTCACATCCCGATCAACCCATCTCTAATAATCTGTGAGCACCGGTCTTACCGGGAAAGGTTCAGCATGTCTAACCTGGCGGCTTGCTTCATCGCGTGCGTCTGCCCAGGAGAGCGGAGCACGGCATCTCTCTGAGGCATCTGCTCCCAAGAGGAGAGCTGTGGAGTCTGAGCTCACTTCCTCTTCCTCCCAGCGTTCTGTTCTGTTTACTCCTCCCACCTATCTTCTAACCAATGAGGGCCAAGCAGTTTATTTTTAATTAACCAATGACCTTCCTCCATCACAGTGTGTCTGTCTCCATGGCTTCTCTCTGACTCTTCCTCCCTTCTCCCAGCATTCAGTTTAGTTTCCCCCACCTAGCACTGTTATGCCCATCTCTGCTATAGGCTCAAAGCAATTTCTTTATTCATTAACCCATAAAAGCAACACATAGACAAAGACCTCCCAAACCATCAATGTCTGCGTCATAAAGAGTTAGTATGGGGGCTAAAGAGATAGAACCACCGTTAAGAATATGTACTACTCCTGCAGAAGACCTGGGTTGGGTTCTCAGTACACACATCACCCTGTAAGTTCAAGTTTTGGGGATCCAAGGCCACCCCTATGTCTAAGGAGCATGAGCACACACCCACACTCAGATACCCTTGTGTACGTATAAAGAAAAGTAAATCAATAAATCAAAGGTTGCTACAAAGTCATCTGCAGACAGAAAAAATCATATTTTTAGTTAATGATAAAGTAATCCCTCTTTAAACATCCAAGCACCTGTAATCTGTGGATAGATATGATTTTACTGCAAAGCTTCTTCATATCATAGTCATAATCCCCACATATGAGAGTCAAAACCTCTTCCTTGGTGTTTCTGCCTGGTTTTATCAAGGTGACCCTGTTATTCTGCACCTCCCCCCCCCCCGGAACTGTTATTTGGTTCAAGAGACGTGAACCAAACTCAGGAGGGTGTTTGAAATTTAGCAACTTGCTTCAAACATTCTAAACCTTCAGAGAATTGGCTCCTGAATTTCAGATCGTTTCCATTGTATATTAGCTTCTAATGAAATCTCTAATATTCTTTTGAAACTCCTTATCAGTGTCTCATAAAATTATTACCTTTCAATCTTGTTCTCGAATTAATTGTTCTGTTCTCTTTTGTGTGTGCTTATTATCACTGAGCCACTGTTTTCATTGTTTCCTTTCTCTGAACCCCCCTGGGTTTTGTCTGGGACCCCATTACGTGTATAATATACTTAATCTTATTTTTATCATACAATACAGCAAGACTTCTTATATTGACTTCCTTTTGGGTGGCTGTATTCGCTTCATTTCTCTAACCTCTGAACCTACTTTCAAACAAAAAAGAAAGAAAGATGCACCTGTACTTTTAGTATCTTCCGATTCATCAAAAGCCAGCACATGCCAAGGTTCTGTAAGAGGCAGGTGCCAAGATGAAAGGAGACATGCAGGAGATTGACAAGAGGTTGATGAACCGAGAAAAAACAGTCTTCTAAGGCCTGACACCTGGCAAAGAAATGGCTAAGGAAAACTGGGTAGAAAGAGCCTCATATCCGGGTCTGCTTTGAGATCTCTCCAGGAAAGAGGGCCACCCAGAGCAGACACCTGCCTCAGCAGAAGTGACAAACCGCCCTCGGCCAGTGGCAGCTGGAGGTTGCCCAATATAAGCCTGGCTTCTGTGACTCCCATCAGAGCCCAAAGGCACCTGCACAGCAATTCTGTTTCCAATGTCCAAAACAAGTATAGCTCATTTACATTGAAAATGTATTCTGATTTGTTTTTGCATATTGTCACAAACATATGCACATATATTAATATATAATGAATCTTATATTATTACTAAATGAACTGTAGTCAGCAGCTACAAAGTACATATTTCCATTGAAGCATAAAGAATTAATGGGTTCTTATACTTATGTAGAGAAGGCAGTGGAAATATCTGACTTAAATTCTCATTGCCTACCTTGGCATTGTACTTTTCTATCAATTATACACGTGTCTGATACTCTTAGAGCAAATTCGAGTAGATTTTATCAAACATTTTCAGACATAGGTCATAGTCCCTGATTTTTCACATATTTTGTCCATGAGGGACTGCATGGCTTATTATGCAGAATCTGAATTTTACCACTCCAAAGTTACCTGCCACCCTGCAATATTTCTGAGGTCAGGTCTGACAAGGACAAAGTGCTTGCTTTTCTTTCTTTCTTCATGATCTAAATTTTCTGCTTCAACATTAAAGGACCTGAAATTTCAGACCTCAAATGCAGACAGAAACATTATGCCCCCCCCATTTTTAATGTATAAGCCACATTCATTATGGCTTGTTTTTCAACCCGCTTTTACCCAAATATGCAATAGTCTGATTCTTTATCAGTTGGAGCCTGCCTCTTAAAGGAGAAATTATTTCTTCTATATTTTCAACAATCCAAAAATCATTCATTGGCCCATTGTTGGGTTCCTTCTAGATACTTAAGCATTGGTGTGAGCACTGTTCATCTGAAAACCCACAGGAAACAAGTACGTATAGTTTCCAGTGTCAATCCTCACAGGTCACAACATCCTAAGATCAATTTTTATATACATGTAGCTGAACCCCACTCTGAAAGTCTAATGTTTGTGCCACCCCATCCTCTAGCCAACTTCCCCGCACGGTGTCCAGCACTCATCTGGGGGCAGGGAGGGTTCCCATCCTCTGGGTTTTATTAAGTGTCTAATATACTGCAGGATAATACAGTCCTCTATTTTTTTTCAACGTTTCAGTCGAGGACCAGAAATTGGAGCCAAGGAAATTATAGCTAACCACTTTCTAGTGGGGGAAAAAAATTATCCCCAGAGCTTCATAACATCCTACACAGAAAACAACATCTTTGGATCGTTGGGTGTTTTAAGTCCTGATTTAGAAAATTCCCACACTATAAACCAAGTGCAACACAATTGATCTCTAAACAGATGAAAGGGCAAACCAGCGTGGCTGCAACTTGAACTTAAAAGGGTTGAGGAGTCTCCCCACTTCTAACTTGGGACTTAGAAATCTTCCCTCCTCCCCTTAAGGATTTATTTGCCCCTTTAGTTTCCTTGGTTCAAGAAGGGGGAAATGTCTGGCTCAATGTAAGTCAAACATTGCAGGAATCTTCACTTACAATTGCACTGGTTGATTTGATGGGATGGTGCAAACTGTTTGGTTCTCTGAAAGCTCCATGGGGCTGTATCTGGTTCCTGGGGTAAGTACAGAGTGAGTATTGAGACTGTCAGTGGTAACTGCTGCTTGGCACTCTGTTGTCCCTTCATACTCTAATGGACCTTCCCAGTTGCTCCAATGTGTGCATATCAAGGCACCTTAAAAAACTGAATAATAGCTATGACTTTACTTGCAGCATCTCTACCCATCACCAAGCCCAGTAAGGCTGGTACTCTCTGCCGTGAGAATCATGACCATCACTCCTGTTTTATCTTCATCCTTGAGCATGTATTGAGTGTCTGCTATGTCTGATTATTATTGCAAATGTTCACGATATGGTAGTAAACATAACCTAGGCTTTGGAAGACAAGCTATGTAACATTGGCAAAAGGTCATAAGCAGAGAGAGGTGAGGGAATACAGGCAAGATCACAATATTTGATATGCAAAGTTCTCGACTCCTAAGTCTCCCACAGAGACTCAGTGAACAGTGAACAGATCATCCGTAGTCCGATGCCTCAACAGGACATAGAACAAAACAGGAAGGAATGCAACAAGGCCACATTTATCTCTTGCCTAGAGCCATGTTCCAGCCATGACTTCCATGCTGTCTCCTGCAGATGCGAACATTTTCCTTTTTAAATCCCTTAGCTGCTTCTGAGAGCCTCATGAATGTTCTATATATGATTATGAACAGCGTTTTTTCTTGTTCTTGATTCTAACATTCCATCTATTTGCTCCATAGTCATGCAGTGGGGTGGGGATCATGGGACATGACCATCTGAGGGCAGACCTTGGTGCCATTACGATAATGACTATTCGAGAATTCATTCACTCAACACACATGAAAGGAAACTCCGGCAAGTGAGCAGCATCCCACTGAGCACAAGTAAATGTTAATATTCTGGTAGGCAAAATATTATCAAGAAGAAAAAAACCCAGAAAATCCCTTACTTATAAATTGGAATCTTCTAAAAGTGGATGCTTTCAATTAGTTAAATGCTTGATGTACAAGCTGAACAAGCTCACATCCCTAGTACCCAAGCAAAAAGCTAGGCATGATGGTATACTCTGTGATCCCAGATGAGTACTGAGAGAAGCAGATCATGGGGGTTCTGCCAGGGAAGTAGAGACAGGCAGATAATGGGGGGTTCACCAGGAAAGTAGAGATAGGCAGATCATGGGGGGTTCACCAGGGAAGTAGAGACAGGCAGATCATGGGGGTCCACTAGGGAAGCAGAAACAGGCAGAGATCATGGGATGTAGCACAAATAATAAAAGCCCAGAGACAGATATTGGGGTTCAAACTGAAGATCAGAAAAGCAAAGCAGCCAAGCCACTAGAGAGTTCTTACCTCTACCAAAGCTCAGACAAACAAAGGGGCGATCCTGTCCTCAGTGTGACTGCCAATTGCAATGCTCTCCACCAAATCTCACACTATATGAGCTCCTATCTCCTCCTGCCTTATATTCCTCTCTCCGCCCAGCCATATCACTCCTGTCTCCACCTCCCTAGTGCTGGGATTAAAAGCGTGTGACTCCCGAGTGCTGGGAACACCTTTGTTTGAGTTTTATTTCTCTTTTTAGATAGATTCAATCTCCTGTAGCTCAGAGTGGCCTTGTGTCCTAGGAATTAAATGTGCCATTACTCTCTGTCCTTTAGAGGCTTAGCTCTGCACTCTGAACTTCAGGCAAGCTTTATTTATTAAAACACAAATAAAATACTGCTACAGTGAAGGTTCACTAGGGAAGCAGAGACAGGCCAGTCATGGGGCTCACTATATTTGAGCACTTGGTGGCACTGTTTGAAGAGGTTTGGGGGTGTGGCCTTGCTGGAGGATGCACATCCAAGAGGCAGGAGGATGATGCTTTGAGAGCATGTAGTTTTCTGTTCTCCCCCATCATAGCCTTCTCCCCACCCCTCTGCTTTGTGTTTGTGGTTGAAGATGTGAGCTCTTGGCTCTCGGCTTCCTGCTCCTGCCACCATGCCCTGTAGCTTGCTGTAGTGTTTCCTAGTTAGGGTGGACGCCGAATTCTCTAGAACCATTGTCCAAAACAAACTCTTCTTACATTGCCTTCGGTCGAGACATTTTATCACAGCGAGGGAAAAGAAGCTGAAACAATTCTACTGAAAGGGATTTCATGCACTGCTCAATCTTTATTTCATTACAGAGCAAGCCACTGGACACATTTTCGGCCCTCTCATGTCTGGCCAGCAATAGGCAAGGCTGTGTAGGTTGAGTGTGAAGCATCCTCAGCCAGTCTGTACATTGGAACATTGGCCCCCAGCTGGTCGTGCTTTTTGGGGAACTTGAGGCACCTGCAGGAGATAGAGCTTAGATGGAGAGGGGCGGGCAGACAAGAGGGTTACAGACTGGCCCAGCCTCTGCTTCTTTGTTTAGATTTTAACAGGCCACTCTTGCCATGAAGGACAGACACCAGCCACCACTCCTTTCCACCATGAAATGAAGGCAGTTCAAACAGTCTTCTTGCAGGACATTGTTTCTTTATCCCCGCAATGACAGAAGTAACAAATACAGAAGCCTAGTGAGAAACAGAACCCATGACACGAGACAATGGCACATTCTGCGACGTTCAGATAATGCACACAGGAAACAAATAGCCTCTCAACATCGGCTTTACAAAGTGATGCCCCAGAACAATAGCAGGCTGTGATCTCTGACCTTCTAAAGAGCACACCTGATGGTTACAACCATGCTAAGAATTCCTCTCCTGGAACCACCGCCTCCTATGGGAAGACTTAGAGGCTGTCTCTAACTCTCCTGAGACAAGGCATAGAGAATAATCACGGCCGGAAGGACTTAGCAGCCTGCAGTGCAGGCAATACCAGGAAAGAGAGAAGCTAGAGATGGAGTACCCTCTCAAAGTGACTGACTTTTCCACATTGCCATCCTGCTCCAGCCAGCAGCACCCTCAGTGGCTCCAGGGGCAATGGGAGTCTTGCCATCCATATCCCTTCACCCCAGTCCACACACACAAGCTAACAGCACACTCGTTCCTGACAGAATGCAACACCCTGCTACCCCCCCCCCCCCCAAGCCATAACCGCCATCAAGGGACTCCCAGTTAGATGATGAACCCTTCTAGATGACCTAAGCCAACAGAACACTCATGAGCTGCAATGGGAATGCCACCTTCTCACCCCCTCCCGCTGACCTCCTTGCTCATAACTGTCCACAGTGATTTCAAATGTCCACACCCAATTTTCACACTCTAACTCAGTGGATGAGTTCATATCTAACATAAAGCAATCCTCAGGGTTAATGCCAGGGAGCCCACCAACCACCCACCACCGAAACAAAGGAACAGCAAATCTAAACTCAAGCGAGCCTGGTATGCTGTGAAGACCATTCTTCCCTTAGTAATCAGAAAGGACCATGTTCATCTACTAGAAATCAAGCCATTTGCTACTGGCTATGGCTTTTAGGGACTGTGGAGAGAAAAAATGGCAAAGGTTGAAAAGATAGAGCTAATATTGATTCCTCACCAATCACTCAGTAGATGGACACAGGTATTTTTTTTCTAATGGTATCAATAGGATCAGGAACTACTAAATGAAATAAAAACAACGCTGGGAATAAAGTCTCGACAGGGCTGTAAATCGCTCAGAAAGACTCCTATCCAGAGCCTTGAACAGTGGGTGGATCCCAGGGAAGGGGCAAAGAAATTACAGACACTAGTGTTTGTTTCGTTCCAAAAACCAGAACACAGGCGATACAGGGGTATAATACTCTGTGATGTTCTATTTCCAAAACAGGACAGGACCAACTCCAGCTCCCTAAGGGGATCCCTACTTTCCCCTTGCTGTGGCTGCCTCAGGAGGCCTGGTGTTTTCTCCTAGCGGGAGGAGCAGGCTAAGGCACAATCAAGCTGTGACTGGGAGCGAGAGAGAGCGGTGGTTAATTAAGGCTGGGTCTTTTATTCTCGGGGCAATTCAGCTTGGCTTGAATGAGCCCCAGAGCGGTGGGAATGTCTCCCTAGGCAGTGGGAGAATCCAGTCTCAGGGGCTGATTCATCAGCATGACAATAGCCCCCAGGATGCACTTGGACTGCTGTAGGGGCCAGGGATTGGGGTGGGGGTGGGGAGGGGATGAAAGCCTGATAGCAGAAGCCGGGAGTGCCCACAGCTGACTGAGGCTATTTCAGTGCATGGAATTTTCCCCCTCTTTCTTTCTTTTATAAGACATGTTTGCTAATTGGTAGAGTTCAGAAAACAATATACCATTAAGGCTCTCTCTCCTTTCTCCTCCCTTACCCTCCCCCTCCTAAAACTCCCCTCCCTTCACCAGCAAACTACTTTTGTTCTGGTGTTTGCACGAAGTCTTATTTTTTTCTTTTATTTCTCTTTATTACAAACAGCACGTGAATGAAAAAGACTGCAGCAGGTGGATTCTTCTGTCTTGGGGCTTCCAAACTTCCCGTTTGGGGATCTTGGCTGTGGTGGTGCTAAGTCTAATTCACACAGTTGCTTTGCATGTGACAGACTGAGAGGAAACACTTTGCAGATATGAATTCTGGAAAGTTAGTCTTATTTGGTGTCCCCCACCCCCCCACACACACACCTTTGTTTCTTTTGTAAATCACAAGAATCTTTTTAAAGTGGAAGTGATCAAATCATTTCAGTAGACAGGATAAAGATCAAATTGGAGGCCATTGAGGAAATGTCCATTGAGTCTAGGGATGGATGGGTGCTCTAGGGGTTTGCCGCCAACTCAGTACACGATGGAGGAAAACTTGTCCTCTCCTCCGGTCTGTGTTTCAATCTATTGATCTGTCCGAGGATAGGAGGAAACTTAGTGACTTTGAGGTGGGTCATAGTTTTTTTAATAGACATGAACCACAATCTCAACTCTGCCAGACAGTCTCTGATATGTCAGCTCTCTGAAAGCGCAAGATGTCTGTGTTCTCCCTTAAGTTCAAAATTTAATGCTCAATCTTTCCAACACCTAGTACCTCATATTCCTTATTATTTTCATCGCTACTTCATAACTGTAAATTTGCTCCTGTAAATAACGGGTATGTAGGATATCTGATACGTGACCCCACCTATAGGGGTCCACGACCCACGGGTTGAGCAGCACTGCATAGAGGAAGGTTACTGAATGCTTTTCCCCCAATGATGCAGCCTCTGAACCACAACCCCAAAACACACCGTCACTAGTTTGCACACACTACATCCCAGGAGTCTCCTATGGGGTGCACACACAGGACCCCAAGGAGGAGGCAGCTCAGAGTACCAATCCACTTTCCCCCCTGCCTCAAGGACTCCCTCAGTGGGCTTTGCTTGTCCAGGACCACTGCGGAGACTTGTAAAAGGCTGGAAGCCTTTCACAGGAGTCGCTGAAAGAGGTTCAGGAGCTAGCTCTGACCACATTTAAAATGCCGGAAGCTTCTCTCTGTATTTTGCCCTTGATTCTTGCCAACCCAAGAACTTCCTCAGTCTGTATAACCATGCACGGTGCTTTGACATTTCACTGCATGAAAAGATCTACCAGCACAGGAGAATGCCAATGTGGTGTCATCCCCCCCAAAGAAAGAATGCACCCCTTCTTTCAGGAGTTGATACGTACATAGGAAAACACATTGGAGTGGGCACATTTTTGAGCATTCCCAATAAAAGGTCATAGTTCAAGTAAGACACGTTGTTTTATATTTCTTTAATTTTTGAAATTATAACACAATTACATCATTTCTACCTTCCCCTTCTCCCTCCAACTCCTCCGATATACCTCCTTTACTCTTTCTCAAATTCATAGTCTCATACTTTATAATGATTAACACATATATATTCCTAAATATATAAATGCAACCCATTCAGTCCTATTACATTACTCATATGTATATGATTTCAGGGCTGAAACCTGGTATTGGATAACCAAGTAAGGGCAAGGAAACTCTTCTCTAGGAAGACTTCTGCTTTCAGCACTCCTTAGTTACCTGTAGTTCTTTGTCTAGCCTTGAGAGCCCATGAGATTCTCCACCTTCATGTTAGTGTATCTATTGGTGCCATCCTTGTTCTGATTGTGTTTAGGCAGCCGTGTTGATGAGACATTTTGAAAGTAGCTTCTCTGATGTTTCCAGAAGGCACAATCTCACAAAACCCTTCCTGTGCCTCTGGCTATTTCTGTCTCTCTGCCCCCACCTCCTGCAATGATCCTTGAGTCTCACGAACAGGATCTGTGGTGTAGTTGCTTCAGCTGGAACGAGGCACCACACAGATCTCTTGTTCTCTGCACGTGGTTGGGTTGGGCGTTTCTGTAACGGTCTCCATCTGTTGCAAAGGGAAGTTTCTTTCAAAGGGTGGAAACTCCACTCTTGGGTGACTATAGGGTAAAAGCCAAGAGCACCGTGAGGAATTCTGCTGATTTCATAAAGTGATGGTTGAAGATTCCCCAAGATCTATGACTTCTCAAGACCCAGGAAGTTGGTTAGGTAGACATGGTTTTCCTCTTTTTAGAGGGTCTTATGTCCAGTTAAAATGCTGTTGGTTACTGTCAAGTTATGTGTACCACTCCTACATCCTTAAGGTTAGGTGCCAAGCTGGTCTTTTTGCAGTTCATAGGCCTCATAGTGGGTAAGACTCTCAGTTGCTCCCTTCCCTTGGAAGCCTGCATGGTGTCTCCAAGAAGGCCACATTTTCTAGATGTGGTCAGCTCAGTATCAGAGATAATATGTTCACAGAATTGAGGTGGCAGACTGCATAGATGACTCAGGCATTAAGAGCACTTGCTGCTCTTCCAGAGATCCTGAGTTTAGCTCCCCAAACCCAGGCTGGGAACTCACAAAAGCCTCAAACTCGAACTTCAGACACTCTCCTGACCATTGCAAGCACTGCCCTCATGGGCACGTGCCCATAAACAGACATTTCATATGCACACTGCACTCCTGTGCACGGGACCATAAACAGACACATCTTATGTACACATCTGAAAAAAAATGCATCTTTATTTTTAATGCTCAGAAGAATGAAACAGGAACACTCCTGGGCATGCTTCACGTAAGGTCTTACAACGGTGGGCAAAATAATGAGTCGTGTTGACTTTAGGTTGCCTAAAATAACAAGTCAACAAGGCTTGGTGATCTTGGCTGGTTCTTGGCTAGTTTCTTCAAGGACTATAAGCTGAAACAGACAGACGCAGAAGTGGACTGAAGCAGGAGATTGTCTCTGAAAGGTGCCTGCTGTTTGATGGCTAACACCTGCCCTTAATGTCACACAGGTCATTGCTTGGTTCAGATGAATGGGAACTGGGGCCACTGTGACCTTCATCCAGGCACAGGCATTTACAGACATGAGTAAGCTTTTAAGTGATCTGAGTTTATTCTTGAAGTCACAGTGTGTGTCATGCTGTCAAGGCAATCTAGTTGAGACATCTTGTGTCCTCCAGGACTACTTTCATGTTCATAAAGATCGGCCCAGGAGATGGTGCTTAGGACGTACCGGAGTCCAACGGAATCCTCTATGGCCTGAGGATGTACATTTGTTCACAACCCTGGGTAGCAACGCTAGTGAAAAAAAAAAAAAAACACACAAACAAACAAACAAAAATACCAGGAAGGTTGAGGACAGAACTCATGCAGCAGGGAAGGGAAGGTGGAGACATTTTTAGTGGACTGTGTGTGTGTGTGTGTGTGTGTACTTTACTCACACATGTGTGCAGCTACATGTATCCCTGAGCAACATGAAGCAAGAAGAGGATGTCAAGTGTCCTGCTGTCTCTCTCTCTGCCTATTCCCGAGACAAGGCCTCTCTTACTGAACTTCGAGCTAGGCTGATAGCTAGTAATCTCCAATGATGTACCTGTCTCTAGGGACAACACCCCCCCCCGGGGGCCACAGGAACACGTAGTCATGTCCAGCTTTCTATGCACACTAAGGAGATTTAAAACTTTCACAGAAATGTTATTAGACACCAAGTCCTCTCCCCAGGCATGTAGACGATCACATCCTCATCTCTTGATCTGTGTTGGCAGTCGGGGCGCCACCTCTTCTTTTTAATAAACACTGTGACGACTCAAGATGCCCCTTTAAGATGCCTGGCAATTAGCAGAGTGCTTGCCTAGCATGCACAAGGCTCTGAGTTCAATTCCAGCACTGAAAAAAAAGAGAAGACTTTTCAGGTAATAATATTTAGAAAGAATTCTAATTCTTCATCCTTGTACTTTCTGAGGCTTGACAAAAGACCAGAACTCTCGGTCCCTGTTAAATCTATATCTTCTTCCATAAAGTGTAGCATCTTTGGGTTGCAGAGAGGTCATGGCATGGTCTTTCCCAGAAAGCTTCAGTGTGGGGTTATTCCAGGTAAATCAGAACTCTAACCTTGTTGTTTCCTTCTTTTCCCAGAGTGACAGAATGCCAGTCCCGCCCCCCTCCTCAGCAAAGATCCTGCTCCAGTATCCAGATGAAAAGCCTCTTTGAACTCCGTGGGGAGTCATTTTCTTACCATTATCATAAAAGCTTAGAGAAGAATTCCTCTCGCTTGATATTTTTCTCAGGCCCAAGTCTGAGGTTAAGTCATGAGACACAAAACCAGCATCCTTTTTCAGGTGCCAGATTCGTTCTCAAATTTCCTCCTGGCAAGGATGTCTGGTGGGTGCATGCACGCACACACGCACACACACACACACACACACACACACACACATCTAGACAGCCATAGTTGTCTTTGACAAATGTAAAAGAGCTCACCCCTGTCATTTAGACCCTATGCAGCTGGGAACACAATATGGTGAAACGAAGATCCCAGGTCCCCTCCCCCTGGAGCAACCAAAGACATCTTTGTCCAGCCCAGGTGTTAGCTGCATCCTCTTCACATCCTGTCTTGAATTATTCAGACTCATTCATTATGTATCCCACATAGACACACAATTAAATCCTTAACTTTCCCTTGAAGAGAACAGCAAGTCTCTGGGGACAGTTAGGGAGACAGTGGCACTCCTCAGCCTGAGAGCCTCCTGGTGCAGATAATGCAGAAAGAAACGGTTGGCAAAGAGCCCTGGGCTCGGGGACATTCTGCTGGGAAAGTGAGGAGCCTCCCGCACCGCAGCAGTAGCAATCATAGCCTTTCCAGTGGTGATCATCTCCGATGCTGAAGAAATACTGCACCTTAAAGATGCTGCTAGCTTAAGGTCTGCCGGGAGCATGGAGGAGTTACAAAACTGTAGACAGGTCCGTGGGCAGGTGGCCTTTTGGTTTTTAGTAAACTTTCCCAAGTTTTATGCTTATTTGGGTTTGGACCTATTGAGTGAAATGCTATCGATAATAACTTAAAGACTCCAAATGGCTTCAAAGGAGACAGAAATGAAAATGAGCAGTCTTAGCCTTGTATTTTCTTGAGACCTAACAATGAGATAAACCTTTCATTAAAAGCATCAACAAAATTTCTGTTCTTGAACCCTGAACAGTAAAAGGAAAGGGGGGAGGGGGGCTTTAGGAAAGGAAGAGCCATTAGCAACATAGTGAGATGGAAAAAGAGGGAATAGGATGGAATCAAAGATTCCAGAGGCTGATAGATAAGAAAAGCGGCAGCAAAGAAAGATTGAAAGCCCCTAGCCTGCCCAGCGTTACTCAGCCAAAGGAACATGCTGGTGTGTGTGTGTGTGTGTGTGTGTGTGTGTGTGTGTGCTGGGGAGTAGGGGGAGGATCTGCCTTATTGGATCTTGGGAGGTGAGGACTACATGTAAATGACCCGTAAAATATTGCCTAGCCCCTCCCCTCCCACCCTTCCCTTCTAGAACTTTTCATGTCAGACCATAAGCCAGGATGGCACTCCTCTAAGCTTGCCTGTATCTCACCTTTAATGAATGATCTCCCTTCCTGTAACTGCCCAGGTGTCTCTCTGCAAAGTGCATGGGAAGGAGTCAGCAGAAGCTGAAAACTCCATCATCTACACCACCCCCACCTCCCACCCCACCCCTGCCATCTTGCTCAGGTCTGCATTTGGAACAGTGGCTTGGGGTATTTCTGGGCAAGGTAAACAATAAAATGATAGCCGAAGTAGGTGAGGAGAGACCCGTTCTTCTTACTTGTGTATCTCCTCTTCCAGCCCCCTTATTCCTAGAATGTAGCCATAGGCATCTCTGACCAGCTTTGCATGCCAGCTACATAAGTTATCAGCCCCTGTTTGCCCCCGAGAACTGACAAGGGCCATTTGGTCCCAGCTTTCTGGGTCTCTGTGGAGATGACAGCAGATGCCAAAAAAATCCCAGGTGGGAAAGTTTTTGCGATTTCTCTAAGCTCATGATTCAGTTGAGATTACTCAAGCCCCACACGGACTATATACCCAGGAACTGTTGACATTACATTAGCAAACAGCTTCGGAAGGGTCTATAGCTGTCAGTCTGGGGAGCTGAAGAAGTCCTCTGTCCTTGGTCCCCTGAAGAAACCTGGCATCCACCTGCTAAGAAAGTTAAATTGATACAATAGCCCATGGGCAGACACAACCTTTTAGTTGATTCTGAGTGCCTAGAAATGATTTAATTAGTCATTCTCAAGTGGACAGTTTTACTACCCCCTACACACATACACACAGACTTTTCTATACATCTATACACACAAACACACACAGACACACACGTTTTGTTCACAAAATAGAAAGACTGCTTTGGAAACCAGGGAATAAGACCAAGGGTACTGGTAAATTACAGTGCACAGGAAGGGCATACAAAGGACTGATTGGCCCCAAATGTTGACAGTGCTCAGTTCAGAAACGCATCTCAGAACACCCTTTAGACGTTAGCCTTGGGTTAGCAGCCTCATGGGGACTACATTCTTTGCTGGATTCTCTGCCTTCTACCTGCAAGTGTGGAGGTCTTTAAGTGGCTTTAGCTCCTTTACATCTCCCTCGCCGTGGAACGCTGTCCCTTCCTGGTACCCTTTTAAGCCGATTTGCAAGCTAGTCATTCACAGCCTGATCATTCAGTAAAGCCTGTCACTCAGCAGATACTCATGTGACTGACATACTTGGGATATACACAGCTGGAATTTGTTTGTCTGATTCCTCCCCAGCTGACCCCCCTTTCAGGGAGGGCCTCTGACTAAAATGATACTGATAACAATTGTTCAGAGTTTGGCCAATGTACATAGGACATCAAAAATTGTGTTGGGAAATGGAAAGATATTAAGAGGGATGGCTGCTCTTGAAGAGAGCCAAAATTTGGCTCCCTGAACCTGTGGTCAGTGTCTCACAGATACTTGTAACTTCACCTCTAGGAGAATTTGACATCTTTTGACCTCTGAGGGCAACCGTGGTCAGGTGCCCATACTCGCACAGAGATACACACAGATGTGTTTAATTGTAAAATAATGACAATATGGGCTAAAGAGGTGAATCAGTTGATTAAGACCACTGGCTGCTCTTGCAAAGGATCTGGGTTTGATGCCCAGCACCCAAGGGTTTCTCACAACTGTCTATATTACTCCAGTTCCAAGGGATTTGATGTCATCTTCTGGCCTTTGGGAAAAATAGGCACACATGAGATACACAAACATACATGCAGGTAAAACACCCATACACAAGAAAATTAAATTAAATAATTAAATATATATTATATATAATAAAATCTTTTGAAAACTAAACAGAGTCCTTTTTTTTGAGATGGAGTCTTGTTGTGTAGCTCTGGCCAGCCTGGAATCACTCAATAGACCAGGCTAGCCTCAAATTCACAGAGATGTGCTGCCCTGAGTTCTGAGATTATAGTTGTGTACCCTCACACCTCACAGGAACCCCTCAAATGTGTTTCCAGTGCAAGAGGATAAAGGAGGCCCCATGCTCCTGCCCTGTCAGTATCTCTCTGAGGGTTGCTGTGCTACCCACTGCTTCCTATAGGGGTATGTTTCCCACTCCTTCCTCAAGACAAATTATAACTTAGTAGGAAGAGGGCTGGGGCACGGGACAATGCAAAATGAAGGGGTACATTATTCAGGGGAAAATGTTACCAAGGGTTACCATTTTAGTTACCCAGATCAAAGCAGAATCCTCATGAAAGCGAAAGGATGCTATTTTTAATTTACTGGAAGAACAATGTATAGCCACACTGAGACATGTGGTCACCCCCATTCTAGATGGACAGTCCCTGAGCCATCCAAGTGACGGCAGCTCTCCGAAAGAAAGGACAAATCCCCCAAACACGAAGAGATGCTGGACTGACATAGGACCATAGGGACCAAACCTCAGATACGTTTTAAATACTCCTCATGCCTGGCATTTGCCTTGAATCTGTTTAAATGCATGAGGAGGGGGCAAAAAACATCATTGAGACCAGCAACAAAAAAAGTGTCTCTGACTTCAGCTATACCTCGCCTCCTGCCCTGTATTCATATTAAATGATCTCCTTTCCTTCTTTACCTCTGATGACTGTGATAATTAGAAAAGGCAGGAAATGTTGGTTGTAAAGAAAGAAAGGGGGAGATAAACTGATAGCTACAAAAGTAAATTCTTTCCACTGAGCTTTACTAAAGCTCCAGTAAATTGGATGGCATCCAAACGGAGCCTTGTAGAACTGACTGAAGTTCAAAGGCAGAACCAAGTTGGTGCTACTCACAGGATCGTGCTGAGTTCTATTACACCATAGCATGAGATCATCACCACAGACACAGACCAACTCTGAGTGCTCTTCTGCATGCTCTTAAATGCCAGCCATCTCTTGTGACCAAATAGCTAGGTCAAAGCCTGGCTCTGCCATTGCACCAGCTCCCTGGTCTTGGACATGAGTTTGTATGCTCCAAGACTTGAAGATTGTGTATGTTATTCATGCAGGAATTCCAAGACCAGTCCCTGGGTGGTCACAGGTGTGCAATTTACAAATTGGTCACACAAAGAATGGGACCAGGTTCCTTGAACTTCATGCTGCATACCCATCTAACAGATTTTCCTGAGGAAGAAAGAGGTCAAAACATGAAAGTGTCTTAAATAGGTGCCCAATTGTCCCCAAATGATTCAGCTGCCGTTTGTGGTGACATTTTACTTGTGCTTTAACAAATAAAGCTTGCATGAAGATCAGAGTGTGGAGCTAGCCACACTAATTAGCCATAGAGGTCAGGCAGGTATTGCGCGAGCGCGCCTTTAAACCGAGCACTCGGGAGACAGAGGTAGAAGGATCTCTGTGAGTTCAAGGTCAACCTGGGCTACACAAGATTGAGTCAGTGTAAAAGAAACAGAACCAAGTGGTGGTGACTCACACCCTTAATCCCAGTGCTAAGGGAGACGAAGACAGAAGTGATATGGCTGGGTGAAGAGAAGAATATAAGGTGGGAGGAGACAGGAGCTCAGGATTCAGTCTGAGGTTTCATAGAGACAGGATCTTGCCCACTTTGGTCTGAGAACGTAGTAGAGGTAAAAGGTCTCTAGCGACTGGCTACTCTGATTTTCTGATCTTTCAGGTTTTGCCCTCAAACCGGATTCCATGTTTTTCTTATTAAGATCAAGCAGAATTCAAGCTACAGCCATTGCTATCCTTGTACAGAAGAAGGGGAGACTCCTATATTTTTCTCTTGCGGTGGCTCATCTGAATTCCAGCCATAATTCTCTTTTCTCATTGAAAATGGCCAAATTCATGTCCAAAGAATCCATTTCACTTAGAAGCAGTAGCAAAAATAAAGAACCCTTGGACTTAAAGTCCTTATTAGAGACACGGGGGGTTCTCTGTAATTCCTGGCTAGATCCAGATCACGAGATGGATGTCAGAGGGACATTGTCAACATGTCCCAACTAAGAGGATCATGGTTTGCTTTCAGGCAAAGACCGGGGCCCTATAGAACATGAGTGATTTAAAACATTGTTATGACGTTGGCATCTTGATGGACCCATTTCTCAAAAGGAAAACTTCCCTATGTGTGAAAGCGCCAGCAGTGAGTGTGGGCGTCTGTTGACTGTGACTGGAAGCACTTAACGCAACAGGGATGGCGTCTCCCTTCTGGTGTACATTCTGGGTTGGGCGAAATCAAACATTCAGCTTGCATTTTTGCATGACGTACCATCCTACGTACACCTCTCAACACATGTCCATTAGCCGTAAACGGTCCCAAATGTGGGCCATTATGAAGTGATAACAGCAAAGCTATTAAAACACTGACAGAGTTTGAAAATACCAGCTACTCCAGCCCCAGGATCCACTCCAACCCTACCGGGCTCCTGACCATCTCGACTGGCATAGCTTCTGTGCTTGCTAGTTGATTAAGGCTTATTTGTTCTGCTTATCAAAGAGTACAGATGGGCGGTAAGAAAATAGCAAACAGAACACCCAGCATTTGGAAGCGGAGCCAGGGGGATCGTTCATGACTAAATGGTGAGTGTGAGGCTAGCCTGTGCTACAGGAGATGGTGACTTAGATAATAATAGCAGCAGAAATGCCTTTGAGTGCACCCTCCCCCAACTTACTAACCCACTCTCACTCCTTTTTTTGGTGTGTGTGTGTGTGTGTGTGTGTGTGTGTGTGTGCATATGAAGGCAGGTGCCCACAGAGGCCAGAAGCAAAGTCTTTGATGCTTCTGGGACCAGAGTAACAGGTAGCTGTGAGTTACTGGAAGTAGGTGCTAGAAGCCAAAATGTTGGTTCTCTGTAGGACCAAAATTTTAAATGTCCTTTAAATATTGAGCCATCTCTCTAGGCCCACCTTTATCTTTCTTTAAAAATACATATCCATTTTTTTTTTTTTTTTGGGTTTTTCGAGACAGGGTTTCTCTGTGGCTTTGGAGCCTGTCCTGGAACTCGCTCTGTAGACCAGGCTGGTCTCGAACTCACAGAGATCCGCCTGCCTCTGCCTCCCGAGTGCTGGGATTAAAGGCGTGCGCCACCACCGCCCGGCCTAAAAATACATATCCATTTTTATCATCAAAGGAAAATAATAACAAGCAGAAAGAAGTATAACTCACCAAAGAGGCACTAATCATATTTTATAGTACTCCTTTCCAAAATAAGGTCCGGGACACAGTATCCGAATACAGTCATTTTAGTCAACAATGAACAACATACACAGTAGTGGTTCTATAAAATTTTAATGGAGACAAAGAATTCCCATGGCCCAATGGCACTGCAGCTGCTCCAAGGGCATCTTGTAATGTAATACTCACATGGCCATCACAATGCTTCTATGAACAAATCCATGGTGCTGGCAGGCATATGCAAGTATAGAACATAAAACCGTGAATAATGCATAATACTCGATAATTATGATAAATATGTTTTAGTGGCCTAGGCGTTCATGATAATGGTTACCATTATCTTAGAGCATGCACTCCACTGTGTAATCATCTGCCCACAAGCTCACGTGTGAGCAAAAGCCCCCTGCTGCTCTGCTCATACTCACAGTGTTGCTGAATTGAATCAGAGGGCTGGGCCCGGTGACATGCTTATAACATCAGAGTTTGGACTGCTTTTCTGTTGCACCTCCTTACACTGGAGTGGTTACTAAAGGTGCGGCTCAAAGCCATGTTAAAGTGTCTCTGTGATACACTGTCATGGATTCCTTTAATTAGATACCCAGGAACGGTATAGCTGACTCATTTGGTAGTTCTACTTTTAGGGTTGGTGTTGTTATGGCTGGTGTTATTTTTTTGTTTGAACCTCCTGTGGTAGTTTAAATGAGACTATCTCCCATAGGCTTAAATGCTTGGTTCCCAAAGGGTGGCGCTATTTGGGGAGGCCCAGGAATGGTGTCCTTGCTGGAGGAAGTATGTAGGTTACTGGGGATGGGTTTTGGGGGTTTCAAAGATTCATGTCATTCTCACTGTTTCTCTGCCTAGTGCTTGTGTTTTAAGGCGTGAGCTCTCAGCTTGCTGCTCCAGCCGCCTTGCCTGCCTGCTGCTGGACTTTCCCACTGTCACACTGATGAACTCTATATTTGGGAACTGTGAACGCAGCTAAACCCAACCCTTCCCTCTGTATCCTGCCTTTGTCAGTGCTTTTTTATCAGAGTAGTAGAACAGCGACAGATATCTCCTGTAACTGGAGGTTGCTCTCCCATCTACCAGTTCCCAAATAACAACTCTGAGGTTTAATATTAATTACAAATTGTTTGGTCTATTAGCTCATGCTTATTATTAACTAACTCTTACAACTTAAATCAAACCATTTCCATATTTTATCACTTTGTTGTCTCACATATTACTTCTCTGGTGGCTCCCTTACTCTGCCTTCTTTTTTCCCTATGGCTCTGCTTGTGTTTCTCACCTGGCTCCATTCTGCCTAAATACTGACCAAATGAGTCTCTTTATTAACCGATGGTAATAAAATGTAATTCACAGCATACAGAGGGGCATCCCATATTGATCTCCCATACTGAATATTCATAGTGATTAGACGAATCATCCCTCCTAAGAGAGGTGTATCATAGTTTTCTCGGCATCCTTGCCAGTATTATTGTTATTTACTTTTTAATGATAGTCATTCTGACTGGGTTAAGTTAGGATCTCAATGTAGTTTTTATTAGTGAATCTCAGATGGTTGGTAATGTTGAACTTTTTTTTTCATTTTCCAAGTAGATATATTTTATCATTTTCAGTATCACTGAATATGAGTGTGACCGAGAAATGAGGTGACAGTCCACAGCTTGGTATTTAAGATCTTTCCCCATGCTACTCTGTGTAACGACACTTCTTCTGGTTACCATGTCAACACAGCTGGCATAGAAGGCTGAGTAACCAGTCACAGTTGTCCCAGCTACATCCATCACATGGAACAACACTCAGCCAACTAATTGACACCAGGCTTGGGGATGGACCATCTGAGACTTTGCTTGAACCTGGCTGGTCTTCAAGCCAACAGTAGACTCCTGAGAAAACCCAGCCAAGATGAGCTAAACTAACCCAACCTATAGACATGTCTAGTAGACCTGTGTGTAATAGTTGTGGTCTTAAGCTACTTATATGGGGCATGTGTGTTACACAGACATAGCTGACTGATATAGAAAATGTTGGGGTAGAAATTTGAACTCAGGTCCAATCTAGCTTCCTCAGTTTGCATAACTATTAGGGATCTTAGGCTGTACACTGAATTACCTTTTGGCTGCTTCTCCTCCCCTAGCCATTTTTAATTGTTGTGTCTGATGTTTATTCTCTCACCACTGGAAATCAAGTTTGAATCACTATATTTAAAATTTATGACTTCATCAAGACTCTCTATAATTATTTTGCATTTTGTTCCTTTGTAAACTTTTTAGCCTTCATTTTATATGTATGATTGTTTTGCCTGCATGTTTGTCTATACCACTTGCATGCCTGGTGCCCAGGGAGTACAGAAGAGGACATGGGATCAAATGGAACAGGAGCTATGTATGGTTGTGAGCTGCCATACAGGTGTTGGAAATTGAACCCAGGTCCTCTGAGAGAGCAGTCAGTGCTCCTAACGTGTGAACTACCCCTTCAGTCCCTATTATTTTGTTTTTGAGTGGTTTATTAACATAATTAAATTGCTGGGAAGGTGATTTTCTATACTTCAATTTTCGATTAAAATTAGAATGAACATAAGGTTCTATTTTAGGGCTAAGAAAATATCTTAGTGATTAAGAACATGCACTGCTCTTACAGAGGCCATGAATTCAGTTCCTGGCAACTATGCTGGGCAGCTCATGACAGACAATGACTCCAGCGCCAGAGATTGCAATGTCCTCTTCTGACCTCTGCTAACACTCCTATTTCCATTCTCTTTCTCTCTCTCTCTCTCTCTCTCTCTCTCTCTCCCTCTCTCTCTCCCCTCTCTCTTTCTCTTCCTCTCTCTCTTCTTTCCCCCTCTCTCTTTTTTCTTTCTTTCCACTGTCTTTCTCTCCCCACTCTCTTTCTCTCACCACACACATATGTATACACACAACAAAAATAAAATAAAATTTTTAAAAAAATTTAATTTAATTTATGACACTTTTGCCTATTTTACCAAGTTTTACAGTGATAAATATACAGGGTTTTGAGGGGGGGAAAAAAAGAATATTGCAGTTCCAACCTGGAAAGTTGGGTCCAGGACCTTGACCCTTCTTCAAGTAGCAAACACAAAAGTGCTGAAGACCCTCATAAGGCAATGGTATAGTGTTTATTTGCATGTAACCTAAACACATCCTCTAGCACATTTTAAGTTGCTCTAGATTGTTTACAATACCTGTAAACCGTGCTCGCTGTGACTGTTATGCGGTATTGTTTAGGGAAGAACAACCTAAGAAAAAGTCTGTAGGAATGCAGTGACCACGCCCGACCCCGGCATCACCAAACACTTTCCATTCACAGATGCTGGAATTCTAGATATGGAATCTGCAGATACAGAGGGCTCTGTTACTATTGCACCAATGCACCAAGACAAGCAACCAAACGTGAATCCAGACTGAGACAGGGCTAAGGTACCTGTCTGGGATTGAGCAGGGAGGTGGACTCTCTCCCTGTAAGCCTAGCCTGACCTTCCCATCAGATGGTGAAATCGAGATTCTGACCCAGAATTATTTAATCCAGCTGTGTGTCTTGAGAAGCCATTTCTTGTGCTGGCTTCCTACTGAAAAACAATAGTTCAGTTCCTATTGAGTTTCTAACCATGCTGGATTAAGCCAGAGGCTTCCTTGTCTTCAGAGGGAAAAAAAATGGAAGAAGCTGTCAAACTCTTCAAGAGTGTGATCTTCACAAGATCCTTCAATCTTGTGAATTGGATTGGAGCATCATGCAATTGGATTCTGGTGCACACACACCAAGCACAGGACTAGAATATGCAATAGAGGCTTTAGCAGACGTATCTTTAGGCTGACAAAATAGTTCAGGAAATAAAAGTACTTCCCACACAAGCCAATAAATTGAGTTCCTCCAACCCACATAAGAATAAAAGGAAGGAAAAAATAAAAAGCTGGGTGCAGTGTCTGGGAAGATGGCTCAGAGGTTAGGAGCACTAGCTGCTCTTGCAGAGGACCCAGGTTCGGTTCTCAACTCCCACATAAAGGCTCACAACTGTCCAGTTCCAGAGGCTCCAAGACCTTCTTCTGGCCTACACAGCCCCAGGCAGGAACATGTGCACAGGGCATAAACATGCGTTCAGGCGAAACACATGCATGTAAATAAAAAGAAGCAAATCTTAAAAACAAGAACAAAAACAAACCCCATAGCAGATGCACTAACTCCCACCTATAATCCCAAAACAAGTTCTGTAATATGGAGACCAGAGAGTCAGCCAGAAGCCTGTGGGTCATTTGACCCAGAGTTCATATCAAAGCCGCAGAAACAAGAGAGGCCCTGCCTGTACATGGCGAGAGGTAAAAAACAGACTGAAAGTTGTCCTCTGACCTCCGTGTGTGCTCTAGGGTGCACACTCATTGCGCTCACACATGTATGATACACACACACACCTACACTTGCACATGCATAAAGAACTAATACAATTTAAACATTTGAAAAGTGAAATTCACCCATTTGCCCCCTCAGGATCGTCTCCTGCAAACGTTTGCATCATCCAGATGAAATACTGAGATGCAAGGACCTGATATATATTTCATAAACTGAAAAACGAGTTATGGAACCAGTTTTGAACCCTGGATTGCTGAGCCCAAAAGGAATACGCTGTTTTTGACTGTCCTTCCCCTCTTCCAGAAGAATAGATCCCTGCTGGCTGCCAGACGGACAGACAAATGGAGGAGTTAGATTCCTTGAGTCCCGTGTATACCTCTAAAGCAGAAGAGCAGACAGAACCATGGTTGAAATTAAAGGTACAGCTCAAACATCCGTTTGAGAGATGCTTTGTGTACCCATTATGAATTTTGACTCATGGCTTGATTCTGTAGGGAAACAATGTTGCAAGTACACAGCCCCTCTGACTGCACGGGGCACCCGGTGAGCCTTTCCCATGGGGCCACAGCCTAGCTGGAATGAAGGGCCAGACAATTCCCATTTTTGCCTCCTGATTTACTCTCCATCCAGGCAGTTCCTAACATAGCGTGAACACAAAGGTCAATTTCCTGCAGTTGGTTTGAAAAAGGCCAACCCTCAGTTAACTTTGCAAAAGGGGTCATAGGTCTTGTGAAGAAAAAAAACCCACAAGTAATGCAAAACACTCCTCTGAGCCCTGAGCCTCCACAGCCATTGCTTTCCCAGAGGACCAGAGCTCCTGGGCAGTACTGACTTGGATTTACAGTCTACTGCTCAGAACTGCATCATTCCTGGTACCTGCCTTGGATGAACCAATTGATTAGGAAAGATGCAAAACTACCTGCTGAGGAAAAAAGAAGTTATCAGAGAAAGATATCAATAAAATTTGTATATTGAATGTTACAAAAAGCTATCATTTCTAGAATCTGTAGATGTTTTTCTCCAATCTCTAACACACATGCACATCTCCTGATCAGTCTCCGTGGCCCTCCCACCCCATAGGCTCCACATACCTAAACAGACCACTGGCTGTGGTTACCAAGATCCCACATCTTCCCACTCTGCAGAGGAACCCCAGAAATCCAACGATGACAAAGACCTGCACTGGAGAGATGTAGTGTGGTCTACCGAAATCAAGCTCCAAATACTCTCTGAGCCCCCAAACTCTTGTTGACATTGGGCAAGCACACGGGCTTTTTGGTAAACCATGCTGTCTGGGAATGACCCTTTCCACGGTCTTGAGTAAGGAACAAGCAGCATGAGGAAGAGGGGGAGGCTGGAGCCAGCGAAAGGCACCATCGCTACCCACTTTCTATACAAATCCGCCTAATCAAAACCATACCGGGCCAACTTGGTCTTACCTCTAAACTCCCCGTGAGACTCTATAAACATTGGCAGACAATGCATCTAATTAAGGTGAAGTGTGTTCCTGTAAAACATTTCTTTCCATTGGCTGGCTGTTTCAGAGATCTGGAGAAGGTTTCTTGGGGCCAGGCTCAGGAACAAACAGAAAGGATTCCCAAGACCCCACTGAGAAGCTGGGGCACACAGGATAGGGTGTGAGCATGCAGCTTGTTGAGAGATAGGAAGGTGAGTGCCATGTGGCTAGCTCCCGTTGGTTAACAGTAGGGACAATTCAGTGGTGACATGACCACATTCTCTTTTTTGTTCATTTTTACATTTTAATATATTAAAATTTTAATAATTTCATAGATATATATGTATACACACACACATATATATATATATATATATATTTGATCAAAAACATTTTTATTAACCTTGCCTGTGGCCTTCTCCCTCCTAGAGAAACAAACCCTTCCTACTTTCAGGTCTTTTTTTATTTTGTGCTGCATAGTATTTATTTAGATTAGTTTGCATGAACATGATTGGAGTGCGGGGGCGGCGGTAGTTACTCGAGAAAGGTTACACTAGTGGCTAGGCTATCCTAAGAACTTGATTTTTTCTCTCCCATCAACAATCAACTGCCTACAGCTCCCCAGGAAGGGGTGGAGCCTTGCGAGCCCCTCCCACCTCTGTGATGGAATGCTGATGAAGCCAATCTTGTGCAGCAGGTCTTGCACAGGAAGCTACTACTGCTGGGAGCTCACGGGTGTAACAGGTGTAACAGTCCGGTCCAGAAGATGGTTTTACAGCACTCTTTTCCCATCCTCTGACTCTTAAATTCTTTCCCCAGCTCTTACCTCTAAAGAAACACACTGGGAGTCTGTGAGCATTGTTGTCTTTCAATACCAAAGGGGAAGTGGGCGAAATAAAGAGGGCTCTGGCACCAGAGTAATTTCTCCATTACTTCAATTAGTTCCAATGATGTGGAAAAGTTCTGTCTGGAGAAATCAAACTAAACGTAAAATCACTGCAGTGGCGGTGGCGGCAGTGGTAGGTGTTGATACAGGCATTAGTCAGCAATACTGATGGCCATGAAGTCACTCCATGGCCCTGTCGCTAGACCTGGACTGAGAAATAAACTCATTAGACCAGCCCCTTTAGTGAAGCATGTGGGTTTTAATGTGGCACCAAAACAACCTGGCACCCTGAAAAAGATTTAGCTGTCTGCCTTTGGAAGGCACCATTTCCCAAGGTGTCTGGAAAAGAGATCTGGGTAAGTGCCATTTTTTTTTCTACAGAAACAAAAATAAGCCTTCTTTGTTAGAAGCCACATTTGCCATTAGCCGGGGAAGAATGTTAGCTTTTCATTAGAGAACAGATGAGATCGGTGTGGCTGAGAATACAAAATGGAGGCCTGTAGAGGGATGCCGTTATCAAAGGGATGCGGGCTCAGCACAGCAAGGTCTTTCTGATACTTGAAGCTAACCCTAAAGATACTGACTTCACACCTGGTGCTTCCTATACTCCCATGTGGGGCTAGGGGTGGCTTAACTGGTAACATGCTTGCTTTAAAAACACAAGGACCTGAGTTTCATTCCCAGAGCCCACCTAAAAATGTTGGCCGTGTTCACACACACTTATAGTCCCAGCACCGGGGGTGATGAGACATGAGAACCCCTAGGACTCACTGGCCAGTCAGGCTACAGTAATTGATGACTTCCAGGCCAGTGAGAGACCATGTCACAAAGAGGTAGATGGGATTCTTAAGGAGAATACCCAAGACTAGTCTTGGTCCTTTAGATGCATACCACATGTGTGCACACATATCAGTACACAGGAAGATACACACACAATAAACAAATAGGGGCTGGAGGGTTCTGCTGTTAAGAGCACTTGTTTCTCTTGCAGAGAACCTGGATTTGATTCCCAACACCCACATGACAACTCATAACTATCTATAATTCCAGTTCCAGAGGATCTAGTGTCCTCTTCTGGCCTCCAAGGGCACAGGCACACACATGGTGAGCCTACATGCATGAAGGAAAAACATTCAAACACATAAAATAAACAAATGATGTTTGAAAACAAATAAATAACTAAATGCCTCCATGGAGTATCAATCACTTGCCTGGGACAGCCTAGAAAGGTATTTGCATTAAGTTATCATTCAGTGAGCCACAAATCCTGTTCGCAAGTTCAAATACAATTCAGAGAAGAGGATACAGAGGCTTCCCATTCCCCCATTGGTCTCCACACAGCCTCTGTCTTTCTTCCCCTTTGGGGGAGAAAGAAAACCGAACAACAAACAAAGAAGAAGAGTCTGCACTGGTGTGTTTCCCTCAGTAGAGGTCTATTAACACAAACACTGTTAAATCCCAAAGAACTGACCAAAACGAAAATGTTCTGTGATCACTGAGCCTCTTCTTCAGCAGTGGTTTTGTCTATGTGAATTTAACCTCCTCCAACAGGCACCAATTTTGATACAAGCCTGATGAGTACCAGTCACGTGTGGATAGATGTTTAGAGGATAGATAGATAGATAGATAGATAGATAGATAGATAGATAGATACATACATACATACATACATACATACATACATGCTGTGTTAGGAGCAGCGGGCCGCTTCCCGCCACCCAGCTAGCTTTACCCGAAATAATTACACGGAAACTGTATTCATTTAAACACTGCTTGGCCCATTAGTTCCAGCCTCTTATTGGCTAGCTTTTACATATTGATCTAACCCATTTCTAATAATCTGTGTAGCTCACGAGGTGGCTTATCAGGGAAGATCTTAACCTGTGTTTGTCTGGAGTGGGAGAACCATGGCGACTGACATGACTCAGCTTCTTTCTCCCAGCATTCTGTTCTGTCTACTCCGCCTACCTAATTTTCTGTCCTATCAGAGGCCAAGCAGTTTTTTTATTACTTAACCAATGAAACAACAGATAGAAAGATGACCCTCCTCCATCAAATACATACATATGTACATACATATATCACATATGAATGGATAATTGGATGATAGATACAGAGATAGTCTAAATAGATAAGATGAATAGACATACAGAAAGATTAGATAGATAAACAGATAGGCTGACAGCTAGAATTATTTACTTTCTTTATGGTCAGTGAGACTATTCATGTCTCTAGCAAAGCCACCCTCTGCTAAATAGTCTCAAATTATTTAACTGAGGGACTGGGATCATGGAATTGATAAACTGAGCAATTTATCAAAAGTCATGTGAGACAGAAAGAGAAGGAAGGAAGGAAGAAAGGAAGGAAGGAAGGAAGGAAAGAAAGAAAGAAAGAAAGAAGACAGAGAGGTAAGAATTAAGGTCTCCAGTCCCTCTGTTCTATCACATTACACCTGTAAATACCAAACAGGTCACAAACTATTCTGCTTAGAGAATTTGAACATTACTCCCCCAGTCAAAGAAAGATAGAAATTTCTATTTTTTCCATATTGTCATGGCAGCAACAAATGGATGCTGGAGAGGAGAGTTCAAAATGCCTCTTTAACATGATTTCCCTTTTAGCATGATGTGCTGGGTGGCCCTCTAATGTTCTACTAAAGCTGGCTTGTCACACTGAGAGAGGACCTTAGCCAGCTGGCTTCAGCACAGTTACCTGAACCCTAGTAGAGTGGTTTGTGATGGATGAGTTGAGCCCCCAAGCCAGGGTGGCAAGGGGAGCAAGCTCAGAATCATTCCCAAGTGTGTTGGAACCCTGTTTCTGGAAGCAGCTTTTCATAGCCTTGCTGTCAGATAGTCGAGCCTTGTTGAAAGAAAGTCCTCTGTACTCAGGATTTCAACATGGAGAAGGTTTTTGGAACTGTCACTCATGTTTTCCAGTATTTACACAGAAACTGGTTGAACAAATTAACTTTGACAAAGTAAGTTGTGGTGGCCCACGCCTTTAATTCCAGCACTCTGGAGGCAGAGGCAGGCAGATCTCTGAGAGTTTAAGGCCAACCTGGTCTAGAGAAAGAATTCCAGGATAGTCGGGGCTACACAGATATAGCCTGTATCAAAGCAAAGCAAATAGGTTTTTTTTTTTTAACAAAAAGTTTTGATAGATTAAGGTATCCTGTAAGAATGGGGCCAAGTTGGTAAGGACTCTGATCCTAAACTTCAGGTAATAATAGAACATTTGCACATTCAACTGGGCTTCATTATGCCCTTGGTCGTCCACATCACAAGTGACCAGCCTTTACGACTGAGAGAATTCATTAAGTAATTATTCTATTGGGCAATTCCATATAGAAAAATCCCACCTTGCCCAACAAAGGGCCATTTCAGTTCACTTCTGAATTAAAATCTTGACAGTCAAATTTAGTGCTAAGACAAGAATTTCAAAACAAAGACGAGCCCTAGGTAAATTGAATAGGCCCCACACGAAACTTCTACCTCCCCATTCCTCTCTGCTGGCTCCCTCACTACCATTATTTAACAGTGTCACAATGATTTTTATTATAGATAATCGAATATCTGTGCTATCATGGTCGGCTCATTGCCTATGAATTTAGAGAATATAAAAGTGATTATTTGAAACAAGAAAGGGAAAACAACCATCACAAACTTGACTCCTTTGCACAACACTTCTGGGAATCTGAAAGTATTATTTGATTTTGGGGCAAAGTGTCTGTGTCGTTACTCAATTCTTTCTCTTCTCCTCTTATTCTGCTCTTTTATATTTTGCCCAAGGCATCATTTAGTGTTTCAAAATATTAGCCTATTATAGGTATTCAGAAGCCCCGGGAGAAATGGAATACATTTACAGACCCATAAACATCTAAATTAGTGCTATAAAGAGGAAATACAGTCTACAGTTGGAGAGTACCCAATACATAATATGTTGTGGCATTGAAGAAACTTCCTTTCTGGTGGCTGGAAAACCTATTTGCTCTAACTATTCAATTTTAAAATGGATAATAAAAATAAATAATAGGCCTGCTTATGCTTCAATTGCACTTTTCATGGGTGATCTCAAAGACTTTCTCAACTGTTAATTTATGACCCCTAGGGAATGGTAGGTGGCAAGTAATATCTTTCTTCTCTAAATGGAGAAACAGACATAGAGAGGCCCAGGTGACTTGTCCAGTGACACAAGACAGCTCCATATAGAAGGACATCAGGAGGTTCTTTGAATGTTGGAAACCCTGCCATTCGCCTACAAAACCCAAGATGTGTGCTAACACTGGTCGTCTGACCATCCTGCATCTAACACCACCTGTGTTGGTCCATCCATTGCTCTTTCCTGAAAAGCCTTTGTGACATATGGTTGACAAGATGGATTCTTGCTCTTGCGTCTGTGTATGGGCTGGGGGTCAGCTGGGTCAAGCCAATGTCACACTTAGATGGGTAGACTAAGACCAGGATGATGTGTCCATCTTCCCACACAGGGGTTTGGCCAGAGTGCTTCATCAGAATAGAAAAGGAGCAAAAACACGGGCTTCAGTCATGTGGATGGAGCATGTATTATCTGTTTCATTCAGCTCTCACCTTCATTTTGCACAAATCAATCTTTTAGCTGATCTCCTACAGAGAACAGAAATCAGACCTACCCAGGACACGTGCAATCATAAGTGTAAGAATTAAAACATTTTTAATTTAACGTATGTGATTGTTTTGCCTGCATAGATTATGTGCACCATGTGTATGCAGTGCCCTAGGAGGCCACAAGAGGGTGAGGACATCAAATCCCCTGGAACTGAAGTCACAGGCAATTGCAGATGGCCTTGTGGGTCCTGGGAACTGAATCTGAGTCCTATTCAAGAGCAGCAAATGCTTTTATCTGCAGAGCCATATCTCTGGCAGTCTTTTAAAATAAATTGAGTATTTACTGATAACAGACTCATTCTCAACTCTTGATAGGTATATCATCTACCTTGGCTACACAATGGACTTTGGAATGTAAATTCTCTCAGATTTTTTTTAAAAAAATGAAATCTGATATTTATTGAGGTGATTCATTTATGTTTATACAGATGCTATTTGCTTGGCTAGGATGCAGGCTTAGTATTTGACTCCTTAACACCTAGGCATGCAGCCGTCACCACAGTGCACTGAGATGATGTTTAAAACTGATAGGACCTAGTGACAGGCCAGAGAGCCATTACATGAGTGCAGAGGACAGAGGAGGAAGTCAGAGGGGTCCTCATCTCCAGGCCTGTATTACCTTATTGCAAAACCAAGGACAAGTTACTCAAATCCACTGAGCTTCTGTTTCCCCATCCATCAAAAGAGGCCGATACAATTTTCATTTCGCTAGTGTGCCACTTAAAGATGACCACACAGACTTCTTTGTCGTTTCTTTGCATCTCCTTGGTCGTAAAGAACTGATCAAAGACAGAGGCTGGAGAGATGAATGAGTGGTTAAGAGCACTGATTGCTCTTCCAGATAACCTGGGTTCAGTTCCCAGAACCCACACGTTTGGTCCCAACCTTCTGTGACTCCAGATCAGGGGATCTGCTGCCCTCTTTTGGCTTCTAAGGGCATCATATGTATGTAGTGAGCTTAGATACACACAAGAAGAAAAAAAACCCTCACACACATAAAATAAAAACAAAACTTTGTCTTAGAAAGACTTAATCTAAGAGATTCAAGCAGAAATTAATTAGGTCACAATTCTAATTAGTTACTGTGAAGTCATACACAGTACATTTAGGCAAAGGAAACTCACACAAAACCAAATTTCTGTCAAGGAGCCATTTCAAAGTTACCTTGTAGCTCTTGAGATTTTCAGGATTTTAGAAACTTTCATATACACAAGACTTCATGAAATGTCGTTAGCATGCTGGTATTGTTGCAGAGGGAATCTTGTTACCCACAAAGCCTTAAAAAAAAACTCAACAGATTCGGGATGCCACAAGATTCTTTGCAGCATCCTGGGATAAATCTATATCCATGTCACGTAGCTCTGACTATGCCCTTACTCTATTCTGTGTCTATATCCTCCTCCGAATATTTGACAAGTACAGCCATTGAAGGTGAGGCACATCTCCCTCTCCTTCTGCCTCTTTCTATCCCTCTTTTTTTCTCCTCCCTTGGACTACGCATGATCAAAGGCTACAGCTTTAATCTACCTTAAATTCCACACAACAGTGCAATTTAAGACATGCCATCAAAGGCAATGCAAGTTATCTTCATCTTAAGCTTCAGTGATGCAGAGCCAGCCTCACCATACCGCCAGGCTCCACAGGGTAGCCTGTACTCCAGCTAGAGGACCAACTTTCCAACAGTATGCCCTTTTGACACTTTTCTTTGAAGTCTGGCTTTCTCCCCAAAGCAATTGAGGTCCCTCCCCCATCACTGTCACCCTCTGCCTCCGGGCTCTATCTGAGTCACTCTCTTCTCCATTAAATCTCTGGGCTCCTGTGGGGAGGAGAGTGGCCCCCACTGGTCCAGGCCTATTTCTCCAGGTTATATATGTCACCATTTTCCATGCCTTTAACAAGACTCAATTAAAAATTAATCAGTCCAGCATGGCAATTTGGAGTGGTAATTGTTTCTTTTCCTGACTCTGTGGCCATAGGCTAAAAGCACACCCAGTACCTAAATTAATCATCTAATTGGGATTTTTCCATACGCCAGACACTCAGTCTTCCTGCCGTCCCAGAAATGTGCTGTGTGACCTTAGGAATTAGATTGCTTTGGTGTCCAGTCCATGCCTTTCTCTCTACTTTCCCTTCCAACTCCCTCTAGTGAAATGGAGAGTCGCCACAGAGGCTCTTTACCTCACCTCTCCAGTGACTAGGAGACTTTCTCTTCAGAAGATAAGACAGGAACACACCAGAACGGTCTGGAAAGGATGTTTTGGATGCATATGTGGAACATAAGTTATAATTTTTAGAAAACTAGTTACCATGCGGCGGGAGAATTGGCTTATTAAATACAGAGGGGCAGACCCATTTAATGGGTTACAGTGCCGTTTTCAAATCTGTGAGAAGAGGGCTAGGGAGATGGCTCAGTGGTTAAGAGCATAGACTGCTCTTTCAGGGGATCCCAGTGTGGTTCCTAGCACTAGATGTACATACTTAGACCCAGACTCTCACATGTTGCGGGAGGTTCTTCCGCTCCTCCAGCCTATAGCCGCTGAGATACCAGCCCATTGGGGCGTGGTCTCTCTCCCTTTAAAAAAGCGGCCACTTCCCTCTCCTCTCTCTCTTCACTTCCTGCTCCACCGTCGGCGACTAGACTCCCCTTTCTGGTTGTGCAGAGGGCTGTTGTCTGGGACAGTGATCTGTAGGTTTTTTTCCCCTTTAAATAAATACCACCCTATTAATCATACACATAACCAAAGAGACATATGAGGAACTGTTTAATACACTCTTACAGCACACCTTCCAGGATATAGAGCTAAGATGGAAAAAGCAAGTTACAGAAAAACATAGAAACGTATGGAATTAATCATATGTGTTCTGTGCATGCATAAAGAGATAAAAACATACATCTACTTCAGTGTATATGTACATAAGTCATCTCTGGAAGGAACGACAAGAAGCTGATGACTTGGACAAGCAACCAAAGTACAAGGGTAGAAGACGGAATGCAAAATCATCACTATATCTCCTAAGTAGGCCTTGGGAACTGTGTTTCTTTTTTATACATTTCTATTTCTGAAATTACTAACACTCTTTGGTTTGGAGTTGAAATAGCAGCAAATGTGTTGGTGTTTATTCATACTAGCTAATACACACATGCATGTGGATGTGCATACACACATACAAACATTTTGTTTAGTCTTCCCAAATGCAGGATGAATAGCAATCTGCATTTGTTTGTTTCTGCAACAAAAGAAGATGAGTTTTACTTCCATTTCCAACCTGCACTTGAGTTTTAGTCTCTCCTGAAGAGATAGTTTCAGATTCTTTTGAAGCTGTTAATTGGGAAAAAAAAAACTCAAATTTTTTCATGTTAATATTCATCTGAATTCATCTCTGTAACTCAGTAAAGTCTACTTTAAAAAAAAAAAGCAACTTTGGATCTCCAAAGACATACTTGTCTCCTGGTATATCATAAGAAATTAATTTCCACTGCATTTTATAACCACATCCTTCTGGTTTTCCAGAAAGGATTAAATGATGGTGAAAGAGCCATCCAGTTTGTGAGTGGCGCCATTCCCTAGGCTAAATCGTGCCACAAGGACACGTGCTCAACTATATTCATAGCAACGTTGTTTGTCATAGCCAGAACCTGTAAACAACCTAAATGCCCCTCAACTGAAGAATGGATAAGGAAAATGTGGTACATTTACACAATGGAGTACTACACAGCAGAAAAGAACAACGACATCTTGAATTTTGCAGGAAAATGGATGGAGCTAAAAAACATTATTTTGAGTGAGGTAACCCAGACACAGAAAGACAAGTATCACATGTACTCACTAATAGGTGGGTTTTAAACGTAAAGCAAAGAAAACCAGCCTACAAACCACAATCCCAGAGAACTTAGACAACAATGCAGGCACTAAGAGAGACTTACATAGATCTAATCTACATGGGAAGAAGAAAAAGACAAGATCTCCTGAGTAAATTTGGAGCATGGGGATCTTGGGTGATAGTCGAAGTGGGGAAGAGAGGCAGGGAGGGGAGCAGAGAAAAATGTAGAGCACAATAAAAATGAATAAAAAAAGAAAAAAGGGGGGAAAAAGAATGGAAAAAGAGGAGGAAGTCAGCTGAGGCCCAGCATTCATCTCCCTGCACCGGATAGCGGGAGAGATGTGACCCACTGCCTCATGCTTCTCCCGCCATGCCTTCCCCACCGTGATGAACTCTACCCTCCAACCATGAACCTTAATAAACCATCCTTCCTTGCGTTACTCTCTGTCAGGACACTGCAATGGGTAAAATACTTAATGTGCCATCCACCTTCAAACTGTGCTGGAGGCAGATGTATTCTTGAACTGTGAACCACTATACAAAGCATTCGACACGAATATTAATGAAAACAGCAACAACAGCTTATCTGTATTTTCTGTTGGGAATACCGTGAGGGTCCTTTCTTTAACAGCTATATTTCCTTCTGCCTAGGCAACTGATCCATGCATGTAGTAGATGAAGCTTCTCTGCAGGTTACTTTGTGTGACTTTATAGCTGCATGAACTTAACAATCATCTTCATTTTCACCTCTCTGAGGTTATTTCTATAAAAGGTGATATCATTTTTGGTGTTTGACCTGAACTTTTCACCGAACAGAGCTGTAGGTGTGAAATGAAGCACTTTAGAGGATGGTAGTGTTGTTGTTGTTGGTGGCGGTAGTGATGGTAGTGCTGATGGTGGTGGTGATGATGGTGGTGATGATGGTGGCGGTGATGGTGGTGGTGATGGTGGTGGTGGTAATGATGGTGGTGGTGATGATGGTGGTGGCAGTGTGTGGCGGTGGTGATGGTGGTGGTGGTGGTGGTGATGGTGGTGGTGATGGTGGTGGTGGTGATGATGGTGGTGGTGGTGGTGATGATGGTGGTGGTGATGATGGTGATGATGGTGGTGGTGATGGTGGTGGTGATGGTGGTGGTGATGGTGGTGGTGATGGTGGTGGTGGTGGTGGTGATGATGGTGGTGGCAGTGTGTGGTGGTGGTGGTAGTGTTAAGGGTGATGGTGGTAGTGTTGGTGGTGATGGTGGTGGTGATGATGGTGGGGTGGTGTGTGTGTGTTACATGCTACAATGTATTCATATAAATATACACATATATCCTGCAGTGCACACATATACAGAGGCTGGAAGGGGCACTTTCTGGTGGTTCCCTCTCTTTATTTTCACCTTATTGCCTTGAGACATAGGCTCTCACTGAACCAGATCCTCTCACTTAACCAGAGCCATTTTGACTAGTATGACTGGCTGGTGAAATCCCCAACCCTGGAGCCACTGACTCGCAGTCATGCTCAGTTTTTTGCGTAGGTACTAGGAATTCTAACTCAGATCATCATGCTTATACAGGAACGCTTTACCCACTGAGCCATCTCTCATCTTGGGTTTCTCGTGTTCTACTCCATGAATCAGTTTATTGTAGGTTGGCCATGAAAAAAGCTACTATCCTCAGACCTCTACTTGCTATAAGACTTGGAGTCATCATGGGTCTCTAGAAAAAAAAAGCATGCCAATTCCGTACTAGGACATGCATGTCACTGAAACGAGCAGTCCTGTTTTTATTAGCCTCAGTTCAACCTTTCTCGAGACATGCACTTACTTCTTTAGACAAAGCAGATTGTCTTGCTTGTTGGAGTCAAGCCAGGAAAAGGATGTGCGTGTGTGCGCAGTCTGCGCTTGACCGATAGAAGCCTGAAGCGAGGAGCATGGCCCAGATCTGCTTGCCCAGGGCTCCTACAGGCAGCTCAAAGATCCTAGCCAGACATAACAAAATCATTTCCCCAGCTTCTCGTGGACTGTTCAAGATGCCACTGAAGCGGTTTTCCCGACTCTCTGTTAACGGCAGCAGACCCTAGACATTTCTAAAGCCTCTCCCGGGCAGGAGCGACGGAATTTGAAGCCGGCAGGAAGCTCTGATCTCTTTATGCTCCTATCATGAAAACTCAAGAGGACCCTCTGACCTCTGACCTCTTCTCCATGGTCCAGTTTGCCTTAGGGGCTCTTTCTCATGGCCAACCTACTTTTCCTTCTTAGTTCTCTTCCTCTTTGGTCAGCCTCACCTGTGATCACCCAGGGCTGGAGGAGAGGCAAGCCCTCCCCTGGCCCTGATAACAGGGTTACATGACTGTAATTACAGGTTTTTGCTTCCCAGCTCCCCAAATGATAGTCGTCCTCGAATCTGAATCTCTTCAGTCACATGGAATCAATTACTGAGCGAAATTGGGAGGTTCGTTTTCCCCCCGAATGAGATATGCCTTTTAGAGCTGCCGTTTCTCTCCAGCTGGTAGCTTATTGGGCCGCATTGTTCTCTGCCCAGAGGAGGAACAAAGTTCCATTCGGAAGGATCGCCACGAGTTGATCCGACAGGGAAACCCCATCGGCCCCCAGACTCGGTGCATGCTGAATAGAGGGGCATGGGCGGCTAATCACTAGAATTTGCATTTGGTGGGTATGAAATGGATTCTGTAAGAACAACTAAAATCTATCAGGTCAGGTCCTCTTGTTTAGATGAACTGGTCCTCCAGTCCTGGGACTTGTAACTTGAACCAGCTCCCCTGCTAGAAACTACCAAGAAAATAAGCCATTTCTTTTGTTAGGATGACTCTCAAGGGCATGGCATCTCTATGAGTGCAATAAAACAAAATGCAGATGTGTTGCAACGTGATGTCTCTTCTGAATGAAGGCTGGATCAAGGGATCACAAAGTCTGATGAACAGTGGTGATGTTTGTCAGTCAGGGGCCTAAAATTTGCTCAGTGTGTGTTACCTTCAGGAAAGGCTGCATGTCCTCTTTCTGACCAAGAGACTGAGAATGTGAAACGTGGGTAGCTTGCTCGTGTTCAGCCATCAGTTAAGGTATAGAATCAGAACATGAACCCAGGTGATGTGAAACCAGAGTCCACCCTTGGGAAGTCCTGCCTTGTGAAGGCCCTCTCCTTATATGGTGGCCACTCTTCTTCATTGCTCCATGTGAGAGAAACACCTTAGAGGAAGAAGGATGTACTCTGGATTACAGTTTCAGGACTGGAGTCTCTCAGGACAGGCAGGGTACCACAGTGCAACAGCTTAGGGCATGTTGGCTGGAGCCTAAGGTAGGCGATTACATCCTAGGGGGAGGAAGGAGGTAGAGAGAGCTTTTGGATGGCTGAAGTGAGTTATAACCCCTAGAGTCCCACATCTGTCAGATAGGTCCCATGTTCAAGAAGTCCACCCTCTAGGGGCCGACTGTTCAAATATATGAGCCCTATTGGAGACAACCACATTCACACCAAAACAATATAATCGTCAGTTCCAAGGAAGACAAGTTCTGACCTATAAGGAATTGGAAGCACAGAGATGCTAGCTAATTCACCCAAGTCAGCATGGAACGATCTAGAAGGATATGCTGTCCCCGGTAGACACTGAAACAGTATTTTTTTGTAAGCAAATGAAACACACACATACATTCTCCTCGTGACTTTTCAGATGAGTAGTAGAGGATTTGCAGATTCAGATGGAAGAGAGGACCCAAGCCCCCACTGACCCGACTCACTTCTCTTCCCTTTTAGCCGTGATCCATGACTTCTGATCTCCTAGACTCAGCTTCCTTCCTAGAGAAAGGACCTCCCTGATAAAACCTGGGCCACTGGCCCAGGGCTGCTGGGCCCTAGCCTTCTGCCCATTTAGCATCTTCACTGTAGGTGTAGGAACAGACCTCGTAAAAGGGCCTTTCTCATGATTATTATTTTGTGGTCAAAAGGTTGCATACACTATTTTTTTTTCTGCTGCTAAAGCTTAGAAAGGGTGGAAAGCAAAATATTTTGATAATTATTCTGGCCATCGGGTTACATAAGAGCCCCTACAGCTTTCTGCATCAAACTTGAACAGTCAAAACCACAAATTCTGTTTTTGCAGCCATAAAACATTCATGGCACAAAAAAAGGGGGAGAGAGGGGAGAGGAGAGAGAGGGGGGAGAAAATAATAAAATCCATTTTCCATTCGCTTGAAACTTATAAAATTTAATGTGGTGAAAAATGACAGTTTACTCCCCATGGAAAACTATTTGGAGCCATGGCTCACAGGCATAGTAGACAGACTCTAAAACAGGCTTGCAATCATTGGATAACGTAAGACATCGAGGGCTGGCAGAGGATGTCCCCAGGTGAGATGTGTAAAGAGGACTCAAATTAGGCTTTGGGTATTAGGTGACTATGGCTTGGGGAACAGACTCTTTTTTTTTAGATGCAGTTTGGTTGGGAGTATACTTGTTTAGCATGCAGGAGGCCCTTGGTTCTATCATTTTAGTGCTGTATAAAACCATGAAGTAGGGCACATGTGTAATCCCAGAATTAGAGAAATGAAGGCAGGAGGATCACAGATCCAAGGTCATTCAAGCTATCTAGTGTGATCTAGGTCAGCCTGAGCTAATGAGACTTGTATAAAGACACAAAACCAAGAAATATGATGTCATTGGTGGAGTACCGATGTCCATCACCCCACCCCTTGTCAGGGTACCACAGTAAGATCAGATTCAAGACATCTAGTGGTGAGGCCTTGAAAGTACAGCAGAGGAGATACAGTCCTGTCTTTCAAATCAGCATACGATGCTTCCCTCTGCAAAGTTGAAGAGTGTGGGTTAATAATCTCCAACTACACTTTCAACTTGTCTTACACAGGAATTATTGTAGTGGTATATTATTTGTATTTTGATAAATAAATCTTGCCTGAAGACCAGAGGGAAAGCTAAAGTCACTAAAGGTCAGGCAATGGTGACACACACCCTTAATCCCAAGATTTGGGAGACAGAGTCAGAGGGATCTCTGAGAGTTCAAGGCCACTCTGGACTACACAAGAGCAATGCAGAAAAAATCCAGGTGGCAGTGGCTCACACCTTTAATCCAAGTCCTAGGAATCACATGCCTTTAATCCCAGGAGTAGAGGAAATATAAAATGGGAGGAGAGAGAGGTTTAGTCTGCTTAGTCTGTGGTCACCCTGCCTTGGTAGAGGTGAGACTTCTCTAGTGGCTTGGCTGCTTTGCTTTTCTGGTTTTTGGGTTGAACCCCAATTTCTGTCTTTGTGTTTTTATTATTCATGCTACAAAGTGTAGAAAACAGAAGTCCTCTGGTGTGATGGTTTGAATGAAAAATGTCCTCCGATAGTATGAGGTATTTCAATACTTGGTCTCCAGGTGGTGGCACCATTTAAAGCGGTTATGCAGAGATGCAGCCTTGCTGGAGGAAGTACACCATTAGGAGTAGTCTTTAGGACTTCAAGGCCATGCCTTACACCCAGTTCACTTTCACTGCCCTGTGCTTGCTACTGACAGTGTGACTTTTCAGCTTCCTGCTCTGGCTTCCATGCCTACCTACCGCCACACCTCTTATTACCAAGATGGACTCTTACCCCTCCAGAACTTTGAATCAAAATAAGTTCTCTCTCCTTTAAGTTCTCTTTACTCACAGTGTTTTACAGAGCAACAGAAAAGTAACTAATACAGTTGGATTGCCAAATCCAGGGAAGACTGAACTAAATAATAATCAGAAATATGCATTTCTTGCACTTGGACTGCTGAGATAGCTTCAGGGGCTAAGAGTGCTTGCCACCATGCCTGACAAGATGAGTCCAATCTCCAGAGCACACATGAGAAAAAGAGAGGATTGGCTCTTGAAAGTTGTCCTCTGACCTTCACATGTGCTGTGACATGTATGCTGTCCCCCATACAAATAAATAAATGTAATGTTTGTTTTTTAAAAAAATCAGTACCTGGATTGTTTCTGAAGAAAATTGCTTCAGGCCTATCTTCAGCATTTGAGAGTGTGATGATTCGCCTGGGCTGCCAATCTAAGAAGATCTAGCATCACCTAAAAAACAGGCCTCTGGTTGTGCCTGCGAAAATTCTCTAGATTAGGTCCTTTTCTAGGCATGTCTATGAGCGGTCACCATCATTGTGCTAGCCTCCAGGCATGCCTGAGGGGGATATTATCCAGAACGGTCTCTGTCTTATGTTCAGTCGCTTTCGGCTTTTACACGCGGAGATATTAAGCATTCCATTACCCTCCGTTTTGTACATTGTGTGTGTGCTGTGTGTGAATGGTATGTTTTCATGTATGTGTGCATGCATGTGCCCATGTGTGTAGAGGTATGTGGTTGATATCTAGAATTTTCCTTCATGCTTGCAACAGCCCTGCCGTGCCCAGAAAGCCTTGCTTCGCTGCAGTCACTCACTGCCTCTGACTTTTATAATGTCTCTGTTCCCTCTTCCCCAAGACCTCTGAGGTTTGTGAGAAGGAAGTGGGACACAGATGTCCCATATAGAGTTGAGCACTCCACCGTCTCTTACTGTCTTCATGCTCAGGAGGTTGTGTGTCTCTGTATTAGTCACTATCTAGTGCAAAAAGAAGTTTCTCTGATGAGGGTGAAAGATACACCACTCTTTGGATACAAAGATAAGCACTTAAGGGGCAGTTTAATGTCGTATCTTTTTATCAGAACCGTAGTGGTAGGTTCTCCACTAAGGCCTGTGACCTACCCAGACTTGGCTAAGTCAACAATACCTGGCATGAGTTTTGCCTTATGAAATAGGTCTTAAGTTCAGTTATAAAGTCTGTGGGTATTCCCGTAACATCCACACCACGTATTTGGCCAGGCTAGTCAGATAACATTCACGATAACTTTTCTTTTTTGGAATCATGCTCTAGTACCACCTCCCAGCGCTATGAAATCCAGCTGGTAAGGATGAAGATTTCCAGGTCAATACAGGCTTGACTTCTTCATACCCTATGACTCAAGCCTGTGGTGCCTTCAGCAATAAGTTGGGAAAAGTAATCAATAGCAATGGCAATAGCCTAATATGTTCAGGAGCCTATGACCAATACATAAAGAGAAATACCCCAATGGATGTTGTCTTTAATAGCCAGCATTGTCTGGGAGAGCCATGGTCCCCTGTTATACACCAACTCCATGCGAAATCTTTTAATGCATACATGTGTATAAAATTTATGTAGTTTCGCCGGGCGGTGGTGGCGCACGCCTTTAATCCCAGCACTCGGGAGGCAGAGGCAGGCGGATCTCTGTGAGTTCGAGACCAGCCTGGTCTACAGAGCTAGTTCCAGGACAGGCTCCAAAGCCACAGAGAAACCCTGTCTCAAAAAACCAAAAAAAAAAAAATTTATGTAGTTTCTATAATAGTATGTTTCCATGTGGAACCGTCAAAGGTCTTTAGTGTTAGTTATTCTCCCCCCTCCCCCACTCCCTTGTCTACCCTGCTCTCCCATCTGCCTTCCAATTACTTCTATATTCAATGTTTTCATAAACCATTCCAAAAAAATCTCCCTCTTCAAAAGATAAAATGAAGAAACAGATTGCTCTGTGATAGAGAAAAGTTAATACTATCAGTGAAAAACCACAATATTTATCTCTTCTCCTTGTTAGAACCAGGCACATTTGAGCATCAAATTCAGTTAAAAGTATCTTTGAAGAAATAGTTGAATACTCTCTGTTTGAGACACAGAAAATGTAATACAAGATGGGAAGATGCTTCTGTATTTAAATTGCTTGCCATACAAGTAAGGGGACTAGAGTTCAGATCCTAGATCCCACATAAATGCATGGGCATAGTGGCCACCTGTATAACTCTAGTCTTAGAAGGGGAGACAGATTTCCAGGGCTGGTTTGATAGTGAGATTAGCTCTATCAGTGAGTTCTGGGTTTCACTGAGAGACTGCTTCAAAAGAATAAGGAGTAGGGACATGAAAGAAGATTCTTAATATCAACCACAGACTGTGGCACACATGTACCATGTACAAATACGTGCACATATGCGTGATAACATACATGCACATACATGTACAAACATAGTGTACAGAAAATTTACAAAAAATATAGGGGAAAAGATAAATGCAATGCTTAATACCTACAAATACAAAAACTGAAAATAACTAAATGTAAGACAGCGACCCTGTGATAAACTTGGCCCTTAGCAGCTTTAAGCTACTCAATACCAAACTCACAGTTTTTTTTTGTTACAGTTCAGATGCTCTCGGAGTGCGTCTAGGAATAGCAGTGAGGTGAATATATTTTTCATATATGATACTGTTTTTACAAAGTTATTTTGATTGCTCCACACAAATGCTGGGAAATAGAAGACTGAGGCCAGCACCAAGGGACACCTATGCATTTCATACCTACAGCTTTGGGGGACTTGATTTTCTGTGGTTTGGAATCAAGATTTTCCAGGAACCACTTAATCATACAAGTTCCTTCTGAGTCTAAAGGCAACTAAATCCAACTAATGGGTTTTCTTCTCAGGGGAGTCGCAGAAAGGTCTAGGGTACACACTCAATGTGTGCTAAACTCTGAACAATAGAAGAGCATTGATTAGGAGATAGGAAATGTTTAGCTCCTTTGAAATTCTAGCAGGGCAAGAGACCATAGGATGTCACCTGCTTAAGAAGGTTCTTGACTGTTTCCCATGACCCCGGCTTTACTTTATTGCACAGGTATACACACTGCAGCCAGGCTCGGAGTTGATGTCTAGACTTCACTACTTATGAATAGTCAGATCCTTAACGAATCAGCTAACCGCTGCTTTTGGAATACGTATAGACTCAAGTGCATGCATTTGTGTATGCTGTATTTTTTGAGTGTGTCTGTGTGTATAATTGTGAAGTTGTGTGTGAAGGACAAAATGTAACAGTGGGTGTCATCCTCAGAGACACCATGCACCTCTGTGAGTTTCTGCCAGACCTGAAGATCCCAATTAGGTTAGACTGATCAGTGAGCACCATGCACCTGCCTATCTCTGGCTTCCAAGCACTGGGATCCCAAGTCCACACCAAGGTATCTCTCGGGTTTAAATCTGGGGACTTTCAGATCCTTGTGCTTGTAATGTTAACATTTACCAGATCTTATCTCTCTCCATCTCATAACAACTTTTGCTGTGCTTCTCACACATGATATGAGATATGTAATGGTATATATAATACTATATATGTATAATGTACTACATGCATACAAAATAAAAAATTATACATACCTCGCAGTGTTCTTATACACACAAAACTGCTCACCACCATGTTTGGTATGTGTTAACATTTGATGTGTTCATGAACAGTCAATACTGTTAGCTATATGCAATCAAACATACATAAAGAAGTCTTACACACATATAATGTCAAACTCATTTACCACTAGCATAAGGGACATCTGAGAACAGCCTGCCTGACTCTGAGCTCCAGTGGTCACCCATAACAAATCATCAAAGAGGCAGAGAATCCCATGTCCCTGTTGGACCCATTTGCAATTCTGAAAGTTCCATTCATTCCAGAAACCATCAATCAGTGTTTGTAGAGCACCAGGTCAGACGGAGAGAATTGGGTCTCTGTAGTAGAGAACCAGGCTTTCCCCCAGACACATCAACCATGGAGGAGTCAGCCATGGTCACATGCAATAGCCACACACTCACATGTTGCCTTTACACACACAGAACGGCACAAACACTTACAGTACGCCCGAGGGCGCTGAAGGAGAGTTGACCTCAAAAAAGACATTTGGCCCAGTTAGAAACTAAAGAAGGAACTAATCAAGTAGAGGCGGGGAGAAAAGAACAATGAGCAGCTGACCGGAAGATACCAAAAAAGTTCTTACGTATAATAGACATGTTAAGGAAGATAAGACCAAAGTCAGTCAAGCTGTGCTACACAGATCAAACAGAGGAGGAGTTCACAGAAAGAATCAGCGTCAAATCTCTCTGCTTCCCACCAAGCATAAAATGAAGATAAAGAGTACAGGCTTACATCACTTACAGAGAGAGCTATATCCAGTCCCCAGCATGGCAAGAAAACAACTCCCAGAATGAACCCTGCCAACATCCTCTTGCTTAGGAACAGCATACGTAGTTTGCTGGCTGTTGAAAAACAACGCCCTCCCTGCTTTCCACAACCAGAACTGTTTGTTTGTTTTTTCCCTCAATGCACCAAAGGGAAGAGAATAATATTTACTGTGTCTCTTGCATGTACCCCTTATGAACGTGGCATTAGTCTCATATGGAAACACGTGGACAGGCCTCCAAAAGTAATTCCTTAACCACAAATACATCCTCTACTTGTCTGATCTCAAATTGCTCTGAGGAAGAATCAGAATTTCGGGTCAGGTGTGAGGCTAGCACAGGCACTATCAGCCCCTTAGATATGAATGATCTGTGAGGTAGGGGCAGGGGTTTTGACACAGGCCAGAGTGCCAGTGAGAACCTCGCTTCAGGCTCGGTGGAGCGTCCACCTCCCTAGGACCTTCCTGGGTCCACCTGAAGACACTTCATGGGGCTCCTCAGCACAAATACCAGGAGGAACAATGGAAAGCCTCTCCGTGTTCATCATCCAGATACCATCTCTGGATCCCAGTGGGGCACAATTATTCGAAGCGAAATAACACAGCTAGGGTTTCACATCCATCCGAGCCTTGGATATGAGGCTCACAAAGCTGCAGGGATGCAAACAGCCCCCCTGGCTTCACCCTGGCCTCACACCACGCACCCGCCCCTTGTTGCTGTCCTCTTTTCCCTTCCAGCTTCTAATTGGCTGATACCCGATCCTCGTGGCTGTTTCATTTACCGAGCGCACAAGGCCACTTGAGACCGGCTGATACGTGTGGGAAAGCGGCAGCCATGTTGCCTGCACCTGCTGGGGCTGCCCGAGGCCCCTCCCTCCCTGCCCTTCCCATTATGCTCCGCCTTACTCTGTTTCAACAGTAGCAAGAAAAGAAGTCAAAGTAGCTAGCATTCATCGCCAACACATACAAAGAGAGGAGGCCAGAGAGCGTCCTTGTACCTCTTTCCCATGTAAATCCTGCCCAGTGGCCTAGTTCAATAGCAAATAGCAATCCTATCTCTTTTCAGAGTTACAGAATGTAAGAACCAGAAAAGGGCAACAAGGGAACTCTTTATGTTAATGGCCTAAGTAACATTTTACACACACACACACACACACACACACACACACCCTAATACAAAACTATCCATATTTGGTATCCCCAAGTAGGTCATATCTATTGCTTTTGTGGAAGTAAGAAAATGCCAGATCAAAGACACCAGAGACTTTTGACTTTCAAGAGAAGAGGCTGAAATACTAATCGAGGTTCACGGCGACTTCCTTGGAATGTGGACCGAAGCAGAGGCATTCTATGTGCAGATTGTAGCAAAGCTGAAGAACACACCGGAATTCAAAGGAGAAGGAGACAGAAAGCCAGAGGCTGACTTCTCAGGCACCTGGCAACAGAGAAACAAAACCGAGTCTTAAAGTCCGATGGACAAACTCTTGGGTGGTGGCTATTAAAATGTTAGATGATATACACTCCCTGGTAGTGGAAAACACTTCACAAGACCTGGAAATGGGAAGGATCCATTAAGGCAGGTAATGCCTTCCCCAGCACGGGACATGGTTCCCAGCAAATACTCTTTAAGTGCCCCTTGGGGTGAGCATTAGAAGCCAAGCCATTCTCTCCACCTCAGTAGAGCCCAGCCATCTATCTATAGGATCCGGTTTCTGTTATGAAATTAAACTTTGGCCTTAAAAGCATTGCTCCATACCAAACCAGCCCTTCATAGCAGGTTTTCATTAAGGACCAGCCGTAGCTCTTGGAGGGGACCGGAAAGGTCATTTTATCCATCCCTTTAGCTCCGGGCAGGTCTGGAGTGAAATGACACCAGACTGGGTCTTATTATAAAATTCCCAAGAAAGGCAGTCCAGTAGCCCCTGCTGCAATACTGTGATCCCATGGCACTGTGTTCCCGTGTGGTTAGAAAATGCTTCCTACAATCCAGACAAAAGCCTTCTTACTGTGCCTGGAAACACGTTCCTGCTTGGAGCAGCACAACACTGTTCAGGATGCGATGCAGGTCACACATACCCAGAGAGAAGCAGTCAGCACCACGCTGCAGCCTCCTCCTGCTGCTCATCCCCAGTTACTGTCTGAGTTTCAAAATCACAGTCTTTTAGAAGGAAGGAGACTTTCGTTGTTGTTGTTGTTGTTGTTTTTTTTTATGGTTAGTTTGCAAAATTGGTCATGGGTAAAGACAACAGTAAAAGAACAGAAGACCCCAAAGAAAGGCAAGCCAGGTTGTGAGGTTTATCTGGCAGAGGCCTCAGGATCTGTTTATCTACCTACTCATCATTTCATCTCACTGTCTCGATAGGATTGGGAAGATTTCTGAATCAACTAAATATGCAAATCAACAGAATCCAGAGTTTTTAAAGGATCTGCCACACAACAAACAAATTATATCACATCGTTACCCTTCTTCTGCATTATTTAAAGGTCCCTATGCACGCAAGGCTAGCTCTTTAACCCACTGAGATATCAGCCAGCTCTGCGCACCACTGATTTTTAACAAAATCTCTCTCTGACTGATTTCTGTGTTGTGAACTTGGCATCCTACCTTGGGAATTCAAGGATGATTGTGGCCCTGCTGGTATGTTTCTGGGCATTTTCTTTATTGATGATTGATGTAGGAGGGCCCATCCCACTGTGGACAGTGCTACCCCTAGACACGCTGGCCTCAGTTGCATAAGCAAAGCAGCTGAACAAGCCAGTAAGCTGTGTTTCTCTGTTCGTTTCTGCTTTAGGCTCTTGCCTCAAGTTCTTGCCTTCGCTTCCCACAATGATGAACTGTATAACCCTCTGGAATAAACCCTCTCCTCCCCATCTTGCTTTGACCAGTGTTTTATCACAGCAGCAGAAACCACACTATGACAATAGGGAGGTGGGTAGGGCCCGTGACTGCAACTCCCTACCATGCTACTCTTGGTTGTAGTAGGAATTGAATGAAAGTCATGAAACAGTAACTTTCATTTTGTTCTTATTGCCTTTAACTGTTCTTATCCAAATGGGTTCAGAGTCAAGAAACCTCCATTCTCTTTTAAGAAGGAGTCAAGTAATACACAGCCAGGTCTTGTCCTCTGAGGACAACCTCATCCAAATAGTGCGAAGATTCTCACTCATCTAGCAGGCTTTGAGGAAAGAGAACAGAATGGATTCTGTTCATAATATTTTCATTTTCTCATTATTGGGGGGAAATCGGTTTTATGAACAGTTTATATTAAGATAGAAACATTTTCTTACCGGTAAAAAAGTTTCTGAAAGAGATCATGATGGAAATGGAGTGATAGAGAATAACTTTATAATTTAGCTATCTGTATTTCACCATGCTTAATTCAAAGTCTTGACAAACTATGAAAGCATTACTCTGAAGAATGTAATAAAGAAAGCTCCTGCCTTTTGCCTTTTGTTTCGCAGTACAAAGAGGTGAAAGAGGAGGAAGGTGAAGGGTTTATATGTATGTATGTATGTATATTTGAGATAAGACCTCACTCTGACCCTGTAGCTCACCAATTTGCCTAGACAGGATGACCAGCCCTCTAATCTCCACCTCCCCAATACTGAAGTGATAGGCATTTGCCCCCAGACCTGGGTTTTTCATGTGGCTGCTAGGGAAGCAAACCCAGATCCTTTCACCTGCTTACTGGCTGAGCCATCTCCCAAGCTCCTGCACATTTTCTGGAGCCCTACCTTTTCCTAGCATTCTGCTTCACTGGGTTTAGCAGGTTCAGCAGCTTGGGGTCACTAGAAAGCTAACAATCTAATGAAAAAAAGAACGAACCAAATAGATCAGAGAGATAGCATGTTAAAGCGCGCGCGCGCACACACACACACACTCACACACATGCACACCATCTAAGCTTGTGAATGGTAAGTATAAGGATAAAATGATGCCCTCTGTTTCATTGGTTTCTGTGCGAAAAGTTGGAGAACACCCAGTCTGCTTTACTAATTCTCATGGAATCATAACATTGAGTAGCAGTCATGGAAAAACAGGTTTTAGACAAGGAAACGGGAGGGGCTAACCCAGTACCTTCCACCTTTCTGTTAGAAACAGCCAGAGGGGCAGCATTTGAATCCACTGCAGGTCTTTCTAGGCAAACGCGGAGGCCACCTGTCCCTCACAAGGGTGAAACTATGTAGGGAAAGGTAAGAGTTAGACCATCAAAATCATTACAGACAAGCCATTTTCAAAGGGAGCAATGTCTTAGTATCTAGGATTTTCCATCCTATCATTTAGCATAAACTGAGCTTGGGTTTCAGAGTTCAGTTGAACACCAAACAGTTGGAACTTTTGTCATTAAAATAATATAATAATAAAATATCTAAAATAGATAAGCAAAATAACAAGACACAATCTTTGTTAGGTGTGATCATGCTCCTTGTGGCAGGGGATGTAATTATTGGATATAATTGACAGTTTCAGCTGGCTTTAGAGTGTCCCCTGGCCCTAGTCAGACACTCAGATGTTATAAACAAATGGACGGTTTAAAAACCCTTCTTTGGACCACTGGATACAGAGAATCAACAGACGACGGAGGGAAAAAAAAGGCATACAACCCCCTTTTGTTGCCCTTTCTTTCTTTCTTTCTTTCTTTCTTTCTTTCTTTCTTCTTTTTTCTCCTTTTCTTTCCAGATCTCATCAGAGGATGATTGATACACACACAGCAGCCCTTCAAACACCAGCCACCGCCTGAGGCACTTCCTATAATCAAAGCCCACGCCCACCCAGAGCTAATTTAGACATTAGATTAGTGTCAACTGATTGATTTAAAACAGCCATCCTTCCTCCCCCCACTCCCGCATCTCCAAGCACCAAGGGCTGGTACCCTAAACGGTACTCTGCAACAGACAAGAAAAACTATTCATGGAACTTTCAGGAAGGAAACCTGGGGGAGATGACGCAGGTTGGCTAGAAATTACCCAGAAGAACTTGACTGGAAAGAAATTGCGGCAGGGTGTGTGTGTGTGTGTGTGTGTGTGTGTGCGCGCACGCGCGCGCGCGTGCGTGCGTGCGTGCGTGCGTGTGTGTGTGTGTGTGTGTGTGTGTGTGAGGGGGGGAAGTGATGGGAGAGGGGGTGATGAGAATGAACGGTTTCTGAGAGCAAAAAAACCCTTTGGTCCAATTTGTTGAGTTAAGTTAGAGTGTTTGTGATGTTTGAGAGAAAATTATTTGTAGTTTAGCCTAGGAGAGCTCTGAGTACATTTGGCTACAATTTAGATACCATTTTTTCAAAGTCTTGTCTCTCCTCTCTTGCAGCTTTTTGTTTCTCTCTCTACAAATATATGAGCAGGGAACATTCAACGTTGTCTTAATGGATTAAGCAGAGACAAGGCTCGGGGAGAAAATTACAAATGAAGTCGTTACAGCTGCTGGAACTGGCACTGAGCAGAGAGCGGTGAGGGGCTTTCGCTCCTCACAGGGGAAGAGACTCCTCCAAGTCCTTGCAGAGTGCAGACTTGAGTGCCTGCCGAACAGGAGGTGACATTCCCTCACTTCCCTAGCAACTGACTACACGGCTCGGCAGCTGGCTCTGCAGAGGAGCCCAGAGTCATTGGATTTCAAGGAAAAAGTGGACCCTTTCCCAGAAGAGACCACCGGAGTGGGGGTGGGGGAGGGGGGCAGCCAGGGGCCAAGTGCAGACTTTTCATTCTCGGCTTAAAAGCCTTTTCCATTTGTCAGGCAGTTACTACTGTACTCTGGGGTCAGGGTTGATCCAACACAAACACACCTCTGGAATTATGTCTGTGCGAACGGCTCCTCAAGAAGTGCTATAACTAGAGTATAACCTTAGAAGAAGAGCGCGAGCCAGGAGCGTGCCTTCTGTTATGGTCCGAATGCAACAACGCCCTCACATGCTCGTGTATTTGAACATTGGGCTCCAGCTGGTAAAGCCGGTTATGAAAGCTTTGGGACATGGGACCTCCCTGGGAGACCTGAGTCGCTTGAGGTGGCCCACAAAGGTGATAGCCTGACTCGGCTTCTCGTCCTATCTTTTCTCCCCAGCCCACCTTGCCGTGAACAAGCTCCATTGTTTAATCTCATGCCATCCATGACTGCCGTGACAGACTGTGTTCCCTGAAGCCACAAGCCAAGATAAAGCCATCCTCCCTTACGTTGTCCCTGTCTGGTTTTCTCTCACAGCAATGAGTCACTAACAATGTTCTGTAGACAGGACGGTATAGCATCCATGCCAACTTGACTGGACTTAAAAGATGACCCAAGGGAAATCCCTCTGGGTTTGTTTCTGAGAGCAGTTCGAGAGCTATTTCACTGAGAAGAACCTCTCTAAATATGGGCAGTACCATCCAATGAGCCAGAAGACGGGAGCTGAAGAAAACAAGGAAGGAAACTGAGCATCAGCGTGCATCTCTCTGTTCCAGACAGTGGTTACAACATGGCCATCATCACACACTCCTGCTGCCATGACGGCCCTGCCACGCCGGACTGAACCCTCCGACTACACGCCCATACCAACCCCACCTCAAGTTGCTTTTCCCTGGCATTTTGTCATAGCGATAAAAAAAAAAAAGTATAACTAATACAGTGGATGGAAGACAGGTGTAATTGTTGCTTTTTTTTTTTATTGGGATAAAAATACTATGACCAAAAGCAACTTACAGAAGAATGAGTTTATTTCAGTGTATGGCTCCAGAGAGAGAGAGAGAGAGAGAGAGAGAGAGAGAGAGAGAGATTTCGTAGTCATGGGATTTCTTAGTTAGATTTTCTATTGCTGTTATAAAACGTTATAACCAGAAGCACTTGGAGTAGAGAGAGTTTATTTGGCTTACATATTCTGGGACACAGTACATCACAGAAGGAAGTCAAGGCAGGAACCTGAAGGCAGGAATAGAGGCATAGGTCATAGAGGAGTGTGCTTACTGGCTTGCTCATTTTCTTTCTTTCTTTCTTTCTTTCTTTCTTTTCTCCCTTAGATTTTTCAAGACAAGGTTTCTCTGTAGTTTTAGAGCCAGTCCTGAACTAGCTTTTGTAGACCAGGCTGGCCTCGAACTCACAGAAATCAGTCTGCCTCTGCCTCCCAAGTGCTGGGATTAAAGGTGTACACCACCACCGCCTGGCCAGAGTTTATTTTGTTATGTCATCCAGGACCACCTGCCCAGGGGTGGCACCACCGACATCCATCATTAATCCAGAAAGTGCCCCATAGGTTTGCTAACAGGCCAGTTTGGTGAGGGCATTTTCCAAATTGAGTTTTTCCTCTTTCAAAATGACTCTACTTTGTGACAAGTTGACAAAACACTAGCCAGCACACAGTACTCAGCAAAACCATAAGTCACAGGACCAGGAAGATGAGCGACCACATCTCAACCGGGTACAGGAAGTGGAGATAGCAAACCGGAAGTGAGATAAAGCTACAAACCCTCAAAGCCATCCTTGTGGTGCACTTTTTCCAAAAACTCTCCACCTCTCCAAGGTTCCACAGCGTCCCCCAAACACTGCCACCCATTGGGAACTCAATGTTAAAACATGTGAGTCTCTTAAGGTCATTTCCCAGTTAAACCACAAGGGGATAGTTAATGGTTTAGAGGAGGAGACTGGCTAAGCAGGATGATTAGAAGCAGTCAATGGAAGGTGAACATCCAAACTGGCTAGGCTCCCACAAAGCCAGAGCATGAAGTAGGATCAAAACCCAGTGCCATTGTCCTTGGCTTCTCATCAGCCCTCATTGTCCGCCATATTCAGAGAGTCCGGTTTTATCCCATGCTTTTTCAGTCACAGTCCAGCTGGCCGTGGTGAGCTCCCAATAGATCAGCCCCACTGTCTCCGTGGGTGGGTACACCCCTTGTGGTCCTGACTTCTTTGCTCATGTTCTCCCTCCTTCTGCTCCTCATTGGGACATTGGGAGCTCAGTCCAGTGCTCCAGTGTGGGTCTCTGTCTCTATATCCATCCATCACCAGATGAAGGTTCTATGGTGATATGCAAGATATTCATCAGTATGGCTATAGGATAGGGTCATATCAAGTTCCCTATCCTCAGCTGCCCCAAGAACTAACTGGGGATATCACCCTGGGCACCTGGGAGCCCCTCTAGGTCCATGTCTCTTGCCAACCCTAAGATGGCTCCCTTAATTAAGATATGTGCTTCCCTGCTCCCCTATCCAACCTTCCTTTATCCCAATTATCCCGTTTCCCCAAGTTCCCCCCATCCTCCCCTTCTCACTTTTCTCTCCCCATCTCCCCTTACCCCCCTCCCACCCCACCCTCAAGATCCCAATTTTTTGTCCGGTTGGATGTTCACCTTCCTAGACCAGGACGGAGGGAGAGGACTTTGGACTTTCCACAGTGCAGGGAACCCTGACTGCTCTTCAGACTGGAGAGGGAGGGGGAGAGGAGTGGGGGGAGGGGGAGAGGAGTGGGAGGAGGGGGAGGGAAATGGGAGGCTGGGAGGAGGCGGAAATTTTTTTTCAATAAAAAAGAGAGAGAGAGAGAGAGAGAGAGAGAGAGAGAGAGAGAGAAAGAAGCAGTCAATGGAACTGGTGGTGTCCCCTGAATCATAAGACATGACATATGTAGAGAGCCCTTTGTTGCTTTCAAAGCTCTGTGTATTTTCTTGCATTTGGTACCTTACCCAGTACAGATGAATGACAGGAACAGTGTTTCTCCACCCAATATGGCAGAGCAAGTCAGCGAAGCAATTTTCAGAGTCTGTGATTTCCCAGCATGCTCCATTGCCTCCTAACTTTCTGCTCTCATGACATTACACACACACACTCTCACACATACACACACACACACATCCCACATGCACACACTGTGGTTTTGTTTTTTAAACTTAGGTCTCAGCCCATCCTCAAACATTCAAGCTCTCCTAAGCAGTTTAATGAACGCTCCAAGCCATCAGCTGGAACCTGAAGAGGTCACTAGGGGAAGCTGCAGGATCTAGACAAGGAAACGCCGAATGCTGGATCAAATACACAAGTAGTAACTCAGATTTTTATTTGATGCGAGAGTTAATAACTTAAGCGTGCGTCCCACTGATCATCAGCAAAAGCCATAAAGATACATGAATATGAGAACTGAAAACTTCCGCTGTGTTCTGATATATGACCTGAAAATGAACAGACCTTTCTGGAGACCAAGATACACTGGGCACCAGAGCAGAAGTAAAAGGTTCCTTTGCTGAGTGTGTGCTTGGGCCTCAACATAGTTAGGGTAACTGTCACGGGCTACTCCCAATGACACAGGAAACAACCCAAGGCCAAGAGTGGGTGTAGGCTGGAAGACACCCCCGCCCCATTGTCTTCTCTTTTCCCCTGGGTTCCTGGTGTCTCCCTGCAGGAATACAGAGAACAGTGCTGGGAGAGGGTTAAGAGAGGCACACAAGAGAGTCCTCCAGATGCCGATTCGGCAAATTTTTAACTTTTTTTTTCTTTTTTTAGCTATAAACCTTTCAATGCCTCAAAATAAATCCTTCAGTTTTATATGTGAGCTTGGTTTCTGCAGCTGCAGATTTATGCAGCGTGCTGTGGCTGGGCTGAGGGCAGTGAGCATAAACGAAGTGACAGAGAGTGTCAGGATGTGATGGAACCTCTAGTGACCACCTCGCTCGCTCAGGGACTTTCCAAATGTCACACATAAACCCACTCACTAATTAGCCGCTAGGCCTGTTGATCTTCTGCCATGGATATGCCTCCAACTTCAGGCGCTTTGGCTGGAGAGATGCAGACATAGGTACCCACTCTAGCACCTGCTCCACGGACCCATCTCCACTTGCTGAGTGTCCTGTCTGCGTGCCAACTTGAGCATCTTGGTCGCGTGTGGGAACTGTAGTGCAATCTGCTTTGCAATTCAGCTAATTCACAAGAAGAGTTATGTAAGAGACGCCAACAGCATCATTAACCAGTTGGTTCTGAAAACACAGAGGAAGAGGGAAAACTAAACCTACCCTCTGTAGTTTTCTTTACAAATATGTTTAAGAATAAATTAACTAAGAGTTTGTGGAAATAATGTGGAACAGGCTCCATATTCTTGGTTTTCTTAAAAATATTATGTGCTGGTTATTTTTTTGTTTATCTGTTTGTTTTTATTTTGTTTTTGTTTTTTTTTAACTCAACAAAGGCTAAGGTTTTCTAGAAAGAAGGAACCTTGGGGCATTGCCTCCCTCAGAGTTCCTGCTGACTTGTCTGTGGGGCATTCTCTTGCTTAGGACATTGTGAGAGGACCCAGCCCCACTATGGACAGTACAATCCCTGGGCAAATCATCCTGGATTGAGATAGGTAGCCCCATAAGCCATGGCATCAAACCAGGAAGTAGTGTTTGCTCCTTGGCAGCTTCTGCTTCAGTTCCTACCTCTAGATTCCTGCTTGAACCCTGACTTACCTAAGTGACCAGCTGTGACGTGGAAGTGTTAGCCAAAACCAAACCAAATGCTTTTCTCTCCAAGCTGTTTTTGGTATGGCTATTTAATGGTAGTCAAAGAGCGGCAAAGAAGAAAACAGTTACATTGTAAATACCCCAGTAGCTGGTGGGAACCTAATTCTACAGAGGAAGAAACTATGGATGAATGAGGTTAAGCCACTTAATCCATTGAATATCTGAGTAATGCTTTGTAAGACTGGAAAGTTAAGGCAAGCTTAAGTCAAATCATCAACAGGCTCAGATATCTAGTGGTAGGGATAGCCTTTAGAGATGAGGTATGTATATTCTCAAACTGCAGAAGCAAAACAGGCCCAAAGGCTGTAGGAAGTCTCTTTTAGAAGCACCTTAATCTCATGGTATAACTACCTTTGAGTCTCATGTCTCAATACTGTATTCAAATAATTATAAACTGCAGAATTATCATAGCATGGACTATACTGAGGCTTAGAGCAGGCACCCTCCAGTGCAAAGACCTGAGATGTACCTGGGCCTAGATGCACCTGAGCCTATTTGAGCCATAGATTCAGCAGCCAAGTATTGTATCAGAATTTGGGAGACAGATTTGAAACCCTCCTGGGCAGAAATTTCCCATAGCCCTCCTCTGTCCTCAAGGCATTGGCACACTTTAGACTTATGATAGGCATGGCAGCTGTATGTGTCTCCCAAATGCCTGTGACATTATTCTCCCATTGTCCTGATTAACACCTGGCTTTCTTCTATATAGGCCTACAGAGAATAATCCACCTTACATTCTGGTCTCTTTTCAAGAAATCTCATCTTTACTTCTACTGGAAGTTGTTACAAGAGGCCATGTAGCAGCCTGAACATCTTGCTGTTTAAACTGTCTCCTCTCTGACCTGCCAGTTCCCTGCAGTTTAGGTCTTACTTCCTCTAAAGCACCATGATAAGATACAGTTCATCCAAGCTCTCCATCTGTATCACAGAACTCTTGCTTCTCATGGCCATTGCCCCGTTGCCCTTGTCTATTTGAGAACACGCAAGAACAGTCTTCCTGCTCCACATTTACTCCAATCTTTTGACCATCTCCTTTATCTCCAGGCCGCTGTTCCTCCCGCCATTTGCTTCTGAGCCCTATGAAGAGCTCCTCTTGGCATTTGTGTATAGCAGCACAAGCCTTTTCTAGGAGTCAGTTCAGACTGCCCATCCTTGGCTCACCACCCAATTCTGAAAGCCATGTCTACATTTTTTTAGGTATTTGTTCCAACAGCCTCCCTAGTTCTTTGTCCAGTTACTGCCTTCATTGACTTTCTGTTGCTGTAACAGGAACCTTCAGAATGGGAGATTTATTTATTTATTTATTTAGAGAATTCATCGACTGCGAGTTCAAGAAGTCCATAACCAAAATACTAACAAGCTCAGTCATCTAACAGTTCTGCTTCTAGAAGGAAGGAAGGGCAGGTCAAGGAAGGACAGAAAGCAAGACCTCTTTGCTTTTGTTGTGTAAAGCACTTAAATCCTATCCAGGATGAAGAAACCCTGGCATGGTTCGAATCTGAGAGGTCCCAAATAGGCTCAGATAGTTACTTTCCCACTCTAGGTTGCAAGTTATTTTCTGAGTTTCTAGAAATGTTAAAGATTGGGCATACATGGAGGAAGGATGCTAGTGGAGACAGGCACTTAAGGCTGCATTATCTATCCATGTTATCCATGTTCATTTCTTGTTTTTCCTCTCAGCTTTCTGGTTGATATGAAAATCCCCTGAAACCACGAGCCAAAATAAAATTTTCCTTCTCTTTCCGTGTACGCAGCTGACAGCAACACAAACACTCCGTATGGATTCCTTCCAGATTGTTATGGTAAAATACAACCACCAAGGCAACTTAGAGCAGGACGAGTTCCCGATGGAGAGGAGTCTGTCCTGAGGAGGAGTCCTGGGAGTAGGCAGGCATGGCAGGGAGCTGAGTGTTCTGGCTCTCAAAAGCAAGCACGAAGCAGAGAGATACAATTAGAAGAGTCGGGCCCACTTCCAGGGATGAAATTGCTTCTGTGCCACCAACTGGGAAACCAAGAGGTCTAGTGCCTGAGGCTGTGGAAGACAATTTCATCCAAAGCACAGCACTCTCTCCCACAGTGTAATATCCTCTTACAAGTCACGCCTCTTAATAATATCACACTGAAGACACCTGGATCTCATACGAGGCGCCTTCAAACCTTAGCAAGAGTTCCACCTGCAAAGCACAGAGGTAGAAACTTGAGGTGACCCTGTCTCCTTTGTCCTCTGCATCATTTTATAAATTTGAAATGATTATCAGATTTGAGATCGTCTTTCTTGCCCAAGTAGCAACCTATGAAAGAGAAAGAGATAACTCTTACCTAGTAGAAATTGTCAGCAGACTCTCAAATGGTTTCTCCTCCCTGAAAACTATGGAGTTTCTGTCATCCTCCCTTCTTATGCACATGAGAGCAATCTGGAATTTGTTAACAACGACTGCATTGTTGTTTATTTGTGTGATTTTAACTTTATCAAAACTTGAAGTGTGTCGGTTCCACCTATGGCCACGATGGAATAAAAAGGATCATATTTACTCTTGTAATAGGAACAGAAAGGCATGTCTATTTTTTTGGTTGGTATCTATGAATTTTTCTTTCTGTTTTCAAACCGTCTGAGAGTAGAGACCAAAATAACATTGCCACCACAAACAGTAAATTTGGCCTTGAACATCGTGGGTAACATGTTCTGCTAAGTGACCCATCGTTGTGGAGATCTGTATGTGAACATGTAGCATCAGTGCCAAGCAGCCTAAGTATTTTCTTTAGCTGTGAATTCCATTCACAGTGGTTTTGTTTTTAAAATCCATGAATCATTGACATTTGAATATACCAAGCTTCGAATTGGCAGCTTAAAGACAGCTTTCAGAGGAAAGGTGTGCAGCCCAAGTGACTATCTTAATTATTTGCATCAAACCAATTAATTTGTGCCCTATTTCAAGCTGAAACAAAGGCCCAGGAATGAAGGTTACTGTTCCAACCCAACCAGAATCATCTAGGATGCCCTTCCCTCTATCATTCCAGGAATGAGAGACAATAGGCTGGAGCTGAGCCCTCAGGGTCTTGGCAGCCACAAGAGAGAGAGAGGAGAGGCCCTGCCAGAGCTCACATCAGTGTGGAAAATCACACTGTGACTTGCTACAGTGCAGAGTTCTTGAGACTAGATGGGCAGGCTGCAAAACCCGGGAGAAAGGCAAAATTAAAAAGAGCTGACCTTGAAGGTGAGTTCCAAACAGCTTTCATAGCATACGAAGAAACTAGATTTCTTTATTTCACAGATAGATTTGGGGGCTGGAAAATTTAAGAGCACAGTCCTGGCCTCACGGGTGAGGGCCTTCTTGGATCATCCTGGCACAGAAGAGGCAACGCATGCCAAGCAAGACAGAGAGAATGAATGTGCCATCTCAGGTCTCTCTTCCTCTTCCTCCAAAACCACCAGGATCATCATAAAGGCCCCACATTCCTGACCTCATTTAACCCTAATTACTTCCCAAAGGCCCTGCCTCAAAAATGCCACTCTGAATTTCAGTATTAAATGTCTAACTCATACACATTGCAGGGACACAGCACTATGGGAACTGACTGATTGATGAAATGCAGGGGCTCCTCAGAAGTCTTTTGGAGCTCTGATAGGGTCTCCCTCTCCTTTCATAGGTCATTATCAATAATGGCTGGAGATGCTGGATTCTGGGGATGGGGAGAGGATGCTCTGACAGACACCAAGGCAAGTCCCCAGATCCCTCAGTGTTTCTCCCCAGCGGTTCTCTGCCATGTTCCCCTCTGCAGAGTTCATACTTCCAGTGTGGTGTTTAGTTTTTGCCAGGTCTGTACTTCTTCTGTGAGATGCTTTAGTTGTAACAGTTTCTCCTCAGTAACGGATCGATGCTGTGGAATTCTGTCAGAGACCATGGGAGCCGATGGGGAACCCAGACAACATTTTCTCAAAAGATGCTGAGAAATATCTACCAACTTCCTTGTCTCTGATACCAGCCGATTCCTGAAGAGGCCATTTTTTTCATGTCTGAAGCTCAGTATTTGTAAGTTACAGCAGAAACACACACACACACACACACAAACAGAAAGAGAATGAGAGAGAGAGAGAGAGAGAGAGAGAGAGAGAGAGAGAGGATTAACTAGTGAGTGATTGGACATCAATAAAGATGTCTTTATTCTAAGTGTTTCCAATGAAACAAAAGACTGGATTATTTTTATGAGAGAAGTTATGCTGTTGGCTGTTTTAACTCTTTTGGCTCTTTGGGGCCCATCACCCAGCTCCGATAAAAATACACAAAAGCTTATTCTTTCTTATGAATGTCGGCCTTAGCTTCGTTTGTTTTTAACCAGCTTTTCTTAACTTAAATTACCCCATCTACCTTTTGTCTCTAGGCTTTTTTACCTTTCTTTATTTCCGTATAACTTTCTTAACTTCCTTCTCTTTCTGTGCAACTGAGTGGTGGCCCCTAATGTCCTCCTCCCCTTCTCCTTTTCCTGCTCCTCGAACTTTTCTTCCCAGATCACTCCTCTTTATTCTCTCTGTCTGGGAGCCTACCTATCTTTTCTCCTGCCTAACTATTGGCCTTTCAGCTCTTTATTAAACCAATAAGGTGTGTTAGACAGGCAAAGTAACACAGCTTCACAGAGTTAAACTAATGCAACATAAAAGAATGCTGATGTGGGATTCCCCTCTGTATGCTGTGAATATGTTTTATTACTATTGGTTAATAAAGAAGCTGTTTCAACCAATGGCTTAGCAGAATAAAGCCAGGTGGGAAATCTGAACAGAGATCTCTATATAGAGAGAGTAGGTGGAATCAGAGAGACACCATGCAGCTGCAGAAGGGATCGGATGCCCAGAACCTTACCCAATAAGCCACAGCCTCGTGGCAATACACAGATTAATAGAAATGGGTTAATTTAAGACATAAGAGCCAACTAGGAATATGCTAGAGCCATTGGCCAAACAGATTTGTAATTAATGTAGTTTATTGATGTATTAATTATAAATTATTAATATAATATATAATTATTTAAATATAAGTTATTAAATTATTCAGGCTGGGCGGCTGGGAAATGAAAGGACAATCTCTGTTTACAGATTGCAACACATCTTTGCCTCATTAATCAAATGTTCCACAGCATAAGCAAATGTAGCACATCTTCAACTACTATCCCACAGCAAAGGTGAACATCTCAGTCCTGTACACTGAACAAATGGAGGAAATCAGAGAGAAAGTGTGAAGATGGGCAGAGAGGATGGTGGTGAGGAAAAATATAAATTTATATAAATATATGAATTATCCAAATCTTGCTTTGTAATTTTGCCTGATCTGGAGGAAAGTCCACAGCCAACCCTTCCTGAAAAATAAAAATCCTCAATTATCCATTCCCCCAAATTGCTTTTACCAAAGATATCAGTAATCAATGAGAAGATACCAATGTCCCTTGTGGAATAGTGGGATATGTTCCTGTAGGCTATGGTTTTCAGCAGACATTTGGTGATTACCAGGTCAAGGTTCAGCGTCAGTGTGCCTAGACTGAAGACTGGGTTTGACCAACAGTCAGGAAAATATGAAAAATAAAACATGAATTTCTTTCTAGGAGACCTGCATGATTTCTGGAAAAATGAAACAACATTTGAGAACAAATAAGGCACCTGTCCATCTGAAATATGATGTCAAGCAGACAACAAATAGTCTACATTTGGATTGAGGAGCAAAGCAAGAATAATGAACATCATCAGACCGGAGTAGTGCTTGATAACAGTTCAGAAAGAGGAGTGCATCTAAAAGAGGCTCAAATTCCCTTCCAGAGAAGACTGTGCTGAGTTAAGGTTTGGGGCTAAAGATGGAAGTTAAGACAGAACAAGAGGAAAGGAGGTCACAAAGATGACCCCCAACGAGATTGTCTCAGATGAGAGGGGTGAGAGGTGAGGGGTAAAGAGTAAGGTAGAGAGCCAGGGGTCAGCAGTTCCCGTAAGCTCGCATCCGTGATTGTGTATACAACACACTTAATTCCAGAAAGGATGTCGAGTGGCTGCCGTCAGGGCATTTGGACTGAATTATGAATGCAGTGGGGTGTAATTGAAGGATTTTAAGCAGAGAATGCCACGCTCAGGCATGCGTTTAGGAAAGATTATCCAAGCAATGTAGAAAATGAATGGGGAGGGGAGCAGCAAAAGAGCACAGGATTCAGGCAGTTAGGGCGGAATCCGGGTGATTATAGTAATCCACAGGAGAGCGATGCTGGTCAGAATAAAACAGCGGCTCTGGGAACCAGCTGAGGGACGGATAGCCTGAGACAGCTCCGAGGCTGGGCAAACTGGCCCTGATGGTGCTCACCGCTACGGCTCTATGCTGCATGGAAATTCAGGAACTGCACCTTGATCAAAAGTTTGGCTATGGAGTAATATCTAGAATATTAGTTTGGAATTAGGGAACAGTTATAGTTTGAGAACACAGGGTCTAGTACTCCAAGTTTACTTGGAGTTTCTGTTTAAATCCACATCTTTTTTTTGAGCTATAATATGATGTTTTATTAAATGTACACATTATGGAAAATTTAAATCAGCTCTAATTGATTGTGTCAGCCATTTGTCACTGCTCAGCGTGAAAACGTATTTTTCTTTTTTTTTATGAGAAAAAAAAAATTTCCGCCTCCTCCCAGCCTCCCACTCCTCTCCCCGTCCCCCCACTCCTCTCCTCCTCCCCCCACTCCTCTCCCCCTCCCTCTCAAGTCTGAAGAGCAGTCAGGGTTCCCTGCAGGGGATAAAACCGGACTCTCTGAATATGGCGGACAATGAGGGCTGCTGAGAAGCCAAGAACAATGGCACGGGGTTTTGATCCTACTTCATGTTCTGGCTTTGTGGGAGCCTAGCCAGTTTGGATGTTCACCTTCCTAGACCAGGACGGAGAGGGGAGGACTTTCCACAGGGCAGGGAGCCCTGACTGCTCTTCAGACTTAAATCCACATCTTAAGTTTCCTTCAAGATGCCAACTTCAGTGACTGATAGTTCTTTTTTCAAGGGAGTATGGAAAAACTCGTGTGTGTCAAATCTAGCTCTCAGAGCCCCCAAACCTGGAAAAGCACCTTTTCCTACTTCCCAGCTGACACTTTGCATAGAAATTGAATTAAATGTCATGCTCAAAAATACCAAGCAGAGAGCTGACAGGACAGTTCAGCGAGCAAAGGAGCCTTCCACCATGACTGAGAAGCTGAGTCTGATCAGATCTGACTCCCAAGACCTTTGGCCTCTGACCCCCACAGGTTTGGCTTGTCACCTGTGCTGACACTCATTCATTTACACACACACACACACACACACACACACACACACACACAAGGTCAACGCCACAAAAATCACCTTTCCACCTACTTCTGGAACAACTTCCTCCTTCGTCTTTGCTATCTCACTAGAAAAATTTGAATGCAAATTTGATTGAATGGAGAAACACCTAGAAAATTAGTACAGCATTCTTCTGGGTGTGTCCAGAAATTATGGTCCTGGTGCATAGGTGATCAAATCAAGAGGGGGGGGGCGGGGAAATCCAGCTCTACATGTGGGAGGCATTGTGCAATAGACTGGGGACCCAAGCAGAAAACTGAAGGGAGAAGCTTCCCTGAGCACTCACCTTGGAGTCTTCTTTGGCTGTCGCGGGCCATTATATCTGCAATTGCCAGCAGACATCAGATTCCAGCTTCTTCAGTCTTTGACTGTGGACTTGGATCATGGCTCTCAGGCTCAGAATGAGGTTGTGCCATTGGCACCCCTTGCTCTGAGCCTCCAGCATAGACTGAGAAGCTACTGAGTTCTCCAGCCTGCCAGCATGCAGCTGCCGTCTAGTGCTAACCTCTAATTGTGAATAGCTGTCTGCAGTGACACCGAGGCTCCTCCAAGCCCTCGCTTAGTTGTGTTCTATCCTTGCAGGGATCCCTGGCTAATACAGCCAGGAGCACACATATATCTATTAACATTTGGTCTAAGGAGAAGCCTTGGCAGAGTCACGCTGACACCAAGTGAAACCTTGCCTACAAGGCATTCTTTCAAAGTTAGGATCAGCGTAAGCTGTTGACTGCGGACTTCACTAAGGCTGATTTTTCTCTCACGGATCTAGACAGTACACATTACAGAGTATTGTTTTAACCAGGAAAGCTTACTGCTGAAAGGGAAGTCTCCACACTTCACTAATGTTTTGCTTGAGACAGAGTTTCTCTGTGTAGCCCTGGCTGTTCTGGAATTCCCTCTGTAAACCAGGCTGGCCTCAAACACAGAGATCCACCTGCCTCTGCCTCCGGAGTGCTGGGATTAAAGGTGTGCACCACCACGTCCCACTACGTTTCCCTAGTTTTATTTGAAGCCACAAACCAGCCCCCCTAGGTCCCCTACTGAGTTCTAGTTCTATTTTAGGTTGTCCTGTGTGTTCATGTTCTTATACCTGATGGCAAGTCTTCATTAAAAAAAAAAAGTAAATTCTGAAGTACTAAATTTGAGATTTTAGTAATAAGAGAAGGCAGACCTCTGGACAGAGAGCATAACAAGACAGAGGTCATGTAGGTGAGCTGTAGAAAGCACAGGCATCAGGGAGAATCATGCTAAGAGCTTGAAGAAATGGCCCCGAGAACATGGGTAGCTGCCGGACACCTGGAACCCAGCCCTGCTTCTCTGCCAGTTAATTGTATTACTTAACCAATTCACTTAACCTCCCAAGTTTTTATTCCTTCTTCTATAAAAATAAGGATTCAATTTGATGGCTTTTTAAAGGTATTTTTTTCCCTCTAGTTCCAAAATTCATCTCCCAGAAGCCCCACCTTCTTTTAATAAATTCTATTTACTTGCAGGTGGTTAGACTATTAAGAGAAGCAAATTATTTAAATAATGTCTGGCTTTTTGACTGGTCTGACTTGCATAATGGGCTGTATATGTATTTATATATATATAATTTTTGAGTAGTTATTTTTTAGGTACATCAATCAAGTCACTAGTATTTATTGCATGGGGCTAATTAACTTCTAAAATGACATTTTCATTTGTGCCACGGGTGGAGATTTGAACTCAGATCTCGGCAATGGGAAGCAGCTGTACTAATAGCACAAGTCCCAGTGAGCCCCCTAATTCTCCTAGCTTACCCTCACCATAAATGTGTGATTACTCGCAGGTTTATGGGCGTTCTCAGTTACTATGAAAACAAACCATTACCAGAAATTGGCGTTCTCGCTTTATTTTATTTATTTTATTTTTATAACTTATACCCTATTCTCCATATTTTCCATATGTTTGGGGGTCTGTTTAAGGCATTGGGGAACAACCAACACCTCACCTTCATCACCCAAGGGGGATGTGACGAACGGCAGGATTCTGTGGCATTGTCCTAGCCTGTGCCACATTGCACGCTGTGAGAATCTGAGGACCTTGCAGGAAGGGATAAGAGAGCCAGGCTGTCAGCAGGAAGAAAGAATCAAGAATCAAGACAAAGGCATCTGAGATTGCTCCTCCGGCAATTCCATGGCACAAATGCAAAACCTCACCTGTTTGTTAGATCTGGTATCCAGAAGAGGCTAGAGACCTAAAGATGCGATGAGGGACTTGAGAGTAGTTTATCTTCACCCAACTCTCCCTTCTGCTGAGGGATGCTAATGGCATCAAAAGGACTTATTGCTCCTTACCTGTAAATCACCAACATGGGTGGGAGTTCTGAGGCAGCCATGAAAATGCATGTGCTCTCAAGCAGAGGTCAGAACTGGGATGCTGGGAGAGTCAAAGAAGAGAAACCATCACTACCACACCAGGGGCAGAGCAAGCTATGGTCCATGCCGCTGAGTGCATCCCCTAGTCTGCAGTCTCTTTCACTACTGGTCTTGGTCCTCAGTGTTTGAGTCGCCTCTGAAATCTGCAATAGACCAGCAATTCTTGTTGACTATCAATCCATTTTATCTGATAACAGTTAGTAAGCCTCCCCCATAAATACAGGAGGGAGGAAGGAGCGGGCATGACAGAAAAGAGAGAAAGGGAGACAGAGAGAAACTTTCCCCTTCCATACTTAGACTCCCAAATCCCCCAACTTTTGAGTACCACTTTGCAATGAGGATCTCTATAAATTGCCTGGCTACTCTCTCTTGTGACAAGGACATGTCCCGAAGATGTGTACGATTTCCAAAGGAGTCTGAGTCTCTCTGAAGCACTGCTTCCAAGTTCCTGCTCACACAGAATGCTCTTTCTGTCTCATCTCGGATGGGAATGTTCACCTACCCTGACCAAGCCACAAAGCATATACCCATATACTTGCCTAACCTCCCTTCACACCACCACTGGGACAGATCTACACATCAAAGCCTGAGAAAGAAGTCTGAAACGAAGCAAACCAGATGGCTTAATTACAAGACACCACGGGATCAAGTGGAATCCAACATCCGGGCATCAAACATCCATTATCTGATCACTAGGGAAGTTACTCAGTGGTGGTGTCTTTGTCCTGAGTGTGCATGGGTACTAGCAGAGGCTGAAAGAGGGTGTCAAAGCCCCAAGAGTTGAGGTTACAGGTGGTTGTGAGCTGCCTAATATAGGTATCGTGAACACACTTGGGTCCTGTGGAAAAGAAGCAAGCACTCGTAAGAGCTGAGCCACTCTCCAGCCCCCATCTTCACTGTCTAAAAGCTCAATGAAGTGACTCCAAGAAGCAAAGATTATTTTACATTGAGCCACAGTCAGCTTCTTGGTTATGCCAAGCTTCCCTACCAATCTCTCTAAATGAAGAGAGATAATGTGAAGGGTTAGAGACCTGACATCCCTCCAACATGAGCCTATATGGGCATCCTTGGAAAGCAGGACTGTTGAGAGTCAGGCAAGCTTGTTTGCCTTGGAGTTTCTTTGGTTTTGGGGTGATACACCCTTATAATCCTACTGTTAGTAAGGCAGAGATAGGAGGCTCTCTGGGCATCACTAGGAAAACAGCCTAGGCTAATGTGTGAGCTCCAAGTCCCAAAGAAAGCCTCCATCCCCAAACCAAACAAGCAAACAAAAACAGTGTGGGCTGTAGAAATGGTTCAGCAATTTTTCTTCTTGCAGAGCACTTGACTTCAGTTTCCAGTATCTATATTGAGCGGGCTCACAATTGCCTGTAATTCCAACCCCAAGGGATCCATCGCCTCTGGCCTCTCCTGGAATCTGCATTCCTATGTCTGCGTGCACGTACACACACACACACACACACACACACACACACACACACACACATGCACACACACACTAAATCTTTAAAAATATAAAACACAGAATAGCAGAGACTAGAACCTGGAACCTGGCAACGAAGATGCAGACCATGCTGAAGATGAGGCATGCTGTGGCCAGGTGTGGGATGAGAAGATGCTCTGTCTCTGGGAGGTCCTCTCCTGAAAGGCTTCCAGGCTTCTAATCCGCCCCCTGAGGTTTCACAAAGTAGCCCTGCTGGGGTGTGAACACACAGCTAACCTCAGTTCCTTTTCAAAGTTTCCCTCTGAAGACTCCAGCTCTCCCAAATATCCCCCTCCATGAGTCACCACCACCCCGCCATGAGACAGTGGCTTTGGAGGAAGATGCCCACAGACACTCCTTCACTGTATGGGACTGAGTCTCAGCCAACTTGTGGTGAAGCTTTGGATGCCAAACGTAACCAATTAAAGGAGTCCCCTTCCTACAGTGGCAGGCATCTGTGTGGAGGATTATATCCATCAGATATCTTTAGAGCCTGAGACGGGGACCACTGGGACTCTGGGAAAGCCTTTTCCTGCCCTGTCTTCTGCTCTTTTAAAGGACTGCTACCATTCCACCTTGTGATAGGCTGGCATATGCTGGTGTGCATGACGAAGATGCCGTGTCCACTTGACATAAGCTGAGTCGCTTGGGGAAAGGAAAACTCAACTAAAGAATTGCATCAATCAGATTGGTCTATGACATGTCTATGAGAGATTGCCTGCGGTGATAACTGGTGGTGGAGGAGAGAGTGAGGGTCAGGCCATTGTGGGAGGCATCTTCCCTGGACAAGTTATCCTGAGCTATATAACAAAAACATAGCTGAAAGCAACCCAGTGAGCAAGCTAGCAGACAGCATTCCTCCATGGCTTCTGCATCAATTTCTACTTGAGTTCCTGCCCTGACTTCCTTCTATGACAGAATAGAATGCTTAACCTTAAATAAACCCTTTCCTCCCCAGGTTGCTTTTGGTCATGATGTTTATGGCAGAAACAGCCAAGCGAACGAGAACAGATCTACTCTTCTATCACGCATTGCATCCGCCCTTGGGAGTAGCTCTGTATTCTAGGCTTCAGGACTGTTGATGTTAGCACAGCAAAATGTCATTCATTTTCCAGGGGCTGCCATCTTCAGGAAAACTGGGATGAAACGAGTGAAACAAAGACCACTTTGAGAAATTCCTTGAAAAAAAACTACCCACTTTTTTTTTCCTAATTCATCCTTCCAAAATATGCATATCCATTTTCTCATCTTCAGTTTGTTCCCTTTCCTCCGGTTTCACCTGGAGTCTTCTGAAATATTTGCCAGTGCTCCAGTTCAACAGCTACCTCCGTCTTCAGGAAGCACTCTTTCTATAAACAAACATTTACTTTATTTCTCGTTTCTGATGGGCTCCTGTTCTTCATAACACAAAATGCTAAATATTAAACACATGTTCTTTGTACATACACTGTTTCATGTATATTTCCTTTCCACTGCAGGGGCTGGAGAGATGGCTCAGCAGTTAAGAGGACCCTGGTTCAGCTTCCATCGCCCATGTCAGGTGGCTCACAGCTGCCTGTAACTCCAGCATTAGGGGATCAGGGGCCCTCTTCTGGGTTCCACAGGTACCTGCACTCACATGTCCAAATGCACACTCAGGTACATATATACATATAATTAAAATTTAAAATCCTTTAAAAATCTATTATACCACACGTCTTATTACTCCTTCCAGAATGTTCTTCTATACCCTTTACTAGCAAGGTATTCAACTTCAAAAGCCTAACCCACATTTTTTTTTCTTCGAGGCCAATCAAAACTCTTCAAATATGTCTAATTCTCCCAACCTTCTGTTTTTTTTCTTTCAATTCTTTGTAATATTTATTTATTTTAGAGTGTGTGTGTGCGCGTGCATGTGTGTGCGTGCGTGTGTGTGTGTGTGTGTGTGTGTGTGTGTGTGTGTGTATGCTGGGGAGCAGAGACTGGGAGACTGGGAGACTGTGCACCACTGCCCAGGGGTGGAGATTGGAGGGTACCTCTCAGGAGTCTCCTCCCATCAAATGGGACTTAAAATTAAACTCAGGCTTGGACTGCAGACCCAATTCACCTCCCCACTATTTCTCCTGCTTTTTAATCTTCCAGTCTTCAACATTATGTGTATTCCATCATAAACTATCCTCATATTGGGCATATGTTCCCATATGCTGCCTGGAGATCTGCGATCAGGAATCGAGTATTCTCCACCTTCCCATGGTGTATCTAAAGAACATCTACATCTACCAAGTGTTTTGCTAGAAAACAATGACATGTGTCAAAAGAAAAAAATTTTTAAAAAAAACTAAGAAGTCACTCGGAGACCCTGACTTGGTTACTGTAACATTGTGGTTTACCCCTGGCTAATGACTGGCTTTTGTATACATGTACAGAGATGTGTAAAACTTAGCAAAGACACGTAAAACCCATAGTGTTTTCTCCAATACATGCTACTTGTTTTGGTTTTTTGTTTGTTTTTTTTAAATTCGAAACAAAATAAAAGTCTTTTTGAGTAGGTCCTCTGTTTCTTCTGTTTTTCTTCTTGATCTTCCAATTTTAATTTTGGATCCCATAGCCTTACCGTCACGTTTTTGATGTTACTGTTAACTCAGTTACTGGTGGAAATCTTGCTTCTGATTTTGAATTTCTTTCTTTCTCAGGGACAATCTTTGTTGCCATGTAGTCCTTGGCACCTACTGTGCCATCACTACCATGCTGGATGCTTTTCTTTTCTTTTGTAGGGATAAGTCCAGCCCCTTAGGTGACTGGTTTGCCTCGGACTAATGTTTACCTATAAATCTGGCAAGCATGCTCCCAGGGCTCACTTCTGCTTTCCTGGTCTCTGCGGGAACGGTAGTTCTGTAGGTCTATTTCCCATTAAAGCTGTATATATTTTTACAATCTGTCTGCATTCGTTTACACCTTTACATTTTGGCGTCCAACGTCGGGCTATTTTGCTTCCGCCCCACCACGAGGGGGGGAGGGGGGCACAAGCTCCATCTTTCCCAGCCTTTGCGAGCAAGATTAGCTACTGGAGCTCAGGAAGTACAATTGGACTCAAGCTTGTAGCCTGCTAGCTAACACAGCACACCCCCAGGTGCTGTTTTTTAGTTCGTGACTCGGGCCCCAGTGCTGAGTCTCGGCCACACACACCCATTCTGCCCTGCCTGCTTGCCTGAGCAATTCTCCCTGTTTGCCTTGGCTAAGTTTGCAGTGGAACCCAGCTGCCTGAATTAGCGGAAGCTCAAGTAACTGCGGTTTTGCAACAAAAGCCGCCATGGGGGTGGGGGGTGGGGGGTGGCGACGCCTTTAATCACAGCCCTCAGGAGGCAGAGGCAGGCGGATCTTTGTGAGTTCGAGGCCAGCCTGGTCTAAAAGAGCTAGTTCCAGGACAGGCTCCAAAGCCACAGAGAAACCCCGCAACCACTCTAAATCCTCAGGCAGAACAATAACTTTCGGTTTTGAGTTGTTCTACCGGCTCTGGCCTCGGCCACATGGACTCAAGTGCATTTCTTTCGCCACCACTGGCAGGAACCGGTCATTGCAGGTAAAAAATTTTTCTTTTATAAAAAAAAAAAAATGTTTGAACACATTACCGTTCAAGACTTTAACAGTTTTTTTGATTGTACCATGTGGGAGATTTTACAAGAGGTGTCTGTCACCCCACATCTGTGGATCCTTCTGGGATTCGTAGTTTTCATTGGCACTATATGGTTTGATGATAGAAATATGATAAAGTCTTTACGAGACAAATCCAGGATTCTTAAGGCAGAGGTTGAATGCTTAAAAACAATTGAGAATGACAACAATCTTCTCAAGAATCAGTTTGAAGTTCTCCAGGAAGAGAACAGATCTTTGTTTAACATGACTCAATCAACTGAGCAAAATTTAAAAAAGGTACAGGCTGATGTTAAGGAGAAATTCATTACTATGGAAGAGGGAACAGCTGATTTGGATTGTAAGCTTCAGTCCCTTTCTGTAGAAACTGAAACATTAGTGGCTGATATTAAGGAAAAATTCATTACTATGGAAGAGGGAACAGCTGATTTGGATTGTAAGCTTCAGTCACTTTCTGTAGGAACTGAAACATTAACTGAGAGAATCAAAACTGCTGAATGTGACAATGGGATTTTTGTCTAAAGCTTATGACAGATTGGCAGAAAGATTGTCAATGCAAGAAGGCACAGTTTATGCCATAAAAATTATGTCCAAAGATGAGATGTTATCTCTAATGGACAAACTTCATACTTTAGAATCCTCAATGAAGGCTTTGGAACATAATTCTGGACAGGAGATTCAGACATTGCAGAAGGCAATGGTGACTAGAATAGAAAAGATTGAGGAATTTCTAAATTCTGATGAAGAAGAGCAAAGGGTAAAAAGGCAAATTTTAACTACAACTGTGGGTAAATCTCTCCGGGACAATTTCCACAAAGCCCTACCTACAGCTCTACCTGCCTTTCCAGTAATAACAACAGAGAAGGTGATTGGTTCCAGAAACCCTATGGTCATCAAGGACGATACATGGGAGCCTGTCCGTATGAATGATCTCAAAGAAATTAAACAGGCTGTCATGACTTTTGGGATGCACGCCTCTTTTGTTAAAGAGATGCTAAAATCTTGGGCCACGACAAGCAGAGCAACCCCCTCTGACTGGCTCCAGCTGAGCTCCGCGGTCCTTGAGAGTGGACCACAATTGAAATGGAAATGCTTATTCAGGCAAGAGGCTAGACTCTTAGAACAGCAGGAAAAAGCAAAGGGAATTGACATTCCCTAGATAAAATTCTAGGTGAAGGGCTCTTTTCCGACCCTCAGGAACAAGCTAATTTGGATGAAAACACACTCTCCATGTGTACTACAGCAGCCTTAAGGGCTTGGGATAGGGTACAAGACCCAGGACAGAGAATGGAATCATTTGTCAGAGTTAAACAGGGTCAGAGAGAACCCTTTAGTGGCTTTTTACAAAGACTAACTAAGGCTGTACAAATAGGGATATCTGACCCAGAAGCAAGACATGTAATGATTGAGTCTTTGGCTTATGAAAATGCAAATGTGGAATGCAAAAGGATTTTGGGGCCTTTAAAGTTCAGATCAGCACCCTTGGAAGAATGGGTCTTGCATACACTGAATGTTGATACATTTGATTATGGCACTGAAGCATGGGCAGAAGAAGCAATTTCCAATGGTAAAAGGAGAGACCAGAATACCAAATGTTTTAATTGTGGCAAAATGGGTCATATGAAAAGGAATTGTAGACAACGGATTTTCAGAAATAATAATAATTCATCTTCTAGAAATAACAGAAACAGGAGGACTCAGCCTTCAGGTTTATGTAGAAGATGTGGAAAAGGCAGACATTGGACAAGTGAATGCAGGTCTACAAGAGATAGACAAGGCAATCTGATACAGACAGGAAATGTGAGGGGGGGGGCTCACAGGCCCCCATGGCAAACATGGTTCAGTCATTACCAGTTTCTGTAGAGAACGTGCCTCATCAGGACAATTAGGAAGCCCCATGCCTAATGTTACAAGCAATAATAATCAGAAAGATGAGTTATGTGTGTTTTGGCAAACTTCTATAAATGATCAAAGACCTAAGCTGAGAGTGTGTGTAAATGGCATTTTTATTACTGGCCTGCTGGACACAGGTGCTGATGTAAGTATCATTACCCCAGAATCTTGGCATCCGTATTGGTCTCTTCAGAATGTAAATGTTCAGCTCCTGGGAATTGGAACCCTATCTCGAGTAAGGCAGAGCACAAGATGGGTTGAATGTATAGGGCCAGAGGGACAAATAGGAAAATTAAGGCCATATGTAGCCAATATTGCAATGAATTTATGGGGTCGTGACCTATTACAACAATGGAATACTGAAATTAACATTCCTGCTACTTCTAGAGCCTATATTTCTGAGAATAATGTTAAAAGATATTACAAA